>NC_067169.1:25062451-25371484 GCF_903995435.1 Acomys russatus | reverse complement strand
TGTGTGAACTATGAAGTTTAGAAACTTGCATTAGCCATTAGAATAGCTCAGATTAAAAAAAAAAGGATTATTGAAAGGAATGTAACATGCTGGAGCCACATTGAAAGCAATCTGAAAGTTCCTCAGATAGATACAGGTTTACATATATTTTAAAATTTTATCCTATGAGCCAGTAAGAATACAAATAGAAGAGTTGAGGAAGTAACTCCATGAGTAAGAATACTCTCTGCACAAGTGTGAGGGCCTGAGTTCAGAGCTCCAGAACCCAGGTTAAAAAACCAGGCATGACTGTGTACTCACTTGTAACCCTTCTGCTGAAAGTGATGAATACAAGAGGATAACTTGGTCTTAATTTAATTTAGCCCATCTCCACGTTCAGTGAGAGACCATAGAGAACAGACATCTGAAGTTCTTCTCTGGCCTCCACATGCATGGGAACCTACACACACACATATATTCACACAATAAACGGACAAACAATAAGAACACATGTAGATATAATAGAGAGAAAATGAAAATATTTATCTTTGATGTCAGAAAAATTTATATATCATATCATTATTCATAATAGCTGAAAAATGTCAACATCCCAAATGACTGCCAACCAATAAAGGCATGAAACAAATGTAGTATAGTCGGGCAGTGGAATACTATCCAAAAATAAAAAGCATAGCCTACTGATAGAGGTTGTGCTATGCTACAGTATCTCATATTTTATGAATTTGGTTGTATCAAATGTTAATAGTAGGCACACTTATAGATACAGAAAGGTTAATAATGCTCAATGGAGCCATAGACTGAGAGGAGAGGAGTATGGGCTGACTGCTAACAAGCACAAGATGAGTTCTTATTCAAGGGAGGAAGGTGTTCTAAAATAAGGCTATAGGGATAGTTGCAACTGTGTGAATACACTAAAAACTATTTAATGAAATACACTAAATTGGTGAATTTTCTTACACATGAATTATATATCAACTGAACTCTTGCTTCCAAAAGTCATGAGCAGAGTCAAATTTACCTAGACTATTCACAAAAAAAAACTTGTAGTTGTTTCTATTTTAGAAAAAATATAACATCTGGACCATTCCTCAGAATGACACTAATATTCTATTTTAGATATTCTAAAAGATAACGTAGGTGTAGTTGTAATTGTAGAGTAGGGGCCAGAATGAGCAACCAAGAGCCAGGATGGAATGTGTTTTAGGAGCTCCATCCTCACCATTTACCTTCAGTGGAAGACTAGGCCAAAAGCAAGCTCACAGAATGACGTTAGACTACAATTAGATGTGGTTTCTTAAAGGATATCATGCAAGCACATGGAAACTATATAATCACCAGTAGGTATTATAAAATCAAACATAATTGCACTTACTGTCCTAATATTGAGAATTAGACGGTTCCTATGATCCAGTGTGGATGGAGATTTGGCCCAGATGAAGAATATTAGGAAGCATTTGGTATTATGGATCAGAGGTAGCTTGATAGAAATTATTAGAACCAGATGGCATGAGATTGGGATACCTGCCCCACTGTGGGAAGTAGTTTAGGGGATTAATATATGTCTTGCTCCAGGTTAACTAAGGCTATTTTAAAATATAACAGATGACTTTGTCTTGATTGATTGCTAACAGGTTAGAAAATACTGCTATAATAATAATTATAGGCCTAATAACAAATATTATTAGGCCATACTGATAAATTAACCACAACACATTCAAGCATCCTCCCTTGAGCCCTCTTTGTTACTTAGCTTCTCTGATCTGGGTTGTAACAATGTTATCTTGTACTATATAGCTAATACCCACCTATAAGTTAGTATATACCATGTGTATCTTCCTGGGTCTGGGTTACCTCACTCAGGATAACATTTTCTAGTTCCATCCATTTGCCTGCAAATTTCATGATTTCTTTGTTTTTAAATGGCTGAGTAGTATTCCATTGTGTAAACATACCATAGTTTCTTTATCCATTCTCCAGTTGAGGGACATCAGGGTTATTTCCAGTTTCTGGCTATTATAAATAAAGCTGCTATGAGTGGAGTTGAACAAATGTCCTTTGGATACATGGTAATGGGGGAGCATCTTTTGTGTATTTGCCCAGGAGTGGTGTAGCTGGGTCTTGATGTAGAACTCTTCCCAATTTTCTGACAAACCACCAAATTGATTTCCAAAGTGGTTGTACAACTTTGCAATCCCACCAGCAATGGAAGAGTATATATTAAGAGACACATTTAGAAAGATGATAATGTACAAGATACGGATGCTGGCTTCTCAAGAGAGGTGTTCCTATATTGTGTTTCTAATATTTGAAATTCTCTTCAGATGGGGAATGGAGGAATGGAAAGCTATGGTTTTAACTATAGAGAATTTTTTAAAAGATAGAATGAAATGTCAGATTATGCCTTAAAATTTTCAGGAACTGTAAATACTGTTTAGATAATTCATAGAAGGCCATTTGAATCAATAAAACTAAAAAGATTCTTGTTCCTAATTATTTGTAGAATTCTTCTCTGAATGGATTTCAAATTCCAGGTAAATCAAATATTTACTGAGAACGCACTGTCGTAAGTTCTTTTGACTTCAGAAACGAAGACAAGTTCTAAGATCAATAGCATAAAGTTTTGTAATAGTAATTGTTTGAATTTTCCTGAGATGGTCCATTTCTATACAAGTAGGAAAAATATGTTTTTACTGTGCTTCAAAATGCATTAAAAATAACAAACCATTTTTTTAAGTTTTTAATAGCTGAAGATACAAGAGACTTTGCAAAGCTAATGCAGAGTTCCTGTGTGCCATCTATGCAACACCCACAAGTGATATACACTGTCAGTGATACAATCTTTTGCTATCAGACTAGAGTGTCAACGCAAAGAAAGGGACTTTGATACAATGCTATCAAAATTGCAGATTTTCATAGTGGCAGCAATTTACACTTAAAATTGAGCTACATTGAGCACAGCATTCCAAGTATCTGGTCACAAAAGTCACAGTGTTTTCACTGGGATGAAGTTTTTATTGTTTAAGGATATAGTTTATTTCTTCACTTAAATAATAATTTTTAAATTAGAAGCACTGAATCCTAAATAATAGTACATTTTAAATTGCATGATTCAATCCAAAAGCACTAATAAGCTCCACTTAAAATATATTACTATTTTTTAAATTCGACATTGCTTTCAAACAATGCTTAGATCATTAAATTAGATCCTCATTGTTTCCTTAGAGGTGGCAGCATTATGAAAAGGTATTGTGCATATTTTGTTTCTAATAATTATGTCTAATCAGTGTGAATTGATGCTGTAGTGAAATACTTAATTAAAAACGCATATTTGAGGTATAAGTGGGTAACAAAGGAGAAGCTGTCCTAGTTTCCTTGTGAGGGACAGAAACTGATAGAAAATTGCAATATTAGGCAGGATTAGTAGCCTGGAACAAAACACAAAACGTGCATAGAAATATCCTGGCCTTAAACAGAGGAAAGGGTTTTGCCATTGTGTAGTTTTCTCCCCACAGAATCAATTCTGAAAGAGGTGGGGATCTCATAAATGTCTCCAAAGGCCAGTTGGAAGGACCCAGGGAGTAAGGTTTTCTGGGTGGGTGGGGGTAAGGAAATGGGGAGGTGGGGGCGATCCTTCCCATGCAGAGTAAATGGCATGTGTCAAGGGAGAAAGACCTCAGCATAGCAGTGATGGAGCAGGGGCTGCCTGGGCTGCTTCCTTTGTGTCCTGATCATTTACATGACTTAAACACAACAATGTGTTCTCTACTCAATAGCCCAAGACACTTTGCCATAGCAACAGTTGCAGAATGTGGCACAGCCTCCATGGTGTCTCTGTGACACAGAAAAGTTTCATAAAGAACCATTCCTTATGAATATGCTCAGAGGTTTCTTTCTCTTAACTAGTGCTTGTTTCAGATTGCATTGGGTTTTATTTATGGGGCCCATCTTTCCTCTGTTGCATAAGAAGGGGCTTTGCACAGAAGTTAGGAGAGGCATGGCTGAGGGGTCAGGGGGTGTGAATACATACTTGGCTGTGATGTAAGTGGAATTCTTGAGAACATTCTGAGAAAGCTATTAACATTGTTCAGGAAATCGTGTAAAACTCAGGAATGTAATATGCATCCTGGAGTCATTGTGGGTTTCCTTGACAGTATGTAGTAAATGGCCTTTTTTTAGTGTTTGCACTCTGCCTCTTCCTATCATATCTCAACATGTGCATCTACCACAACAATTAGAAGGAAATGAACTCCATATTCAACGCTTGTATCCAAAAAGCATAGTATATATTTTATCAAATCTGCAATTAAACACCAATACTTTCTTCCTCTTTTCAGGCCCCCTTTTTTGGCAAGATATAATTTTCCTGTTAAGAAAGAATCCTCTTCCTCTTTTTCATCCCTTTTGGAAACAATAGTACCTCTTTAAAAGTGTAAATTTAGTACAATTGGTCTGGTTTAAAAACAAATACAACCAAAGGCATATCAGAAAAGAAAAAAAAAAAAAAACAACTGCTTGGTAACCATTGATTCTAATTTGCTATGAATTATGCTAATGAGTTTTACTTTTAGGAAATAATTGTAGCCCTTTTTAGTTTATATGGCTGAAGGGGAAGAAAATGAAATTTTCAATTGTGATATGTCTGCACTCCTGATATACCTTCTATATAGCACCTGTGTGACATTACCCTTTCCTTAGGTCTAGTACCTTTCATTGATTCCTGGTAAGTGGTGATCTCTTAATATTGGAGTTGCCCATAGTGATAGATGAGACTCTGACCCTCTGCACCTGACTCCATAGTAATCTATAAATTAGTGATGAGCTTGTAATAAAATACCCTAAGTGTTGCCGCTTCTTGGGGAGCCAAAGACCTCAGGGGTTATTAAGCAACCAAAGATCAAACTGGGCTCACCAGTGAAAACACAATTAATTATTTATACACATCAGTATTTGACATTGGTATCATTTCAAGAAGGAGATCCTTTGTTTAATACATTGCTGTGCTGACTTTTGCTCTTGAGACTCTCAGTTTAGTCGAAACCTTATTCAGGCCAAGGGTAGATGAATAGTGAATAATGAATGGTGAGCTTTCAGCATCAAAACGTATGCACATACTGATATAAAGAAAGTGATGCTGACTGTTGCAGTCATAGTATAAAGTAGTTGGATAGCATGAAGATAGTGGGTGGCTGCAGAAGGGAAGGCAAGATGTACAGAAAAATAGTTTGCCACTTTCTCCTTCAAGTTTGATAAAGACAAACTACAATCTTTAGAATTGGGAGAAAATTTAAGGGTCTTCTACAAAAATGCCAATGGCGAAATGTCAGTGACACCATCAAGCAATGGCTCTCATTCTTATGCCTTGGTTACTTGACCATCTTCTAAAATGATTTCTTGAGCACAGTGAGAATGATGAGTTTCATTGGAGAAAATTTGGGCCATATAGCACAGGTTTTAAATTACATACTGTGAGAATAAAGAACATCTTTGGGTGGCTTGCTTATACTACTTAGCTACTCAAAGGACAGGGTAAGACCCAGATCTTTTTTGTAAACCTGAGAGTGGGTGAAATACAAATCTTTATTTTTCTATGTTCTGCAATTTTCAAGGCTTTTTTTCTTAACAGTCAAAGGGCTGCCATTGAATGCTGTGGATTTGGTGGGCCGCTGCTCAACAATGAGGAAATTTCATTAAGCTGAGCCAAAGCTAATTTTGAAGCAGTTCTAAGACGGTTCCTATTAAGTAGAGAGGATTTGATTCCCTATCCTTCCTTTCATGCTTGAGAAATCGCAGAATCCTTGACAAAGCGATGACTGCAATACTGGCTACAAGTAAAGGAAGCCTTATTCAAATGGTTACCAGTGTCCCTCAGTTGGCAAAATTGCTATTTTTTTTTCCTTTATAGAATTCATCATTCAGAACTACTAAAAGTTTTCCCTTTCTTTGTTAAAAGAACAAGTCCTAGATGTGTAAAAATGTCTGTTCCCAATCACTCTGAGGCCCAGATTATTAATTTTCCAAGAGATAGAGAATAAACACAAATAATATTTACTTTGTATGCAGAAGTAAATACTCATAATTTTTTGGACCACAAAAAAAAATCTTTGCATACTTTTGAATGCAATCTCTGTTTTAGTAACAGTTCCAAAAACACCAATGAAATCTGAAGGCATTTGGTGAAAAAGTAACCTATTTTAACTCTGTAGTTTGACCTCTAACCAAAAAGCGAATATTTCATAAACATTTAAATATATTTATTAGAATGCCCTCTAGTTATGTTTTGTTCTTTTTCCTTTTCATTTGTTCTTCTTTCATATTTTACATCCTTAATTCAGTTTCCCTTCCCTCCACTCCCCACAGTCTCTCCCTGCACTCCCCTTTCTCCTGCATCCACTTCTTCTATCTTTCCTCACAAAAGAGCAAGCATCCCAGGAATATCAACCAAATATGGCTTAATAAGCTACAATAAGACCATCCTATCAAGGCTGGACTAGGCAACACAGTAGGAGAAGGAGGGTCTCAAAAGCAGGCAAAAGATTCAGAAACAGCTCCTTCTCACACTGTTAGGAATCCCAAAGGAACACCAAGCTACACAAACATAATATATACGCAGAGGATCTAGGTCAGACCCTTGCAGGCTCTAAGATCTTTGTGAGCCAACATGAGTCACGGTCATCTGATTCTGTGGGTCATATTCTTGTGGTGTTCTTAACCCCTGTGGATCCTCCAAGCCTTACTATGCCTGTTCCTCAGGACTCTCTAAGTTCCACCTAATGTTTAACATCTGCTCCCACCAGTTGCTGGATGAAGTCTCTCTGGCCTCTCTGATTGTAATTATGTGAAGCTTCTGTGCCAGAACACTCTGCAGGCAGGAAAATCTGTAGGTCGAAGGTTTTGGCCTTACCTGTTTACAGAGGACTGCCGGTTCAGGCGCCATGCCTCTCATTAATAGGAGTCTCTTCTAGTGTCACCCTCATATTTCTTTTGAGATTCCATTGCACTAGGTTTCTACCTCTCCCCCAAAATGTTCTCCAACTCCAGTGCTCTCTTCCAGTATTCTCTCCCTCCATTCCCCCCTACCTGTTCCCTCCTGCTCTCATCTCAACCTACCACCTCTACCAGAGATATCAATTCTATTTCCCCTTCCCAGGAAAATCCTTCAATTGCCCCTTAAGCCCTGCTTGTTACCTAGCCTCTCTGGGTCTGTGAAATGTAGCGTTTTTATTCTTTACAGCTAATATTCACCTATAAGTGAGTACATACAATGGTTATATTTCTGGGACTGGGTTATGCCACTCAGGATGATTTTTTTTCTAATTCCATCCATCTCCCAGCAAATTTCCTGATGTCATTTCTTAAACAACTGAGTAATAACTCCATTGTAAAAATATACCACATTTTTAAATCCATTTTTTCAGTCGAGGAAGATCAAGGTTGTTTTCAGTTTTTGGCTATTACGAATAAAGCTGCTTATGAAAATAGTTGAGCAAATATCCTTGTGGTAGGATGGAGTGTCCTTTGGATATATGCCCAGGAGTGATATGGCTGGGTCTTAAGATACATCAATTCCCAATTTTCTGAAAAACCACCATATTGATTTCCAAAGTGACTGTACAAGTTTGCACAGCAATACAGGAATGTTCCCCTTGATCCATATCCTCTGCATGAGTTGTCACTTGTAGTTTTGATCTTAGTCATTCTGACAGGCCTAAAGAATCTCAGAGTTGTTTTGATTTGCATTTCCCTGATGACTAAGGATGTTCAGCATTTCCTTAAGTGCTACTTGGCCATTAGAGATTCCTGTGCTGAGCTTAAGATAGACATGAATCTATTTACATTCTTTTACATGCTGACATCAAGTTAAACCAGTCTCAGCTTTCTTTGTCCATTGTATATTTCTGGCTTCTTTATAAAATATCAGATGTTCATAAGATGTGTAGATTTATAGTCTGGTCTTCAATTCTATTCTATTTATTTCCATGTCTGTTTTTTGTGCCACTACCATGTGGTTTTATTACTATTGCTCTGTAGTACAGTTTGAAATCAGGAATCGTGATACCTCCAACAGTTCCTTTATTATTCAGGATTGTTTGAGCTATCCTGGATGTTTTGTTTTTCCATATGAAATTGAGTATTTCTTTCAAGATTGGTAAAGATTTGTGTTGGAATTTAGATGAAGATTGTGCTAAATCTTTAGATTGCTTTGGTAGGATAGCTATGAGCATGAACCATGAGCATGGGAGATCTTTCCATCTTCTCATATCTTCTTCACTTTCTTTTTTTACATAATTGAAGTTTTATCATGTAGGTCTTTCACTTGCTTAGCTAGAGTTACCACAAGATATTTTGTATTATTTGTGTCTACTGTGAAGGCTGTTGTTTCTGATTTCATTCTCAGCCTCTTTGTCATTTGTATATAAGGGGGATACTGTTTTTTAAAGTTAATCTTGTATACAGTTGCCTTGCTGAAGGTGTTTATTAGATGTAGGAGTTCTCTGGTAGAGTTTTTGGGGTCACTTATACATATGATTATATCATGTATAAATAACAATAATTTGACTTCTTCCTTTCCAATGTTTATCCCCTTAATCTCCCTTAGTTGTCCTATTGCTGTAGCTAGAACTTCAAGTACTATATTGAATTGATATGGAGAAAGTGGACAGCCTTACCTTGTTCCTTATTTTAGTGAAATTGCTTTTGTCCATTTAATTGGTTTTGTCTATAGGCTTCTTGTAAATTACCTTCATTATGTTTAGGTATGTCTCTTGTATCCCTGATCTCTCCAAGACTTTTAACATGGTGTGGTGATGGATCTTGTCAAAGTCTTTTTCTGCATCTAATGAAATTATTTTTCTTTCAGTTTGTTTATATGGTGGATTACACTGACAGACATTTGTATGTTGAACCATCCCTGCATCTCTGTTATGAAGCCTACTTGATGACGGTGGATGGTATTTTTGATGTGTTCTTGGATTTGGTTTGCACTTAGTTTGTTAAGGTATTTTTTTGCATCTATGTTCATGAGGGAAATTGGTCTGTAAACTCTCTTTGTTGAATCTTTGTGTGGTTTGGGTATCAGGGTAACTGTGGCCTCATAAAATACATTGGGCAGTGTTTCTTCTCTTTCTATTTTGTGGAATAATTTGAAGAGTATTGCTGTTATCTCTTCTTTGAAAGCCTGGAAGAATTCTGGGCTAAAACTGGCCCTGAACTTATTTTGGCTGGGAGACTTAATGACTGCTTCTGTTTCCTTAGGAGTTATATGTCCAAGCTGTTTATCTGATCTTGATTTAGCTTTGTTAAGTGATATCTATTGAGAAAATTGTCCATTTCTTTAGAATTTTTCAATTTTGTGGAGTAAAGCTTTTTGAAGCATGACTTAATGATTCTTCGGATTTGTTTGGTTTCTGTTGTTATATCCCCCCCCTTTTTTTTCTAGTTTTGTTAATTTGGATATTCTCTCTCTGTATTTTAGTTAGTTTGGATAAAGGTTTGCCTATGTTGTTGATTTCTCAAAGAACGAATTTTTTTGTTCCATTGACTCTTTGTAATGATTTCTCTTTATTTTATTGATTTCAGCCCTCAGTTTGATTATTTCCTGCTAGTGTACTCTTCTTGGGGGTGTTTGCTTCTTTTTGTTCTAGAGCTTTCAGAAGTTCTGTTAAGTTGCTAGTATGAGATCTCTCCAATTGTTTTTTTATGAAGGAACTTAGTGCTATGAACTTTACTCTTACCACAGCTTTTATTGTGTCTAATAAGGTTGGGTATGTTGTGTCTTTATTTTTATTGAGTTATAGGAAGTATTTAATTTCCATCTTGTTTTTGCCTCAACCCAGTAGTCATTCAGTATTGAGTTGCTCAGTTTCCATGAGTTTGTAGGACTTCAGTTGTTTCTGTTGTTGAAAACCAGCTTCAATCTGTGGTGGTCTGATAAGATGGAAGGGGTTATTTTTCTGTTCCTGTATCTGTTGATGTTTGTTTTGTGAGTGAGTATATGGTCAGTTTTGGAGAAGGTTCTGTAAGGTGCTGAGAAGGTATATTCTTTTGTGTTTAGGTGAAACGTTCTGTAGATATCTGTTAGGCTCATTTGAGTCATAACATCTGTTAGCTTATTTCTCTGTTTAGTTTTTGTCTACATGACCTGTCCATTGCTGAAAGTGGGGTATTGAAATATCTCATTATCAAATGTGAGGGTCAATGTGTGATTTAGGCTTTGGTAATGTTTCTTTTACAAATGTGAGTGCCCTTGTATTTAAGGCACAGATGTTGAGAACTGAAATATCATCTTGGTGGGGTAGGAGGCTTCATCTGGTTTTCAAAGAGCAGGCCTGGCCTCTGAAGGGGTAAGAGGCTTCCACCAGAGTTGTGGCCTGGGAGATAGTGAGGAGGAGAGGAGAAGCAGTTTGGTTTATGCTGGGCAGGCATGAGTTGGGTAGAGAGGCCATCTTACCTTGGGGTTAGGATGATGGTTTGGTCTCTGGTATGGTAGGAGGGGTGGGTCAGTATGCTCTGAGGTTATATATGTGTTTATCATAAAAATAGTAGAAGAAATTAAATCCTATCAGCTTACTGCCCAGTGAATACTGGACAAAATGGTAGATGCACATGATATGGATGAGCTGGATTATGACTCCATATTATTTCCATATTCATCATTGATTCAGTCATTACCAAGAATGAATCCCTGAGTATGAGCTAGACTCAGAAGCAGCCAATTACCTATTTACCATCACAAGTCAGGTTCTTTGTTTTTTATTTTGATGCATGGTGCTAGTGACTTTTTCCACCTTTATGTGGATTCTAGATACTCAATTAATCAGCCCTTATTCAAAGTATCTTATCCTTTGAGCTACCTTGCTGGCCTTCAAGTCTCTTTCTTTCTATTATCCTTATAATGCTTCCTAGATTGTTGTTGCCATTTTTAGAGATATAGGTCCTGTTATATAAAGCATTATATGGGAGATATCATTGTTTATATTTGGGTATTCTTTGGTATAAAAGATAGGATGAAATATTATGAGCTATCTATTAATTAGTGAGAGATAGAGAAGGGAAGTAATATATTATCAGTGAAATTATTGTACATCCTGAGAACCAATAGAAAATGCCCTCCTTCAAGCTGTTGCATCTGAGGAACAAAGGAAGTGACATATCCTCCACTCACTTTGATTAGTCATTGGATGAGGAGTACATAGATATGAGTAGAGAGGCAAATTCTCTAGCACTTTTAGCCAGCCATATTGCAAGCAAAATTGACTATAGTTGAAAATAAAGATCTCTAGTAAAAATATAGAACCTGACAGTCAGATGGGGCATAGAAATGGAAAGGCCTAAGGGAATACGAGCATTAGCTGTTGGTGGTGGTGACGTGTTGAAAGCATAGACAGACAACGGGATTATGTAGAACCCCAAGGGCAACAAATGCACTCCACAGTCCTTGTGACAACCTTGCCAATAATCTTCCAACAGAAACAGACAGAATTTCCCTGTGCCTTGTCTTTTTACAAAATGGCCATGTAATTTTAATGTATACAGCTTGTCATCTATTTTAAAGCTCAAATATATTCTACCCATCATCACAGGCCCAGCTCTCTCTCTAGCAGAGGATCACCAGAAAGTCTAGTGTATAGGATTCAGAACCTAAGGATCAGATCAACCAAGATATGGGCCAGGTCCTGAGAGGAAATTGACCTTTGGCATTTGGCAGAGAGATAGGTCTTCTATTTGCAGGAGGAGACCTATACATACCAGTAAAGAGTGGTAGCAGTAGAGCCAGAAATGGGTGGACAATTTCATCATTAATCTTTTGACACTGAGAAAAGATAGGGCGAACTTGTCGGGGTTCTACCTGAGAACTATGTGCTTGAAGAGAAGCTATGTCCTTTGACAATTTGTGAAGACAAAGCTTAAGTAGGTAAGGACAGGCAGGAGAAGCTTGGTATTCAAGAGTATAGTTGAAGATACATGAAACTGATGAACAGAGGCAATGACACAAGTACATGGAATTATGCTTTTGGTTAAGAGTCATTTTGATTATAAATGGCAAATTAAAAAGTACATTGTACTGTAGTAGCAAATGGAAAGTTTTCTGCTTGGTGTGTATATCAGCCATCCAGTGCTGTAGCCAGATATTCTAAAGCTTGTGGCTTGAAACAATTTTCAACTCATGCTGGCTCTGGTAGTATATACCTGTCAGATTCAGGAGATAAAGGCAGGAATGTTTTGAGTTCCATGACAGCCTGAAATAAAAAGGCAGACCCTATCTCATAGAAACAAAGTCTCTAATCATGATTCTGTAGGTCAGGAATTAGCTAGACTGAGCATAATGACTGTTTTGCTTATCCCAGTGAAAGTCACTTGCATGTCTGTTATGAGGTAGCAGGCCACCTGAGCGATGATTTGGTCTAGGCTCACCTGAGGTGGTTCCACATTGTCTACATGATCTTAGTTCTGCATAGTCATTCATCTTCCAGCTGAACAACCTAGACTACTTCATATGTTCATGGAAAGGCTCTGAACAGCACTGGAGTGTGAGCTGCAAAGCAAAACCACTGACCTGACACTTTGTTCTGTTTTAATTGAAATAAAGTCTAGCTATGTAGCTCACAATGTCCCCAACTCACAATCTTTCTGTCTTCTCTTACTGAGTACCAGAGTTGAGAGTATATGCCACTTTTTTTTGTGGAAGTTCTGTAGGAAGCCTACTGAATCAAGTGTACAACAATAATAAATGACCATGATCTCTCCTATGCTTATTGTGTTTCCCTGTTTCTACATCTGTCAACTTCAATGTCTTGTACCACTTGCCCAGTATCTCTGGGTTACTTTTGTGTCCTAGGTTACATCCCCACTTTATCATAAACTAAGAAGATCTTTCCCTCCCTCCCCCTCTCTCCCTCTTTATTCCCCCCCACACACACAGACACACACACAGAGACAGACATGAAAAAATCCTAAGAATGAAGAATGGCACTTACTCAACCCATGTGATGAGAAGGGAGGGTAAAAGACATGTTCTTCAAGTGTTTCCTGTGTCTCTGATTTAATTTTCATGTTTCCTAGATTCCATCTCTTCTTGTTCTACTTTTCTCTTTTATGTGTTTTGTTTTCTGTTCCACATACTGGCAAATGCTACTTGGAAAGCAATTTTTTGAGTTCTTGCATATTCATTCACCTACCTTCCAATCTGAAGGAAAGTTTATATGAGTATACAATTCTATAACATTTGCCTTAATTTTAGTCTTCAACTTCCATTTCCTTTTAAATAAATTCTCACATTTTTATTTAAAAGAATCCTTTCTGATATTTGGAATATATTCATCATCTGTTACCCTTATCCAGTTTTGTGGAATATTTTCTCTTATGTCTTACTCTGAAAACATAACTTTTAGTATATAGCAAGACTTTCCTCTGCAGTCAGCAAGTTTTCCCTTATTTTATTATTTATATATCTGTGGTGTATAAATTTCATGGTCCCTTTCTTAAAAAATAAACTTATATTTCTGTACCTTTTAATTTCATACATTATTTTCAAGCATTGTGTGTAAAAGCCCATCCCATCCTTTAGCTATAGCTAATGGCCTTTCACCTCATTCTGTGTCAACGGTACACATTTTTTCTGAATTCTTTGAGATAAAGAATTTAGTATGTATTTCCTAGAAGCAATAGTATTCACTTATAGAGCTATGATGGAATTTATCAAGGTCAAGGTCAGGTTATTTAATGTTGGGTTCATGATACAGCACAGTAGATGAGCCTGCCAAACCTGTCCAAAGTCCCAAATTCCATTTCCACCACCATAAAAATAACTCTAAGCCTGGCACTTGGGATGCAGAGAAAGGTGGATCTCTGAGTTCAAGGCCAGCTTGAACTACAAAAAGAGTTCAAGAACAGCTGGGGCTACACAAAGAAAATCTATCTCAAAAAACAGTATTACCTAATTTAACATTCACTCAAATTCATTGTCTTCTTTATGTTCACTTCTACCTATTACTTATCACATCTCACCCTGTCCTTTTAATATTTAAGATATGTCAACTATTTCCTCAGGTATTTTTGTGTGTTTTGATATTAACATTAAAAAATGTACAAGCCAGTTAAGTGACTCTAATAGAAATAGTCACCATCTGAAAACAACTAATATTTAAGGTTGAGATTCTCAGATCAGAAAGAAAACTATGAACATAGGAAAGGCTGGATGTATTTGGACTATGCAGTGGGACATTGGACAGGAATTGGCATTGTTATGAGGTATTCAGATGTCCTTGCCTGTTTTTGTTTTCTTTTGGGCTAGATTGAGGGATCTTGTCTTGTATGCACTTCCAACTGACCTCTCTGCAGCCTCTACTCATATTACAAGCCACTGTAATGAGCTAGTAGTGTTTAACTCAAGTCAAAGGTATTTTAGTTACTATCAGAGTATCTACTTACTTTTCACATCACAAAGTTTAGTGAGATAGTTCACAGTCTAATTTTCTTACCTCCTCTGTCCTCTCTTTGTGCAACATGTCCTCTCTGACCTCTTCCTGTCATTTTGGGTAGTTTAATGTGCACATATCAATGTGAGTTATTTTCTTTGCTATAAACACAATTGTATGTGCATCCTTGGAGGAGGACTGTTAGAGAACACACATGTATAAGTCATTCAGAGCATGCTACCTTATGGCACTTGACTTGAGACAGGCCCAGGATATAAATGTATTGAGTTGATAGTGTTGTCAAACACGTATGAAAAGAGGGAAGTAAATATTTGAATTTCTCTAGTGCTTTTCTTCTTTAGTGTTGAGAATGGAACCCACGACCTGGTACATGCTAGGCAACTGCTCTACCACTGAGCTGGATCTCCTCTCACTCAGGAATTTATTATGGAAATGTTACTGGTCCATTTCATTGACATAGACCATCAAAGAATATGTTATGCACAGAGCATCAATGAATATGAAAAGAGGCTTTTAATCCAGGTCAGTTAGACCCTATTATCAACATATTTTTCTACTTCCTTGGTGTTTCTCAGGAAAGTAAAGTACATGAATTGAGAGATAGGACTATCACCTTCTTCTTATTTATTATTATTGGGTGGGGGTGTGAGTCAAGGTTTCTCTGTGTAGCCTTGGCTGTCCTGAATCTCACAGAGATTAGACTGCCTCTGCCTCTCTGAGTGCTGAGATTAAAGGCAGGCACCACAGCGCCCAGTTGACCATCACTTTCTTAAAAGGTCATTTATCAGTTCTCATATGAACACAAATTATACTATATGCCTAATGTCTTATTCTACTATCTCCACAAAGCATATCTTCTAAGATATTATGGAATTTTGTTGTTTCTTGTTTCCGGAGACTTATCTGTTATCCTTTATTCTTGCTATAGAAGCACATTGAAAGGAGAGTTTAGTCTTTTTATTTCCCTTATGTTTATGGAGCTTCTAGACTGTTCCTGGTACGTAACAGGTACTTATTAAAAATTTATTCTTGAGCCAGGTGTGGTGGCGCACGCCTTTAACCCCTGCACTCGGGAGGCAGAGGCAGGTGGATCTTTGTGAGTTTGAGGCCAGCCTGGTCTACAAAGGGAGTCCAGGACAGCCAAAGCTACACAGAGAAACCCTGTCTCGAAAACCCAAAATAAATAAATAAATAAATAAATATAAATATTCTTTAACATTTAAAATTATATTCATTTTTTTCCTGTATACCTACATACTTACCACACCATGCTTCTGAAAGTCAGAGGACAGCTTATTAAAGTTAGTCTCTCCTTCTATGATGTGAGTCTCAGAAATTGAACTCAAGTTGTTAGGGTTGGTGGTGAGTGCCTTTACCTGTCGAGCAATATGGCCAGACCTTGAGAAATAGTTCTAGGTTGACTTTATGATATAGGTATCTTCTGTTGCACACGCTCCTACGTCCACCATCTGCCTATACCCTGGTTCTCAACTGCATTGTGGGTCAGGATTGCTTCCTACATTTTTATATCTTTAGTGTCATGCCAAGCATACATGTGCAGAACTTCATAAGTTGTTTTTTTCATGAGTAGCTTACTGACTAGGGATAGATAAAAGCTAATGTTATTAGGAAGGGAAATTTACTTTTTTTTTTTTTGGAAAAATGTGGTTTCTCACCAGTCATGGTAACCTGAGCAGCATTTAAAAAGTGCAGACAAGAGTATGAGCAGCTCAAAGGCAATCTGGGTACCATAGTAAGATCCTGTTTCAAGTAACCAAGGAGGACTTGCAGAGCATGCACATGCCCTGGGTTTGATCTGGGTCACTGCTTCCCACAAACATAAATTGTTTTCTCTGGTATTTAAATTCTCAAGGTCAAGTAATAACAAGAAAATTTATTATATAAAATAAGACCAAGTTATTTTTCTTGCTGCCTATTGACGTCTATTTATAACTATAACTATGTTACTGTCTGTATATAGATACCTTCTTTAGAGATTTGTTTGACCTAGTTGAGATTACATCCTTGCCAGACTCGTCTTTAATTGTATATATTAAACATAGTTTTAATAAATATATGAACATATAAATAATATATAGATTATCCTCTCATCTGAGTAAAATGTTTAGCATATAATATAATATAATATAATACAATATAATATAATATAATATAATATAAAATTTTTACAAATTTCTTTTTCATTCCTGTGAATCAGAGCCTTGAAAGTCATTACTGGGAAACATTTTTTCTTCACTTTTGGAAAACAGTTCATAAGAAGGAAATAAAATGTATTAACATTTAAAACATCAGCAAAGTAGTCAAGTTTGCTATGTTTTCCAACTTAAAGGATTTTCTTGGAAATTTCCATTTTAGTGTTTCAACCCTTGAGTTTTTATTAGAAAAGCATTACTTTTCTTTTCTTATTTTTTAAGGTTTCTTTTTTTAATTTTTTTATTAATTTATTCTTGTTACATCTCAATGGTTATCCCATTCCTTATGTACCCCCATTCTTCCCTCCCTCCCCTTTTCCCCTTATTACCCTCCCCTATGACTGTTCCTGAGGGGGATTACCTCCCCCTGTATATGCTCATAGAATGCACATTTTCATTTTGAACTTTTTACTTACTTAAGTGCAATAGATTTTGCACAAAGTGATACAAAGAAAACACTTTCTAAGAAGCACTATTAATGATCATGATATCTTGGTGGAAACTGTAGTTACTACACAAAGGTTCCTTTATGGAAGGAAGCAAGAATGAAAAACAAAATACAGATTGGTTATCTATGTCACCTTGTAGTCTAAACTAGTCTTAATTAAGCTTACATTTTATTCAGGAGCATAGACATTTGAAGGATAGTACAGAAAAAAAACTGGCAAGTATTTCTGGTACAAATTCAAGGTTGCAAGAGTAACTTCTCTGTGAAGAATGTAGGAACTTATGAGGAAGTATGAGGAGCCAGGTGGAAGCAGAAAGCTGAGGACAGAAAAGCACTCATGCATTTTTCCAGCCAAGCTTTACTGATGCCAACAACACAGCTGATGATATATAAGGCAATTAAAGAAGCCCCTGTTGTCATTCAGCTGAAATATTGATGGAGAGAGATGGACAGTGCACAGAAGATAAGTCTCTCAGGAACAACAGCAGCCACGAAGTTTTCCTTTCATATAATTGATTAGGACAGCCTTTGTATAAATATAAGAATTGAGCAGAGACCTGGAGAACCTCAGTGCAAAATGTTTTGTGATCCTGTGGATGAGAACACCAGGAAGGAATGATAATCAAATATGACGGTGGTGAGATGAGCTCACACACTGTGAAGGATCAACAGGATTATAAAGTGGCTAAAACAGGGTGATTCAGGAGAGACTGGGAGAAAACATTTACAGCAGGGATAACAACATAGAACCTTGAAATATCATAGGGACTTGGGTTCTTACTCTGTGAGTGGGAGCCATTAAAGAGGTTTGAGCAAAGAAGTTAGATGCAATGAAAGGTTCTAAGTAGTCTGGGTGGACGGCCCAAGAGGAAGGAATTTTGGAAGGCATACCATAACAAGCAATAGCAAAGGTGAGTAAGATTATCATGGTTTGGACCAGCACAGTTTCTGTATTCTCTACAATCTATGAGATATATCTATTGTTCTTAAGGGAGGATGGTTCAGTCCATAAAGCTCTTGCTGGACAAGCATAAGAACTGAAGCCCAAAACCCCAGAAATCAAATAATTGGCATGGGAGCAAGCATCTGTGATTCCAGCACTCAAACAGGGAGGGGAGAGGCAGAAACAAAAGAATCTCTGAAAAATTGCAGGCCAAATAGTCTGTATTATTTCAAAATTATACCACAAACAAAGCATTTGCAAACTGGCCATCGGCTACATCTGTATAGAAGGCCTAGGTCCAGTCTATGCTCCCATAAGCCCACCCTGTCTTAGGTCTCCAACTTGTCACAGGATGTCCCCGCCCATGGTTTCTCTTCTGTCTGTATGCCCTCTGTGCTCCCGGTCCTGTCACCCTCCCTCCAGATCTGGACTCCACCCTCATTTCTTTCTGCACTCTCTCTCCTAACTTGTTCCCTCTCTTCAACCACTTCCACTGTCTAATCTATTTCCCCTTGTGAGTGAGATTTAAACATCCTTCCTTGGGCCTTCCTTGTTACTTAGCTTCTTAGGGTCTGTGCATTGTAGTGTGTTTATCCTGTACTATATGGCTAAAATCCACTTAAAAGTGTATACATACCATGTGCATCTTTCTGGGTCTGGGTTACCTCACTCAGGACAATATTTTATAGTTCCATCCATTTGCCTGCAAATTGCATGACTGTCCTTGTTTTTAATAGCTGTCTTCCATTGTTTTTTTTTTTTTAAAGATAGGGTGTCTCTGTGTAGGCTTGGCTGTATTGGACTAGCTTTGTAGACCAGGCTGTCCTTTGTCTCAGAGAGCTGCGTGCCTCTGCCTCCCAAGTGTTGGGTTTAAAGGCTTGCTCTACCATGCCTGGCTCAAATAGCTATTCTTTTTGGGAAATGTTTGAAGATAAATAATCCCTGTTCATATGTACCTATTTAGATAGCTACAAGGGGTTTTGACACATTAGAAAAATTTTCACAGAGACCTGGAAATGTTCACCAGATATTTTGAAGCCATTTCCTATGTTTGTTTTAATATAGTGATTGATCAGAGTTTCTTTTTTAAGAAAAATTATTATTTTATGTGTATGAGTGTTTTGCCTGCATGAATGTCTGTGCACCACCTGTGTACTTGGTCTCTGTAGAGACCAGAAGAGATTGTGGATGTACAGATGGTTGTGAGCTGGTTGGGTGCAGGGAAATAAACCTTGGTCCTCCATAGGATCCACTAATGCTCTTAACTGCTGAGCATCTCTCTAGCCCCTCTGAGCTAGTTTTTTTAATTATTAATTCAAGTATACTTCTTAAAATGGAAAGCAGGAACTATTCCTGAAAAATATATTGTTAAAATTTAAGTAAATCTTTTAAGATATTTAATTAGTTGATTTATTTTAAATACATTTTTAATTAAAAAATAATTAGATCACTTCCCCCATCCCTCTCCTCCATCCAAACTTCCTAGGTTTTCCTACTCCCTCTCAAATTGATGCACACACACACACACACACACACACACACACACACACACACATGCCCTACGGAATTCATTTTTAATGTTTATGTATTGGATAACCAGTTATGGAGCTCATCCTTTGAGGAAACCGGTCCTCCCTTTCTTAGCGTCCATTAATTGCCTGTAGTTCTTTGTGAAATTCACTGCCATCTCCAATCCTCTACTTCCTCCATGCTTCGATGTTAGCCTATCTACTGAAATTGTCTTTGTTCAGGTCTTATTTAGGCAGCCATTTCAGAACTATACAATGTCCATCTAGTGGCCAATATGAAGACTTGTCTTCATCTATCTCATGACTAGACTCAAATCTTCAAATATACTTCAAATGACACAGAAAAGAACATGGTGGAGTCACCTGGAATTGTAATAAGAAGCAGGTCAGTTGGGAACTTCGTTACTTTTTCCCACAACCCAGACCTCAGTGACATGATGTCAGACAAACTATGTGGGAATCTGAGAAATGTGGGTCTGCCCATGTTGTTAGGAAGGAAGCAGAGCATAGCAGGGTTTAATGGGCATGCATTGTCTCACATAGAAGTTGTTTAATTGATAAAAATAATAAGTATTGGGTCCTTATTTGCAGTCATAGTTTTATTGTGGTGGAAATACTTGGGGTTTTAATTGGCAGATGAAGAAAGAAAATATCAGCTGTGTTAAGGATGTTTCTCTCCTCGCATCATTTACTCACTTTATCCTGTTAACTGTCAAGACATAAATGTGTTTTTCACCATATTAAGTTTGACTTATGGATGGGTAAACAGGTATTTCAAAGTACCATAGTTCTTCTTTTATGATTGTGCATTGTAGGTTGGTTTGAGAAGCATAGACTTTCTTCTTTAAAAAATTCTCTCACATACAAAAGTCCAAACAGGAGTTGCAAGATTTGTTAGTGCCTTGATATGATAGTGTCATTGAGAATACTGATATTCCCCCCTTTTTGTTCTGCTATCTCCAGCAAATCAGCTTATATTAGCAATTGGCTAGAAGATGGCTGTTTAGCTTCATACATTATCTCCTCATTAATTCTGTCTGAAAACAAGAAGTAGATTCATCCCCATCCTCCTGTTCTACTCATGTGTCCCATTGCTGCCTTTTAATTTTAATCAGCTATCAAAACTTCTAGAAACATACTAATAGATTTTCCTTTTTGTCTCGTTGTTGAAACTTGATTCCCATGCCAGTCCTTTAATTAATTGCTGATAATCTCAACAATTCCCAAGTTATTCATTTACCAGTAACATAGGAAAGTTAGTGACTTTGATGAGCCCCGCTACCTGGTTATACTGGCCATAAGTTAGTCCAGGGAGCATTTATTTGAATCAAGGGATAATAAAGCTAAAGCAATCCTTAAAAATTATCTTCCTCAACCCTCCCACTTTACAGATGTATAAACTGAGTCTCAAACTAATTAATTGTTTTTTAAAAATCAGGTTATATAGGTGATAATGCAGAGGTAGGACTGAAAGTGATTTTTTGTGAGGGTCAGTTCAATGTGTACTTACATGTCATTACATTGCAGTCAATTGACTACTGAATACAACTTGATAATATATACTTCTTACTTAGGTGTGTGCACCCAAATGCTCACCCAGGGGCCCAGGCATGCACATGGAGAGGTCAGAGTAAAATGTTGAAGGTCTTCCTTTATCACATGGCACTTTGTCTTTTGAGACAGAGTCCCTCTCACCTGAAGTTCACAGTTTCTGCTAAAGTGCCTTGCCAGTGGAGTTGCAGGATCTGCTGCCTCCACCTCCCTTTACACTCGAGTTATATGCACTTGCAGCTTTCTCCTGGGTGCTGGGACTTGGAACTCGAGTCCTCATGCTTGTACACTAAATGTTCTTACCCACTGAATGATCATCACAGACCCTTTATACAATCTGTATTAAAGAAAGTAGGGCCTCTTTAGGAAAGGGGGCATTTTATTGTACTTTGAGTGGTATCAAACACAATGTGATATATACACATAAATATATACATATATACACACATAAAGTTCATTTTGTAAGAGTAATATTGGGGAAATACCACATTGCTACTAAAGACGATAAAATAATTCTTTTATAGAATGGTATACTAGATAAATATAAATGCAAAAATGTAGATGTGGTAATAGTAAATTAAAAAATATGAGGAACTAGAAGACACAGATCTGTATATAAGTATTTGCTAACATTTAAATGAGAATTCCTGTTATATACTACTTTCAACAATTTCTCTTTCAACTGAAGGGTATGGGTGACCTAGGAAAATGTCAGAGAAACTTTAATTCACCATGCAAACATTAGGTCATATCTATAGCTTATCCAGTAGTACTAAGTCAGTGCATAGTGAATGAAGCCATCTCATTTATTGATTTATTATTCTATCTTTCAATTAAAACTTTGCTCAAGTTCTAACCAAATACAGTGGGTTTCCTTATCAGTAAAGGTAAAGCCAAAACAAGCACAGCCAAGAAATAAAAGAATGGAGAAAGATTCTTACTTGCAACAGGTAAGGAGAACATGAGAGTTAACAAAGAAAGAACAGATTTCATTGAGGTACACAGTAAATATTCATATAGGAAAGATCTTTGTAGGTGGGCACATTCCTGAGCCTGCAATTAAGGAATACATTCCTGAGCATGCTCAGTTTGAGATCATAGTTCAAGAAGAGAAGGTGGCCCACACATATTAGAGTGCATGTAGCTCAAAATCATATGTGGCAGACAAGAACTGTTTTGGAAATGTTAATTTTCCATGGTAAAGATGGCAGGCAGAAACACCTCTAGGCATGTCCACATACAAAAATGAAAGGGCACTTTGAAACTACATTCGTATTGGAGCTTATCCCCCAAGGTTTAGTGGCTGACAAATTCACTAAAAGAAAATTAGAAGAGAAGCTGCCTTCTTATTCTGATAATGAAATTTGAGACATCCACATATTCTTGTTCTGTAGAATGACCTATGGAGCCAGGTATGGCAGCACAGCCGTGTAATCCTGGAACTCAGAATGCAGGAGGCTTATTTCAAGGTCATCCTCAGCTATATAGAGTACTTGAATGCAGGCTGGGCTACATAAAACCTTGTCTTAATCAATAAACAAACAAAAAAACTCTACAGATACAAAAATGAGGTATATCGTGCTTTCCAAACAGCTCTTTCAGGGAATCACATATGTTATTTGAAAGCAGTGATTCTCAACCTTCCAAATGATGCAACCCTTTAATACAGTTCCTCATGTTGTAGTGACCTCCAACCATAAAATTATTTTATTGCTACTTCATAACTGTAATTTTGCTACTGTTATGAATAATGACGTAAATATCTGATATGCAGGATATCAGATATGTCACACACACACACCCCCAAAGGGATCATGACCCACAGGTTGAAAGCCACTGTGTGAAAGCCTTGTGAAAACATTGCCATTTGTTAAGAATCTGTAATTTATTTACCAACTTCAATTAACAAACAATACTCTTCCCCAAGGACAACCTTTCTAGAAGGAAGAATGAAACATATTTCTTGTTCTTGGCAACTCACAAATATACACCTCTGAAAATTTGCTCCTGAACTTTAAAACTTCTGCTTTGAGTAGAAACTGGGCTAAAAAAGCATTCTCTCCAAATTTTTCTTAGTTCCTGGAAATGGGAAAAGAGGGATTTGTGCATTAGGAAATAGCAAAAGAGGAGTGTATGCATTTGTTTAAGCATTTCTGTTTAAATTACTCTCTGTTAAATTTCCTTTCCATCTCTATAAGGTTGTTGTATTATATAGTTAAATATTCCCTGTGACTATATCAGACTCTTATACACACTGGCTCTTGAAGTCAGTCAAAAAGCTGGAAGTAATTTTCTGTGATCCTGACCACTCAGCCCTTTCCAGCTTGTTCTTATTACAAGGACCACTGGGCAGACTTGAACTCTGCCAACACACAATTGTAGAACCATCATAATTTAGAGCAGAAAGGGATGAGACTATCTGATACAGAATAGAAGCTTGTTCTAGCTTGACATGCACGTACCCTCCATAGCAGATCCTGAAACAAAACTTTCTTGGAGGAAGGTTGCAGGCAAAGTGGTCTGACTGAACAACCTTATGGTTGGGGCTTGAGTGTTAAATCATACACAACTGGTAAGGCAGGTGAAGAGCACTATGAATTTGCAGGCCCATACACACAGACCCCATAGTAAGGGTCCTCTCGGGGAGTGTTCTGGAAAACTTAGAAAAATGAGTCTTGAAATTTCATGTTGTGAGAGATAGCAAATTCCCGTTCCTTGAGAGTAATGGCTCCGTGAGAATCAACTTCTTATGTTTTGGGGTTCTGAATCCAGGAGTGCCTGAGGATGGGATTCCTTATCCTTTATCTTAAAGCCTAAAATAGATAAGTCCTTGTTTATCTAGAGGCAAGATGTCAAGTCGAGCCAAAGGAAATGTGTTGAAACCCATATAGGAAAATGGTTACTGTGGCAATGGGTAGCAAAAAATGGTCTTTGATGTGGTCTTTAGGCAGGATTCAATTTGGTTCTCATTAAACCCCAATCACCAGGGTCTAATGGTTTATCACAGTAAAGTACAATCAATCACTGCTTTGCTGAGGAGTTCAATGGGTTATCCCAGAGCACAAAGGTTTTTGGTGGCAGACAGAATGCAAACCAGGCCTTCTGACTGAGTCCTTGTTTCTCTGACACTTCAGGCCTCTGCTCAGTGATATTCCCCTGCAGTGGTACCAAATCATAAAAGCAAGGTGCCACACTGTTGTACCCACAGAGGTTGAGCAGAGCTTGAGACTTTTCTGGCTCATGTAGTAGTAATAACAGGGAGCAAATTCATGATAAAACAAGGTTGATAATGAAAGGAATGTCTGTGAATTGGAATTAACAAGAAGTCAAGAGATGCTTTTGATGCCTGCCTTTTCCTCTTGTAATCTAGGTTTCTTTCACTTTCTCAGTTTGAAAGGGTATGGTTTTGTGTAACTCTTGGAAGTTGGGCTACATAACTATCACCATGAGACTTTAGAGCCTGTTCTTTCTCTATGGATATTTGAGGTAATGATAGAGGAATGCTTAGTGAATGGATCAAATTTAATGGGTCGTTGTGGCCATGCTGAGGGCTACTTGATGGAGAGGTTTGATATTGCTACTGTGCTTCCATTGCCTCAGATTTTCCCATGTAGGAGAAATAGGGAAATGATTAAGTAAAAGGAAAAAGGATGATGTCTTGAAATTTAAGTATCACATTTCTGGAATTTTTCATGTGAACTGGCTCATTTTGTCGACATTCCTTTCTCAGGGCACTTAAAAGGCACTATCTGTTCAAGAGGGAGGTGACACAGAGCCTCACTTTTAGCCCAGACTGACCTCAATCTCATGGCAAACTTCCTGCCTCAGCCTCGTAAATGCTGGGAATACAAAAGTCAGCCACCCCACCCAGAATCTGTTTATTAAGTTAGCAGTAGGATGCATAGATAAGTGCCCAGTGCAAAACAAATAATTTTTTCATCAAGGAAACCCTTTCTATCTTTTCCCTGCTCCCTTAATTTTAGTCACCTATATTATTTTTTCCATTTTTGTTTTTAAAAAGGAAATTTTGATTTGGGAGGATTTCTATGATTATACAATGCAGTGGAGGGAGTATCAAAAGGTCCCTGATGTCCTTGTTCCACCATGTAAACAGTTCCCATGACCATGGCACATTTACCAAGATTGAGGTACAACATTGCTACATAATTCTTGACTCGTTATATTTCCAAGTAACTGTTGTCTCTTTTCCAGACATTAACTAGGAGCCCAGGTCACCCAAATACTAACACTTTTTCTGATCTAGGATACTTCTTTCTTTATGAATGATCACTGACTCAATACTGAACACACAGAAACTACCAAGACTCTTTGATCCAGTTGATATGGCCCTATCAGAATTCCATCAGTTCTAGCAGCTCCAAGATTTGCTGATTTATTACTAAAACTAAGAGCAGATTAACTACATTGAATTGAAGCCAGTTTTAAAGTATGTATATATGTGTTCACAAATTTACCTTCACTTCCTATGAAACTCCCAGGTCTTCTCTAAAGATATACATTATCTGGTTTTAAACTAAGCATTCTAACCCTAATATGTAAACATATGTCATCAGAAATAGGAGGTGGAAGATTGAAGCACTCTTTAGAACATGACAGTTGATACAGAAGAGATTATAAAATGCTGAACATCTTAGACAAAATGTGTCAATGGAAACACCATCAGTTGGAATTTGTAGTCCTCTGTCCTAACAGATGTTCTCCAGCTGGGAGAGTTGTAACAACTACAAAAAGTGCACCCAAATTCTGCTAATGGACAGACCTCTGAACACTGCCTTCCAAGGCTTTAAAATATTTAGATTGCTTAAAAGTTCTCAGGGCTTAAAAGTGGAAATTCCAGGTGTCAGTCACTTCTAGTTGACCATATATTTGAAATACTTGAAGAATTAGAGATAATTTTATATGTAGCACATTTCACTGATGAGAAGGTGTAAGGAAAATGCAACTCATGGCAAGAATAGCCCAATTTGTCAGCATCCAATCCCTATTCTATGTATGATTAACCTTGAGACTGATGAATTCATTTTCATTCCAACTAAAGCAAGTCTGGGCTACTTCCCTGATGTCTTATGAGTAGTAACTTTCACTTTGGCAAAATCTTATGACTGTGAGGCATGGAGGTCAAGAGAGCACCAGGAAGCTGGCCTCTGACTTCTTGAGCTTTTGACATTCAGCCACCAGAGGCTGCTCTGACACTGTTATCCTCTTTTCACTGAGTCCAAATTCCACTGGTGAAGCTTGTACAGACTGATTTCCCTTCTGTTGCTTTGACTTCTCCTTGCTCAATACAGTTCCCTGGTGGTCTGCTGTTTGGAGTGGATGATTAATTATAGTTAAAGAGGAACTGCTGAAAGAAGAAAAAAGATCAGTGTTTTGCCTTCCTCTCTATTTTTAAACTCTTAATCTTGTTCAATTTCTTTTAGGTAAATGAGAATTAGTTGGAGTAGAAAGAGGAGGGTGCTTTCCTATTGGCACTGGCTAATTTTTCATTAATTTCATCTCCATGTTAATGCATTTCCAAATTAACACTTATGAGGGTTTTTTTAATTAAAAAAATGAAAGAACAAAGGGAAAAAAACTCAAAACCTTTAATCCACAGACTTCTTTTCTTTCATATTTTACCAGCATTTTATTGTTGCTTACATTCTGTTCCCTCTGTTTTATGGTTTTGAATCTTTGCTTTTTTAAAGTCTTTCTTTGTATCTAACAAAACAAACCCAAAATTAATGGAAGGACTAACAGTAGTTAAGTAAGAGGGATTAGGGATAATGCTTATGCATCTTGAGCAACTAAAGTCCAATTGAAACTACTCAATGAAAAAGTAAACCGGTTTCTGTATGTAAAAATACTTCCTGTTTTCTCAAGCAGAAACATGAATGTGTTAAACAAAGACCAGGCTATCTGTGGTGGGTTGCATAGGAATGGCCTCCATAGGCTCATAGATTTGAATGTATGGTCACCAAGGAGTGGCACTATTTGAAAAAAGTAAAAGGTGTGCCCTTGTTGGGATAAGTGTTACTGGAGGTGGGCTTTGAAAATTTGAAAAGCTCAAGCAAGGCCCAGTGTCTCTGTCTTCCTGCTGTCAGGTAGGACTCTCATCAGCTTCTCCAGCATCAAGTCTGCCTTTGTACCTCCATGCTCCCACCATGATGATAGTGGAATAAATCTCTGAAACTATAAGGAACCCCCAATTAAAGTTGATTTAGTTATGATGTCTCTTCACAGCAATAGAGCACTAAGAGACCATCTAAAACCACAGTTTTCATGGTTTTGGTACATATGCTACTAATTACAAGGTGCCATAGTTAGGACAGTAAGTCACTGTATCAAGAAATAAAGGCCAGATCTGGAGATGTGGCTCAGTTTGTACAGTGTTTGCCTAGCATGCATGAAGCCCTGGTTTTGATTTCCAGCACTGCATACACCTGGGAATGTTGGCTCATACCTATAACCAGCCCGTGGAAAAGTAGATGTTGGAGGATCAAAAGTCCAAGGTTATCCTGGATTAGTGAGTTTCAGCTACATAAAACCCTATTTCCAAGCTCAAAAAGAAGATATAAAAGAGCATAAAGTTTTGAATTCGTGGCAGATTCTACATTAATTCATGTTTTCATTCTTCATTCCTTCCTTCCTTTCTCTCTCTTTCTCCTCCTCCTCCGCCTCTTCTCCTTCACTTCTCTTCTTCGTTCTTCTTCTTCCTTCTTCTTCTTCTTCTTCTTCTTCTTCTTCTTCTTCTTCTTCTTCTTCTTCTTCTTCTTCTTCTTCTTCTTCTTCTTCTTCTTCTTCTTTTTGTAACAAACTGTACAGATGACTTGGGAAATATCACCATTGCAATTCTTTCTTTCTTTATTTTTGTAAAATTCTACATCACATTGAATAAGATAACTTAAATGTATGTATACTTATAGACTATTTAACTGACCTGGAGAAAAATTTCTACTAATTTCTATTTATAGTAAAAAAAAAAAAAACCCACATTTTTAATAACGTATTTTTCTTTGTAAAGAAGTTCTTGAGAAACCATGAAACATTTTAAATTTTTGGTATCATTATGTCTACAGAACTATAACTAAGAGTTTTGAAGGTGATATTTGTTCAGCGATAATAGGTAAGATCAACAATATGCATGACTAAAGGAATATCTGGTGGCTTATATTCTCAAACAGAAAAATGTAGCCATACTGTGTCCCTTGGAACATATTTCACTAAGTACTTTGACAGAAGTGGAATTCCAGAGAAAGTGCTGGATTTCTTCTCTGTGGCAGGTTATACTTTTTAACTTGCCCCTACAGGAGAAAGAATACCAGAAGCCATTTGCCCAAGAGTAATACCTTATTAAACCATCATGATTTAATGTGGCATATTTTTCTCTCAATTTGCATGCCTGACAGTTGACTTCCTAAATATCGCATGCAAACTGAGCCACAGAAGAAAAATAGACCCACTGAAGTAGCATTAGGTCAGCTTTGTGGGATGCATTAGCGACCTGCCTGAACAAAGACAGAGGACTCAGGCACAGAAAATCACTACATGGCCCTGGGCCATGGGAGGTGGCCTTATCG
Source organism: Acomys russatus (assembly GCF_903995435.1). Taxonomy (NCBI): domain Eukaryota; kingdom Metazoa; phylum Chordata; class Mammalia; order Rodentia; family Muridae; genus Acomys; species Acomys russatus. The sequence goes on along the minus strand of NC_067169.1, from coordinate 25,342,785 downwards.
CTTTCCAAATGCATTGCATGACTCATTATTAAACATGCCAAGAACAGACGAATTCCAGGCAAGGGGAACATGCACTGATTGAACTGCAGTTAGACAAGTCATATGAGGTTTGTCTTACTTGCTGTTTCTTGAGGAACTCTAAAACTATTTCTAACTGCTTGTGAATACAATGTGTCAAATGCACCAAGAAATTGTATTAAGAGAAAATTGTTAGTTTTAAAGACAGGTGGTTAAATTAATATAACCCTCAGACCAGGTATACTTTATTAAATTGCACAGGCTTTAAACTACCACCTCTCAGTTAAAGAAAAAGAAATGTATCCATAGTAACATCTTTGTTAAGTGCATAAGATCCAAAAGGATACACACCTAGATATTAAGCCAGTTCATTAACTATGGGTGATATTACTTGGATTTAAATGCAACTAGGAGCATGATTTAAGAGAAGGGGCCAGTATGAAACTTTTACAGCTCATTTCTAGTAAGATGTTTCCACATCTTCTGTATTATCAGTATGTTTTTGCACATGGGACTTCTGCCTGCTTTTTTGAAAATTATAACAGGATCTTGCACAAATTCTCAAACTCTTGATCTTCTTGCCTTTGGAAGTTATTCCAAAATCTGGAATTACAGACACATGTCATCATTCTCAACATATTCATATATATGTATATATATGTGTGTGTGTATATATGTTGTGTATGTGTGTGTGTGTGTGTGTGAGAGAGAGAGAGAGAGAGAGAGAGAGAGAGAGAGAGAGAGAGAGAGAGAGAGAGAGAGAGAGAATGGTCAAGATGCATGATATACTTGAATAACCTTAGGTTTCAGATATTTAGGATAAGTATGAGCTTTGCTTTTTCCTTCCTACATAATGCCTACCATTTCTTAGAAAGCACCATCATTTATTGCTGTGTACGAGTTATTAATGGTCACTTCATGAAGGGCTTGGAAGGGCTAACCAGAAAGGGCACATTATCGTGTCATGTTGCACTGTCCTTCTATTGTGAGGTCAACTGAGGGAAATCCATCCTGGTTTCTAAGAGGCTGTCTCTGATTAAGTAGCTTTTTTAATGGCTATGTCATATGACATGGACTACAAGTGAAAGCCAGGAAAGGAACTTTGTGTGTAGTTGGCAAGTTGAGGTAAGATAAAAGGGTACCTTAGGAGCCAGCCCCTTTTATCTTCTCACTGAAAAGGAAGTGTTGGGAAAAATTCCTTTTTTTCTACCCTCTTAGGGATCAGTAAGGGGAGCCCTATAATTTGAAGCAACCAAATACTGAATATCAGGAAGAAGGGGACACAATTTTATTAACATTTATGTTCACAACATTTCACAGAAAAAAAATAATAAACTCAAAGGAATGGTTAGATTTAGAGGACTTCTGTAACCAATTAACAAAGGAAAGACAAATTTAAATTGTGGGGCAATGACAAAGATATATTTGGGAAAAACTTATGACTATAAGGTTTTTTGTTTTGTTTTGTTTTTTGTTTGTTTTTTTCTTTTTTTCTTTTTTTTTTTTTTTTTTTTTTTTGAGACAAGGCCTCTCTGTGTGACAGCCCTGGCTGTCCTTGAGCTCTTTGTAAACAAGGTAGCCTTGAATTCACAGAGATCCACCTGCCTCTGCCTCCCGAGTGCTGGAATTAAAGGTTTGTGCCACCACACCCAGCTTATTTATAAGGTTTTGATGCATTGTTCTTAGCCATACAATGGGGGAATGCCCAGGCTGAGGATAGAGATTTTAAGTCACTTGCTCAAAATACATAAAAAAAAAAAAAAGTGGCCTCGCCTACTTACATTTTGAAATACAGATGAGGGTTGAAATACTGATTACAATCTGGATTTATTAGGATCTTTAGGGGTCAAGTTATCTTTTATATAGCACTGATTAACTGCAAGAGACCCTTCTGGAAACATACCCTGAATACAATGAAAGCTAAGAATGGAAGCTTATAGGCCAGATGGTGCAACCATAATGAGGAGCCCTGCAAAGCAGAAGCTCAGGAGTGTCCCATATGAAAACACTTCGGGCTGAAGAGAGGGAAGCTAACTTCAGGCCATGTTGTTGGCCCTGGAACTCCTTGTGAATGCATCTCGATAACTGGTTCCTGTTCCATAGCTAGAAGACTGGTAAATGTGCTGCTGTCTTAAACGCCATCATTGACAGTTTCAGAAACAACCAGCAATTGTATCCATGTCATAGATTTTCTCACTCTTGGGGATTTTTTAAATGGAACTTTAGAACGATGGGCTCTTTGTTATGATTTTCCTAGAAGAGGCCATGAAATATAACATGGTTGGCACTTGGACTGAGATTGTTTCCAGAATCAAAGCTATTAACTATAGTGCTGTATATCCTTGGGAACAAAAATCAAGTACTTGTGGCTAATGTCTCCCACCATGCTCTGTATATTACAAACTTTTGCCGTCTATCTATTTAATCTCTGACCCTTATTTTTATGTAGATAGTTACAGCATATTTCCAGATTTCCAATCATCAGGAGCCAGAAACAAGATGGTGGTTTCTCCAGTCAGTGATTCTTCTTGCATTTAGACCCATCTGAGTAAATGCCAATCCTAGCATTTCAGCTATTGAGTCCTGCAAGGCATTCCCCAGCCTTCCATCTCTATATGAGACTCACCCATGCTATTACTAAATCATACTACAGTCAGAAAGCTACAAGTCCCTTACCTGACTTCCAGTGCCACCCTTGTGTAATTCCTCTCTTCTTCCCTTCCTCTCTCCTTCCCTCTTTCTCTCTTTCCCTCTGGTGTTCTCTCCCTTGATTCTTTCCTATCCTCCTCCTCACAGGTTTTATTCTTTTAGATCAGACTGGTCTGGAACATGTGATCTTTTCCTGCCTCCACATCCCAAGTGCTAAGATTACAGTTGCACAGCACCACCCCTGGTGACTTCTGTACCCATCTCCTACCTACTTAGGGAAGGAGCCTCCTCAGCCTTTTTATCTCACCTCACCAGCTGGTTTCTTCCAGAGGTGCCACGTAGCTAAAAATGTCAATTAGATACTATTCATCAGCTGTAAATCTTTTGTGTCACCCAATTTTGTTGCATGCCAGCGTTTCTGCTGATCTAAAAACCCTACTGGATGTGCAAACAATCACACACACACAAATACACACACACAAACACACACACACACACAAACACACACACTCACGTGCAAGCGCATAGGCAGACACAGACATGAATTCTTGAGACCTTAGCTCTGTAGCTGCCACCTTTAATCATTCTCTTCCAAAGAGGACAGTTTTTCTTTTTAATTGTTCTCTTGGACCTGGGCTAGCAAACTCTGTTCTTCCCTGCTACTCTGTTATAGAGCTGGAAGGAAGCCTTACTTTTTCACTTCCATAGGGCTCTGTTGAGATGTTCCCTTAAAAACCTTACCCATCCAACTAGAACTTGCTATATCACTTATACCATCCCTGTTATTATGAGATGAGTTTAATTCTATTTATTGATTTATTTTTCTATCTCCTATTTATGAGAGTAGTTTGTAGCTTATCAGTATCTTTCAATATCAGCAGCACCTAGAACAATGGCACGTAGGGGATGCTCAATAATACATATAGAATGAAGGATTGTTCATTCTCATATAAGAAAACATTTATTGTTGCATTTTGTTACTACGAGCTTAAGACAGGAGGGTTTCCACAGATCTTTTTGCCCTTCCCCTTTTGACATGGTCTCTCCGTGTAGCCCAGGCTAAACTAGAACTCATGATTCTCTTGATTCTGCACAGGCTTAAGACTCCACTCCAAATTTCCTCCTCCTCCTCTTTATCTTATTCTATTCTCTCTCTCTCCCTCTCTCTCTCTCTCTCTCCTCCTCTCTCTCTCTCTCGCTCTCTCTCTCTCTCTATCTCATTCTCTCTCTCATCTCTCTCTCTCTCTCTCTCTCTCTCTCTCTCTCTCTCTCTCTCTTTCTCTCTCTCTCTCTCTCTCTAAATGAGATAGGGTCTCACTTTTTCTCAGGCTGGCCTGGAACTCATGGCCATTTTCCTGTCTCAATTTCCAACATGCTGAGGGTACAGGCATGAACCACCGTGCCCAGCTAAGTTTTCTTATAGGATGCATTTGTCTCCATGCTAGAGATCATTGGAAGTTCTGGGAGCAATGCAAATCATTTCACACAGAGTTTCAATTCTTTATATGCTTCTAACAAAATTGATGACTAATCCACTTGTGAATCAATGATAAGTAAGGACAAAGTTCCAAAGCTGTGTTATTAACTGTGAAAAGGAATCACAGAGCTATATTCTATTGAGAAATTCATTTATAAATTCTGAATAATGAAAAAAAAATCTCATTTACAGTTCTCAAAACATAGCTCCTAAAATTCACATCTTGTCTTGACTAACACAATAATGACTTTTCCTAGAATTAGCTCCCTTTCAGTGTGTACATGGACTGTTTCTAACCTAATGAGGACTGGATGATCACAGCCCAAATTTTGTGAGCCATTTAATGTACATAAAAATCATCAAAGTGCTTCAATTTGTTTTCAAAGTAGAATGGCTAACTCCTGATGTCTTGACACAATATAAAAACTTTTGTGTAGATTGAGGCAAGGGATTTCAGAACCATGTCAGAATTTATGTACTTAATCCTATCACCATAATATAAGACACAGGGCACGAGGGATTGGGGAACAGTCTTGGGCATTCTGTGATTTAATTCCTCGTTGTGAAAAGGAAAGGTATCTCCACTAGGGTGGCAGGAGCTAGATTGCTAGAAAGACCACAGGCTCTAGAGCCCAGTTTCCCATGAACCAGCTGTACATCTTTGAATCTTTTTTAGGACACAGTGCATAACTAGCCCATGATAGATAATAGGTCCCTTTCATTCATCACTTGCATTTTACTGTAGAATAAATATTTCTTGGGGTTTTAATTTTACTTAGTAGCACTTCTCTCTGGTGTTGATCTCCACATTTCAATTTCACCAGATCTGTTAGCATGTGCTAAATCAGGTCTTTTGAAATCCCTTAACTTGGCTCCATTAATTTTTTTCAAGTTGGAGATGAGTTCATTTATGTGACAGTTGGCTGGTTTCTAAAGATGAATGTAATAAAACTATTTCCCTTCCACAAATATCAGAAGGTATTTTGATTCACCTTAGATAATGATACAAATATGAATAAGGTTATTTTGTCCCATGTACAATATGACTTAAATTATTCATAGTAAAATATTTTCAAATAGCATCACTATCTATGTATTATAAAAGTAAGAAGACCTTCCTTTTGTAAATTAATAACCTAAAGGAAAATAAAGTGAAATTTCATTTGGTATAGTTTCTTGGGTATTTGGATTACTGTGAAACATTTTGTATTTCTTCCAATGAAAAAACTTAGTATATTTATCTTGTACCAGAGGTACAATACATGAAAGCCATTCTCAGTATGTGTGAATTTTCACAAGTGGTTCCCAGCAGAGAAAAAGCTACTCAATTATAAATAAATGAGAATGGATATTATTTCCTTAGCTATTAGATAAGAATGACAAGGAACCTGGTGTGTCTAACAAAGGAAAGAGATTTGTAAATCTTTAATCATAAGCATTTTGTATCTTTACCTTCCTTTTAAATCTAAGCATGGACACTTTGAATGAAGTGAGAGATGGTATTTGCCAATTTTTCACAACACTGTCATTCTGACAGTGTTTCTGTATAGTTGAGAAGTGCAAATATCAATATAAGTATTCAGTGCAAAAATCCTGCTCAAAGCTTCTTTTCAGTAATATTTACATTCACCTTTTTATGTCCACATGATCATAAATAAAGAATACTGATTTGCTTGCTCCTAACACAGACAGAAAGAAGAGATCTGATACATAAAATTTCATTTTTTTGAGGTAGGATCTCTATAACTCTGTCTGTCTTGGAACTTGCTGTGTAGACCAGATGACCCTCAAACTCATGAGAGTCTCCTGCCTCTGCTTCTCAAGTACCAAGATTAAAGGTATGCACCACCATGCCTGGCTAAAAATGAACTTTTAAAATCACTAACTATTATTCAAAGAAAAACACCTCTGTGCATTAACATATGTCTAGGTCAGTGCTCTCGTGCAGTGAACAGACACTATGATCATGGCAACTCTTTTTTTTGTGCATTTTTATTAATTTATTCTTGTTACATCTCAATGTTTATCCCATCCCTTGTATCCTCCCATTCCTCCCCCCCCCCCATTTTCCCCTTATTCCCCTCCCCTATGACTGTTCCTGAGGGGGATTACCTCCCCCTGTATATTCTCATAGGGTATCAAATCTCTTCTTGGCTACCTGCTGTCCTTCCTCTGAGTGCCACCAGGTCTCCCCCTCCAGGGGACATGGTCAAATGTGAGGCACCAGAGTACGTGAGAAAGTCATATCACACTCTCCACTCAACTGTGGAGAATATTCTGACCATTGGCTAGATCTGGGAAGGGGTTTAAAGTTTACCTCCTGTATTGTCCTTGGCTGGTGCCTTAGTTTGAGCGGGACCCCTGGGCCCAAATCTGCCTATCATATTGTTCTACTTGTAGATTTCTAGGACCCTCTGGATCCTTTTATTTTGCTATTCTCCCATGCGTCTCTCATTTAGAGTCCCAATAGGATGCCTTCCCCTCTGTCCCAGTTTCCTGGTAAGTGAAGGCTTTTGTGGGACATGCCCCTTGGGCTAGTATGCAGATATAAGTGAGTATATACCATTTGATTCTTTCTGCTTCTGGGTTAACTCACTCATTATGATCATTTCTAGCTCAATCCATTTATCCACAAATTTCGGGAATTCCTTGTTTTTAATAGCTGAGTAGTATTCCATAGTGTATATGTACCACAGTTTCTTTATCCACTCTTCTACTGAGGGACACTTAGGCTGTTTCCATGTTCTGGCTATTATGAATAAGGCTGCTATGAACATGGTTGAGCAAATTTTCTTGTTTGTGCTGGAGCGTCTTCTGGGTATATTCCAAGGAGTGGAATAGCTGGGTCTTGAGGAAGCCCTATTCCCATTTTTCTGAGATAGCACCAGATAGATTTCCAAAGTGGCTGTACTAGTTTGCATTCCCACCAGCAATGAAGGAGTGTTCCTCTCTCCCCACACCCTCGCCAGCATGTGGTGTCGCTTGAGTTTTGATCTTAGCCATTCTGATGGGTGTAAGATGGAATCTCAGAGTTGTTTTGATTTGCATTTCCCTGATGACTAAGGAGGTTGAGCATTTCTTTAAGTGTTTCTCAGCCATTTGATACTCCTCTGTTGAGAATTCTCTGTTTAGTTCCAAGCCCCATTTCTCAATTGGGTTATTTGGTTTGGTGGTGTTTAATTTCTTGAGTTCTTTATATATTTTGGATATTAGACCTTTGTCAGATGTAGGGTTGGTGAAGATTTTTTCCCAGTCTGTAGGCTGTTGCTTTGTTCTCTTGACAGTGTCTCCTGCCTTACAGAAACTTCTCAGCCTCATGAGGTCCCATTTATTAATGGTTGACATTAAGGCCTGGGCCGTTGGTGTTCTGTTCAGGAAGTTGTCTCCTGTGCCAATATGTTCCAGGCTCTTTCCCACTTTTTCCTCTAAGTGGCTTAGTGTCTCTGGTTTTATGTTGAGGTCTTTAATCCACTTGGATTTGAGTTTTGTGCAAGGTGACAAATATGGGTCCAGTTTCATTTTTTTACACATAGACCTCCAGTTAGACCAGCACCATTTGTTGAAGATGCTATCCTTTTTCCATTGAATGGATTTGGCTTCTTTGTCAAAAATCAAGTGACCATATGTGTGTGGATTCATATCTGGGTCTTCGATTCGATTCCACTGATCAACCAGCCTGTTGCTGTGGATCATGGCAACTCTTGTAAAGAAAAACATTTAATTGGGGTTTGCTTACAGTTTCCTAGGTTGAACTCCATTTTCATCTTGGCAGGGAGCAGGGAAGCATGCAGGCAGACATGGTGCTGGAGAAGTAGCTTAGAGTTCTGCATCTGGCTCCATAGGCACCAGGAAGAGAAATATACTGGGCCTCATTTGGCCTCTTAAAACTTCAAAGGTCATCTCCACTTACATACTTCCTCCAAAAAGACCACACCTACTCCACACTTACTCTGACAAGGCCATATTGACTACAGTTTCAAATAGTGCCACTCCCTAAGCATTTAAGTATATGAATCTATGAGGGTCATTCTTTTTCGAACCACCACAACATATTACATTTTTGAGGGGATATTCCTCTTCAGAGATAAAGAAAGTAAGAAAGACTAGGGATAGGAAGTAAAATGGTTATAATATGGACAAAATTAACGAGCTATTCCTAGCCATACATAAATCTACCACAAAATAGAGGATTTAAATAGAATTTAAATGCCAGTTATGAATAAGATAAAAAGGAGGGGGAGTTTGATTAGTCTGACTACTAAGGTATTTGAGTTGAAGAGAGAGCAGAAAGCATGGAATATCTGAAACAGTTTAGATTACAGCTAATGCATGGATCTCTGGCTGCACACATGAATCAATCATAAATCTTGAGAAAATTAAAACTGTGGTAAGAGAAATGGGAAATGCCAATCAGCTCACGTAAGCAAGGACAAGAAACTGATTTAATAATCATCCAATGTCCTTTTATCAACTGAATTTAATTTTTATCAAAATAATACATGATTATATGCTGATGTGTTGAAGAGTCATAATGAAAAACAGAATCCCTGCCCCATCCTATTACATGCTAAGAAACTCATTGTCAACCTGGAAACATTTCATTTGCTATGTACTTCCACATTTCACATAATATGCTTTCACTGACATTTATTTTAGATATTATCTTTATATTCTATATATGATCAAAAAAGGAAATTTTCCTTCTCTGTGTTCAGGCTCTAGTACCAAAAAGGAAGGAAGAAAGAAAGGACTGAGGAAGAGAGAATGAAAAAGTGAGAGGGAGGGAGGGAGGGAGAAGGTAAAAAGGAAGAAAAGGAATAGGAAAGAGAAGCAAATGGAGGAGAAGGTGAATCTCAGGGCATCCTGGGAAGGCAGTTTAGCCCAATAGCTGTATTCTAGGACACTGAGAAGCCATTTCTCAAAAAATGTAAAAAGGTGGATGGTGCCTCACAAAATACAATGTAGTTGTCCTCTGACCTCTGCATGTACATGCATACATGATCACACATGCATACAGACAGAGCAAGAGAAAGTTAAAGAGAGAACCAAAGAAGCCAGAGAAAATAGTTTTTGGGTCCATGTCTAATCTCAACACTCAAGATGTTGAGAGGCAGGAAGATTGCAAATTCCTGGTGAGTCTGGACTAGCAAGACTTTGAAATATCTTGTCTCAAAAAAAAAAAAAAAAACCCACAAAAACCAACAAGGGAAAGAAGGATACTAGATTAAATACTGCATATTATCTTTTCCTATGTATCAGAGTTGACAGTCAAGTTAAAGGGTTTTCTGTGGCTATGCTATTTTTTTTTTTTTACTCTTTTGTTTTCTTGCAGTTATTAATAGCCTCAGAATTTACTTCTGTTTATGAATGTCTAAAGGTAATATGTCAGTGTCATTGTTTACTTTCCAGAGTCCTTTCTGCTATCTTTTCCTCCTAGACTTGTCTTGGTTCTTTTTATAATGATTCTTCTGTTTGCTCAGTTTCAATGACTTCACCTTTTCTGGTTGAATGCCCTCATTTTGATAAAACATATTTTTGAGTAATTTCCAAAGAAAGTATGTGGGATGTAAATTTTTTGGCATTTGATTGGCAATATGACGTGGTGTACAACTGTCAGAAACCACTTAGTCATAAATTTTTATGTCTCTTACCTTGCAATAAAAAAGAATATAATAACTCTATTAGAACATTTTCATTATGAGTAAAGAAACACATATTCTAATAATGGCAGTTTAAATTTTTGTTATTTGTAATAATTTCATGGATATTTATTACATAATTGACTATGCACTCTCTGTGCTTCTTGTTACAAGAGACATATAATTGAGTAGGGCCCTTGCAATGGTTTCTCTTTTTCACTTTGGCTAGCCATGGTACTCAGTTAATCTTAGCTTGACCTGAAGCTGTTTGGTAGATGTTAACATCTAGTCAGTTGACTTCAGTGATTAAAGAGATTATCCTTGATAATATAAGTGAATTTAATGCAGTAAGTTGAAATTCTTAGTAGCAAAGGTGAGGTTTCTCTGAAGAAGAAAAATAGCCTTCCTCGATGTGGTATAGGATTAGCATCTGCCAATTGACATATGGGCATTAGAACTGTGAGTCTGTCTCTGCAGTCATACAAGACTGATACAATTATTCTCTATATGGTTCTGAGTCTGTTTCTCTAGAGAATTCTGATTGTCATAGTCCTCAATGACCTCAGGATCTATGTGGGAAGTTACTAAAAGCAAAAACAACTTTTAAATAATTTTCCTCTTAAACTTCTGCTATTAAATCATAGTGAACATGTAGGTGACTAGAAGTGATGACACTACTCTTGGGGAGCAGAGTAAGCGTGTGCTTACATGGAGAAGGGGCTTTAATTGGCAGTGGACAGAAACACTGTGAGAACAGGAGGAAACAAGCCTTAATAGGTGATTGCAGTGAGGTGCACCTATAACCACAGAACATAGGAGAGTGGGGCAGTAGGATCATTTCAGCCCAGATGTTTGAGACCAGGCTACACAGCACAGCAAATCCTTGTCTCAGTGCACAGATAGAAACAAAACAAACAAAATCCTTCTCTAAATTCAAGCATAAGTCGTTTAACCAAATTTTAAAAGGAAGAGAGTAAAGCATCAGTTGCTTTTAATCAATGGCACAGAAGCTATCGAGATCTTTCTACCTTTTACATGTACAGAAATATTAACTAGTAAGCCATAATTAAACTTAAGACCTGGGATTGTGGCATAGATAGATAATCTCTGCATCCAGGACACACACACACTAAACAAATGCTTTTTTTTTAATTGGATGGAAACAAGGTGACATATTTTAATGCTTAATTTCCAAGTGAGGAAACATCAGGCTTATTTTATTTCAAAGTACTAAGGTCTTTCTTGCCTGAAGTTCTCTCCATAGTTGGGCTTTCTTTCTAGATTCAGATCACTTCCTTTCTCTATCTAAACATAGTCAGCTAATATAAAGCATATCCTGAGCTCAGATATACCTAGCACAGTGGTAGAGTCAGGCTTTCTCAAGATGAATCAGAGACCATTGGCAATGGGATAAAATGTGGATCCCCAGCATCCTTGGCATGGCTACTCAATCAGATTCTTTTGGACAAGGGGCCTGATGATTCACATGTTTAACAATCTTCTTCTGGAGATTCCCATACATGTTAACTGAGATTTGATTTTACCAAACACAGGTTTGGCTCCCGAGAGGACATTCAGCATTATCTTCTGTTGGGGGGGCCGTGGTCTGATGTATTTTGATGCTAATCACTGCTTGCTATCTCTGTGACCCACTGATTAATAAAAGGACACACACCTGGGCAGGGCAAATGAGCTAGGCTTGGCTAAGGTTCCTGGCCTTGGGGGAGAGAGAGAGGGAATATTGGAAGGAGGAAGGAAAAAAAAAAAAAAAAAGACCCGAGGAGGAGAAGGGAAGGAGTTCTTGTTATCATGGTTTAGGTGGTTGGAAAAGCCTGTGGCTGGCATGGATGGAAGATCCGGCCCAGATGAAGAACATTAGCAAGTATGTGGGATTATGGATGGGAGGTAACTTGATAGAAATTATTAGAAGCAGATGGCATGGGATTGGGAAAGTAGTTTAGAAGGTTAATGTCTGCCCTGCCCCAGGTTAACTAAGGCTATTTTGAAATATAGCAGGTGTCTGTGTCTTGATTGATTGCTAGTGGGTTTTACTGTAATAATTATTATGGGCAATTATTAGGCCATATTGATAATTTAAAAACAAGTGGCACCCAACGTAGTAGGCATAATAATACTGGTAAATCAAAAACAATAGTCTTCAGACAGACATTGGCATCTAGTGGGCAGAGATCAGGATATATTTGACAACATACTGAACAGCTCCATGGTGGGAAATTATTTGTCTGCAAATGCTGGTGGTTTCAAAAATTATATACATAGATCTACTAGGTACTTTCAACCCAACCCATGAACCTAGGCTGCATATGACCAAGGGTAACTGTGAATGTGGTACAACACAAAGGTATAAACTTTTTAAAAACAGTGTGTGTGTGTGTGTGTGTGTGTGTGTGTGTGTGTGTGTGTAAATTTTGGTTTTGGTATCTCGGGAGTGTGGTATCACAATGTCAAGAGGCTAAGCAAGTTTGGGTCTAGGCCATAGTGATGGCTCTGAAGATCAAATGATGTGTTTAGGGGGACTCTAAACTCTCAGTGGGGAGTTGAGACAGAGCTTTGGACTCCCAGGTGCCCATGCCCCGCTGCCAAAATCTCAGAGAACTTTGCCAAACTCATACATATTGAACCATACCTCCCGCACTACTGAAGCCACCAAATCATTATTTGCCCAGCTTTTCTTCACTAATACTGCAAAACTGAAAATATTTGTTGGATTATCCTTATGCTGTGGTCACTTGCTAGGGAAAAGATATATTACTGGCTCTACAAAGTCTTTACTCAGTTTACACTTTTCTTTAAATCCAAGGGCCAGAGTCACATAGAAATCATATTCACGGAGGCTTGAAAGGGGCTACATTTTTATAGGGAGTTCAGAAAGAAAACTGTGGAAAATTTCTGTAACATGGGCTTGAACTTTCCAAGAAGTCAGCTAGTTCTACCTTTCTTGTCTGTGTTAGTGAGCTTAGCAGATCAGCATTGCTAAAGTCAACGACAGTGAGAGGTGGGCATGCTTATTTTAAAAATAGTTCTCTTAACCAAATGTCTGTGTTTATTGTTCTCTTCTGTTTGTTTGTTTTGAGACAGGGTTTCTCTGTGTAGCTTTGGCTATCCTGAACTCGCTTGGTAGACATATCCTTGGCTTCACAGGCTGGACCTCACAGCGATCCGCCTGCCTCTATCTCTCTGAGCTCTGGGAATTAAGGCGTGCGCCACCACGCCCGGCTGTGTTTATTGTTCTTATGAGCACATTTTTATCTGAAATTGTGCTTTGACTCGCTAGTGGTGAAGGTTGTTCTTCACTTATTATATTTCAAAATGTTTGTGTGCACAGTCCCATTAACATTTCCTTTTCATAGGTTGTATATAGAGTTTACATGAAGACCATGTGAGTAACACCTTGTTTCTTGATTGCTTGTTTCAGTTAAAGCGGTAGTCACAGCAGTGCCGGTTTTCCTCCACTGTTTATGCAAAAGTAGGTATCTAGAGCAAGACACACTTTAAAAAAATATCCTTTGGTCCTGAGGGTTGAGGTTTTCTTGCTGAAATAATTCTGCACCTTTCTAATGCTTTAATGCTTTTAAGGGGTGTCTTGAAGTGCAAGGATTTAGGGCCCGGAGCTAGTTAAGCTTTGAGCAGATGCAGTCTGTTAGACAAGAATAGAACTCATCCTTTACTTTGGGAGCAGGGACACTACATCCAGCTGCTTCCAGTCATTTGACTCCTGAAAGCTGCCCTAATCCTGGTAGAGGCAGCCTCTCCTGCGCCCAGGTCCACCCCCAACTCCTGATTGGCGAGACTCTCTGAGACTGAAGCCCGCCGCCTACGACGTCCCTGTGAACTGATTTGAAATAAGAGCCAGGCGGTCCTCGCTAGCCTGTGCCCGACTTTTCATAGGCTAGAAAAGGAAAGGTTGAGAAACTTGACATTGTCTTGGGTAGAGTGCTTATAGAAGCAGATCAAAGAATAAATAGGGAGGGGGACGAAAAACGTGCTCTTTGCTGCCTGTGGATTCCACGGAGTTGCTTTTGTCTTGTGGGCTTTTCTGCCGGTTTTGGTGTCTGCGCTTGGAAGCCTGCGGGTGCGCTTCCGAGCAGCTTGCTCCCTGCCGGATGGGTCATGGAATTCTAAACATGAGGCAGGTAAGCTTAAAGGTTGTGGTTATAGCTGCATTGGCGCCAGCCACGGAGTGGGGGTTAGCTTGGGACCCCTGCGACCTGTTACTCCCGGGAGCTTGCGGAGTGATCAAATGCAGGGTTCCAACAGATCCATTAGGTGGAAAGACGGGACTATGTTTTCTTCCTAAGGCTACCTTAGAAAGCACATCACCTGCCATCTCCCTACCGCCTCGACCTTACTACCTCGTGCCAGATTTTGCCTCTAAGAGTGGTTGCTGATGTCAGGCAGTCTTTGTAAAAGGTTCAAAGCGGTTTGTAGAATATGCAAATCAATTCCAGTTTGCGGGCCTCGGGAATGTATTGTGCTGGATTCATCGCAAGCTTTTAGCCTCTACCCTATTATGCTTTAGGTTAGAATAAAGACAACTGCTTGGCCTGACAAAGAATTACACAGAATCTTATTTTGCTTTCACATTCTGAGCGCTTTAGTGTGAGTATGCGGCTGGCTGAGAAGGCGAAACCAGTCCGGATGGAACAAGCAGCACTTCCAGCGGAGGCGGGGGTTGGGGGTTGGGGGTTGGGGGGGGTGTTACAGACTTTTCAAAAAAAAAAAAAAAAAAAAAAAACGTTCTAGCAGTTTAGGAGTTGTGTTGTTTCTTGGACGTGAGAACACAGTGTTGAAAGTAATGAACGGAGAAAGGGTTTGAGGGTTACTTAAGTGGGTCTCTGTAAAGAATTCTAAGCCAGCAGCTTCTTCCGTGGCTCTAGGGCATGGGGATAAAATTCTTTATCAACCTAGGTAGAAGTTTATGAGGTTTATAGCTTTGCCGTTGAGAAAGAAGAGAAAAGGAAAAACTGCATTAGAAAGCCTGGAAGAGGGTGTAATTTACAACTCTATCACAGTTGTGGTTAAAAAAAAAAAAATCTTACGTCAGTATTTCAATACCAGAAAAGATACTCATAAGGGGAAGACTAGAAAATTCTTTCAGTGACTGGGAAAGGCAGCGATTACAGAGAAGGAATGCTACTCTTGCCAGAGCTGAGTAACTCCGGCTGGGGAAGTGAGCATCTGTTTTGCCACCGGGAAAACCTCTTCCCTTTTTTCTTCCAATTGGGTTGGATATGTCCCACGCCAGAGTGTTCACTTTAGGGGAAAGTGAACGTTCCCATTAGTGGTTGGGCCAAGGAGTTTACAACTTTTTGTACTTTTGCTGCAGTTTCCAGAGGTAAAGCAGAGGCCACACCAGAATGGTCCAGAGCAAAGCCTCTCAACTTTCTTGTTCCCTAACTTGCTTTTATGGAATCATGCCTGGCAAATCCCAGGGACTGAAGAAAAGCACATGAAAGGCTATGTGCTTTCAACAAACTGCCACTGCCTAGCGGGAGACTGGTGCAGAGGCTAGCTTTCTCTAAGTTTTGTGATTTTTTTAAAGACCAACCTCATTCTTTGAATTTCTTGCAACCACATAGGATGAGCAATTGGGGCAAGAGTGCTTACTGGAAGGGAGTAAGAAAGAGAATAGGCACACAATAATATTTTTGACAAAGGTCCTAAGCCAGAACAAAGACGTTATTTGATGCTGTGTGGAACCACCTGTCTTGTCCTTGGTGATGTGTGAACTCAATTTTTAGCCTCTTTGTGCCCACATAGTTCCTCTAGAATGGTGACACTCCCTCTGTCTGATGCCTAAGGCAGGCTGTCCAGAACTTGGGATGATTTTTCTCATGTATAACTGGCATTTGTATAAAGTTGGAAAACAGCCCAGTGTTGAAGTTTGAAGTGTACAAGTAGGCATGTAGTAAGGCTTTAGTTATTTAATGAATGGACAGCTTTTCATCCCACATCTCTGGATATGTATATAATGTTTTCCTTTTGCCTGTTGGGTACTTGAAAAGAGAGTGGGACTGGAGGAGGAGATGCAAGGAGAGTAGAGAATCATTGTTCACATATGAAACCAGGCATGGGACGGTAGCATTACTGCATGTGGGAAATCCCAGGTTTGTTCTTGTTTCTCTTGGGGGAGGGGAGGAGAGGAGAACCTTACACCTTCATTCAGACAGAGGAATCATATCCACCAAGCAATTTGTCATTTTAGGCCCAGCAGCCCCTGGCTGTATTTGCAGGGTTAACTATCAAACCAATCCATGTGTCATCAGCTCTGCAATGAAACTCAATCTTTTTGCTAGTAAGTGATCTGTCCCTAGGGCTGTGCAAATGCTGAACAGTGGGGTGGCAGCCCAGAACAGATCCCTACCACTAACTAGTTAGAAGTTCTCCATAGCCAGAAATTGCCAACAGAATTAGAAGGCTGCCTATTTGTCTGTAGGGTTCAGGGGGTTTGGGCTTCAGCCAGGTTGTCAGCAGAAGTACAGCATAGGTCAGAATTCTTATAGGGTAGGGCCATATTAAGTGAGACCAAAAGAAAAAAAAAGCACAAACCTGACTTGTGTTTGTCAGGGAGTAATTTTAAACTGTGCCAACCTCTCTTTGCACTTTGATCACAAATGGAAAACTTTTCGGAACTTTCTTTGAAAAGGAATTTGCTACATTCCCAGGCAAAAGGAAAGGCATGGCCACCTGTTATGGAAACCCAGCCAAAAACAACAGGTTTGCTTATGGCATTCCCACAACTGCAAATATCCTCCCCAAATAGCAAGTCACATTCATTGTCCCACCACAGACTAAGAACAAATATTTCATACTCAATTGGAAGAAAAAAGTATAGATTTTCCAGACAAAATTTCTTACCAGACATATTTCATGCTTTTAGTGTCCCAATAACTTTAGAAAAGTACTCTAAGAAGTTAAAATGACTTTCTTTTTAGTCTCTAGGTCTCTCAGCTACTACATTTTTGTGAAGCTAAGATACTGCTGATCCAAGGAAGCTGCAATTCAGTTCTATCATCCTATTTTGAATTCTTTAGATTGGAATTAAAATGCCCAAGGACATCTGGCTTAATAATGAAAGTCTTGGTAGTAATCTTTCCTCAGAGGATTAAAAAGTCTTTTACAAACACGATCTATTTATTCCCAATCACATCCCCAGGAGAGAATGAAGGGCAACTTGATCCTTATGATCCTCACTGAACAAATGGTGAAGTAAAGGCAAAAAAATAAAAATAAAAAGTTAAATATAAAGAGAAAAGCAAGTTAGAGGCAAACCTGAAATTCCCACACCCAGAAAAACTACCTGTGTAGGTTTAGGCTCTCAAAACACATTCTGGGGATGAAAACAGAACCTCTCCTTCATTATTATTTTTCTTCTTGTTCTGTTACTAGCACACAGTGTCTCAAGTATGCAGTAAAGCTTCCTTCCTCTGCAAGTGAAGCCTTGAAAAATTTCTGGTCTCATTTGTTCCAACATTGAGATCAAGCAGTCTTATAATACTTAATAGGAAGATGCTATAACTGGATTTTAAATGTGCATCTGGAAAATAGTCCCTTTTAACAGATGTTTTAAGTTTTTTTGTATATGCTTTAGAAAGTTTGACATCTTCAACATGTGCTAAAATTCTATTTGTTTTCTACTGACTCTCAGGAAATTTTTATCATTGTAGGACTTGTTGTTAATTTACAGATATTTGTTGGCTGTTTCAAAGTGATTTTTTTAGTTGTTTTTTCCTTAGTGTTCAGGGTGACTCATATTCCCAGTTTATCTGGTTGTGGACCGCAAAGGCTTCAAACAAATCTGTTAATTGGTAGTTGCATGCTATCCACAGACATTCCTGCAAGTTTTAAGGCTAACTGTGCATGTGGATGTCTACTGGCTTTGATCCCTTGTGTGGTAAATAGACATCCATGGTAGCTATGGAAACCTGGGTCTTGCATTGCTGAGGGGGTTTGGGGGAGGATATTTAGTCAGAGAGTAATTTATGTGATTAAGAAAAGATGGTGCTAAATATTTAATCCACATGATTTGAGTATCCCAGTTCATCCATATCTGTTTAAATTCTCTTGATAAGAAAAAAGAATTAGTGACTGACCATATCATAATATTTGGGAGATGTAATTTAAATTCTTCTTAATCAACTTTTTGCTATGCTCCAAGAGCACCTTGTAAAATGAGAGAGATGTCCAACATGTGTCACGATTGTCAGTATATCTGTTGGACATAATGTGAGTGTTGTAATTTTCAGAACTTCAGGCTCTTAAAAAAAAAAAAAAAAAGCAAACCACCAGGATCTGGCTGGAGGTGTGTATTTCACTTATCTACCTGCAGGGGTCAGACTTGAAGTTTCCATGATGAAAGCCCAGGCCTTGGACACCAGTGCAGGCATCCCCAAGCAGAACCAGAGAGATTATTCTGCTTATATGGAGTAATTAGTTAGTGATTCTTTAACCTTGTGACCAAATCTGCTATGAAAACGAGTTCATTCAATGAAGAGAATAGCAAATACACTGTGATTGGAGCAAGGGTAATACAGCCAGGGCAAACTGGAACCTAATCTCAGTGTAGGTACGGGGAAGTTTAAGGGGAAGATTTTTGGCTTATTACCAGGTTCTTTTATCTGACACTACCAGGTTCCTTTATCTGACACCAAACTCATCTTGGCTTTCATTTTAGGTTCTTTACTGCATCTTGTTAAGTGGAACAATATAGACATTTCTTTTAACTAGAGGACACAATATTGATGCTCACCTGAATTAAAAAAAAGATTTCTTTTTTGCTTAGATGAAGATATTCTTTGACACAACATTAAGACCTAGATCTTTATTGTCCTCCAGTAAGTGATATAACGGAGGTCAAAAAATGTGGTACCCACACACAAAAAAATACAATTGAAAACTGAAAATTTGAAAACGTATCTTCTTCATGCTTTAAAAGACAAGTTCTGAATTAAAAAGACTTAAAAGTGGTCGTGATTGTAGTATATAAGTGGCTGTTTAAAGGCTCCACATTTCGTCAACTGTGTATGATAAATAAAATATCAAGGCTCTTCATTTCTTAACATTCAGCATTTACTGAGCACATCCAGTATTAATCTACTTAATTCATTCAGAAAAGCCACACAGTGAGTGATTTTTGTATTTCAGATGGACTTTGGGCTCTAAACATGATTTGATATGGTCCTTGCCTTCAAAGAACTTCCAATCTGGTGCAGTTTTTATACCAATAGTATAATATAGGTTATCCCATGAAAAAAAATGGCTGCTTACTTGTTCTTACCTATATTTGTTAGGATGAAAATCCATCTAAAAACTGATGATAGTCTAAACTTTACTGAACTTAAGGGAACTGAGAAATTATCTGTATTTTTAATATTTAGGGTAGTTTGTTTTATTTGGGGGGAGGGCTTGAGGCACAGTGTTCTGTGTAGCCTTGGCTGTCCTGGGCTCACTTTGTACACTAGACAGGCTTCAAACTCACAGAGATCTGCCTGCCTCTACCTCCCCAAATGCTGGGATTAAAGGTATGCACCACGGAGCCTGGCATTTAGTTTTTTGTTTTTTGTTTTTGCCTCCATGTTCACCTGTAGAAATTTATGATTTCTTAATTCAAATTAATTTATCAGAGAAAAATATTCCATGCAGAGTGTCAATTCTTCAAATGCTTTATGTTCCACTTTCTTCTGTATTCAGGTATATTCTTATGTAGTTTAAGTTAATTTTTAGCTTATGGGTGTATATTCTTTGTACAGCATTCTTTTCCTTTGTGCTGACAATCTTTTTCGTTGTTGTTCACTTTACAACTCCATTGTAGCCCCCTCCTTTTAGTAAGTGTGCAGTATAATGGGTCTCACTGTTATTTCTGTGCATCATGTTTTTTTGACTTTTAATTGATGCATGAAATACAAAAATTATATATACTAATGAAATCCATGTGATGTTTGAGTGCATCTGTGTATTATATAATCAAGTTAAAGGTATCTGTCTCTGCAAATTATCAATTCTTTTTGGAAAAAACAGTTAGAAATCCTTTCTTCTAACCATTTGATATGCAGTTATACAAATACTATCTATTATACTCATCCAAACGTCTTTCTCCTATCAAGTGTGTTCCTAGAGTTTGTGGTTTGAAAATACAATATTTTCAAGTGAGAAAGTATGCCATAGACATTTTTCTTTTGTTTTTTCGAGAAAGGGTATCTCTGTGTAGTTCTGGCTGTTCTGTACTCAATTTGTAGACTAGGCTGGCTTTGAACTCACAAAGATCTGCCTGCCTCTGCCTTCCCGGAGTGCTAGGATTAAAGGTGTGTGCCCCTGTGCTCTGCTGCCATGAAACATTTTGAAACACTATTTTGAAGGGTTTGTGGAGATGGCTCCATCACTAAACTATTTGATTTGCAAGCTTGAGCAAGGGAGCTTGATACCCAGAACCTACATAAATATTCAAGGAGTGGTAGTGCATTGTACTCATTGTTGGCAATAAGGAGGAGGAAGTAGGAGGGTCCCTGTGGAGCACAGGCAAGTCAGCCTAGCCAAATTAGGGAAGTCTAAGCCAATGAAAGACTGTCTCAAAGGAAGAAGATGACAGTAAAAATTCTAGCACATAGGGGAAGGTATTCAGAAGGCACCTCTCTTTGCTGAGAAACTATATGTGTATTGATGGCTTCCAAGGCATAAAGTTAATTTTCTTTGGAGTATGGCACTGGTAGTTGCACATGCTCCAATTGGTGGCCTCACATCCAGGTGCACATGGGTAGCACTAATAGAATACATTGGGATTAATTTTTTTATAAAGGGCATGAAGTTAGGAGGGGGACTTTTTGTGTGGAGTCTTGGGGAAGTTGAGAAGGAAATAATATGGATATAATCAAAATACATTATATATGATCATATATATATGTATATAATTCTCAAAGGATAAATAAAAAATATTTTTAAAGTAGCTGGATGATGTTCCTGAAGATGATAAACACCCCATGCTCAGGAACACATACACACTACTTACTATTTTGAAAACTATTTGATCTGATTCAAGATCAAGTTTTGAGTTTTATGAGCATGCTATTATATTATAAAAGATAGACCTATAGGAGAACCACCATGCTTGTTGATACTAGGCCAGTTTTAGCAATATTTGAAATAGAAAAAGTTTACACTCACTTTTCCCTTTTCTCTCTCACTTCTGATATATTCTGGTCCCTCCAGGGTTTGTACACACACAGCCTAATTTGACATGCAGTGAATCCATATTTGCCCATCACTTATCCTTCTCTTGCTTCCTCTGTCCTGTATGCACATACCACATCTCTATTTCTTTAGGACAGTGGTTTTTGGGATATGTTGGGAGAGAGTCCATACAGATAAGAGAAAGCAGTCTAAGGCTTTTAATCCTTAGAATGAATCTTTAATTGGGGAAATTCAAACAGCAAGGGATTTCAAACAATGGAGCCCAGAGCTAAAGACACATGCCTTCCCTGTCAGGAGACAATATTTAGGGGCCAGGTCATGCCTTGTCAGACAGGATTTTCTGGTATGCCTGCCTTATAGTTGAGACCTATTCACTTGTCCTTTCTCAGCATCCTGCCTGAACTTCTAGACTCACTAGAGCCTTTATTTGTGACAGCTAGAGAGCCACAGGGGAATGAGTATGACGAAATGATGGTATGTGTGGGTTCAGGTTGTTTATGACGACTTTCTTTGTATGCTAAGAAGTATCTATTTGGATTAGAATAAACAGGAAGAAATGGCTGTGACCACACATTCATATTTGAGGTTGTCTGACTATTTCCAGTTAATTATAGCTCTGCTTATCTTG
The DNA here is from genome assembly GCF_903995435.1 of Acomys russatus. Classification (NCBI taxonomy): domain Eukaryota; kingdom Metazoa; phylum Chordata; class Mammalia; order Rodentia; family Muridae; genus Acomys; species Acomys russatus. The sequence goes on along the minus strand of NC_067169.1, from coordinate 25,321,169 downwards.
GAACTGAGTTACATTAGAGCAAGAGTCACATCTTAAATATCCTTGAATTCTCAGATCCAAACACAGGCACTGAAACACAGTGAGAGTTATCAAGTGTCTTATGGGAACATGTGAGATAAATCTCAGTAGGAAAGAGAATGGGAGGTATTGAGGTCAGAGTGATTCTGAAGAAGATAGGATGTTTGAAAGGTCAATGGTATAGTAAAGACTAATTGATGGGTATCAAAGAAATTAAAGTATTTTGTGGTTGCTTAGCCACTCAGTTGTGTTCTCCCAAATATCCAACCTAGAACATGCCAAACAGCTTATCTTATCTTCTGCTTGATGGGGCCACAGAAATAATTTTCATGTGGGACTTGCCTCTAACTGATCAAAGCCTAATTGCCAAGATAGAATCTGCTAAGCCTGTTCTCACTGAGGTTAGCTTGAGGTTTTAAGTCATAGCCAAATGTATACTTGGTTTGTTTTGTCAGGCAAGGAACATGGATGTTCAGTTAGCAACAAAGTGAGTATTTCCACATTTCTTTTTCTTTTCTTTTCTTTTCTTTTCTTTTTTCTTTCTTTCTTTCTTTCTTTTCTTTCTTTCTTTCTTTCTTTCTTTCTTTCTTTCTTTCTTTCTTTCTTTCTTTCTTTCTTTCTTTCTTTCTTTCTTTCTTTCTTTCTTTCATATTTGTTAGGATGGACAAGATCTCTCTACATGGCATTGGCTGCCCTAAAATATACTATGTAGACCAGGCTAGCCTTGGACTCACAGAGATTTGCCTGCCTCTGCCTCTTGAGTGATGGGATTAAATGTGTGTGCCACCATGCCTGAATCAGAAAGAGTCTTTCTAAAGGCTAAAATCTTCCACTGCATACAGGTTGTGCTCCCATTCAGTAGAGTGGCATTCAAGGCACAAAGGGTTTTCACTGCTTGTCAGTGTGATGGGCTATCTGAAAGTTCTGGTTACAACTGTGGAATGAAAATTTCAGACCCATTTGATGATTTATAGAGATAAAAGTGCTCTCACGTTTTCAGAATGTACTTGGAAGACTGTGTTTCCTGTCATGTGTCAAATTTTTGAGTTGGATGTATTTTGCAGGTGATCTTTCTTGAGCAGAAAGTAAAAGATGTGGACAACTGGGATTTTCTGTATATTTTCTGACATAGTATTAACTGGATGTACCACCAGATAAAACAATAAAGAGAAAAAAATCACCACCAAATAATAGAAATTTGTATATTTATACAAGATCCAGTATATAGGAAATACATTAAGGATTCAAACAGAAAGTGTTAGGGAGGTTAGAGTTAGTGTTGCATACCTGTAGTTTTGGTAATCAGGGGCCTGAAATAAGAAGATTAAGAACTTGAAGGCAGCCTGGGCTTCATAGAGAAACTCTGTCTTAAAGGAATAAACAAGAAGAAGTAAGAAAAATAAATTGCTAGTTAAAAGTTTGGCTCTTGTAGGTTGAAAAAACAATACTTTTTGTTTTCTAGACATTTCATTACATAGCTGTGTCTTCCCTGGAGCTCAGTATCTTTCTGCCTCAGCCAGAAAGTGTCAGGGTTACAGGTGTGTATCAACACACCACAGTTTATAGGTTGAAAGTTTAGCATAAGGTCCAGAATGACTCACATCTTTAACCTCCGAAGGTAGAAGGTTGTGGCAAAAGAATTGTCGTCCTGGGATATACAATAAGTTCAAGATAAGCTTGGTTGACAGAGTTAATACCATATCTCCCGACCACCATCACTGCCACTAGCTCCAGTGACACAATTTAGCTCAAGAAGCACTTCAGCCACACCAAGGAGGAAGTTCACACCTAGAACTTGAAAATTCTGTTCCCCCATTCTGTGTCCATTTTTTTTGTGTGTCCATTCCATATGCATTTCCATAAGGTTTAATTTGGTTGCGTTCAGAGCCTATGCTATCATTTCATGTGTTATAGATTTTGAGACTATTAGAACAAGTTGTTGATTGTGAATTGTCAGGAAAAATGTATCATCCTGAAAAAAAATGCCCCTTTTACTAGTTGGGAAGAAGGGGATTAGTGGCAATGAGAGTAAAACAAGAGGGAAATGGGGGGAATAAGGTTAAAGTCATATATATGTATATATATGAAAATGTCATAATGAAAAATATATATGAAAATGTTCTAATGAAACCCATTATTATGTAAAATTAACATTATATTACAAAACATTTAAAAAATGCTCTTTTAGAGATCCAAGTCGTTAAGGTGGGCTTGGAGATCACAACTGTAATCTTGGCACTTATAAGGATTAGGCAGGATAGTTGCCACAATTTCAAGGCCAGACCATGCTATATAGCCTGCACCAGACCAATCTGGCATACAGAGTGAGACTATCTCAAACAAACAAGCAAAGAACCCCAAGTAGTCAAATAGTCTTTTAATGGTGTTTGTGCCACTTTTGTGTGTGTGTGTGTGTGTGTGTGTGTGTGTGTGTGTGTCTTCTGTGCTCTGATTTTAGATTAAATATAACAAAGCCTGATGCTACAAACTAGGAGGCCTATGTTTCGATGAAAAGTTTATGATGTTGGATGACATTTTTCATGAATTAATCAATTGTGCTTTGGAGTAATAGTGCAAGAAAATGAAGCAGAACAAATAGAAGGGAGATGAAGAGTGTGAATTCTTTTAGGGCGCATATGATGGGGAAAGGCAAGCTTACAAAGGACACTGTTTGATGTGGGTGTCAGCTGAGACTGTTTTCTATGATCAGTGTTGAAAGTGAATTTCCAGTGAAATTAATGCTACTGCTTGTTCTGTCTGACTGGGTGAAAAAAGCAAAAAGAAAAAAAAACCATAATAATTAATTGAGAAGGTCATGATTTTCTGAGTAGATTATAGCAAACTATTATATGATAATAGACTATAAAATAATGAACATTTACTGCTTAATCCTTTCATCTGAAGATGCGTTCTGAATATTTCTCTCCTCTCTAACATGTAAGCTGTCAGAATTGAATAATTTGAACGTATACTACATTGTTTTGGTTTAGCTAACAAAGAGTGATAAGACATGAATTGTTTGTGACAGCCCCGAACATTGATAACAGAAGACAATAATGCCTGCAGACACAGCCTACATGGTAAAAATCTGGAAGCAAAAATGCTTATTATGTTAGGCCAACGTGCTTTGACCTAGTTTTGCTTTTCTGCTTGGAAATTATGTCAGTATTAGTTACATCATCCCCTCGGATGAGCAATCTCACATTTTTGTTTATTTCAGGGTCATGTTATTAGTTTTGTATATTCAGTTCTGACCTTCCCGGAGCCAAACTAATCCTTATTGACTTGCATTTTCTTTTGAAAATGAGACTTCTGGGAGACAGAGAGGGGGATTTCATGTATTAAGAAAACAATCTAAGATGCCTCTCCAGAGACATTCATTGCTGCCTGTTCCATAGCCACTGCCCTCTTAAAAGATCCAAGGGAGTGGTCACTTTTCTGCTGGCTATGGAGAGTCTTCCTTGCTTTGTCCTGTGGAGACAGAGTAAGTAATGATGCCCAGGATTGCTATAGTTGCCGTCGTTGACTCCTATAGGTAACAAAGAGTGAAGCAAGGTAGAAAGGACATTTCCCAGCCCAGCATTCTTCAATTTGCTCTTTTCATGCTGCTTCTTTGCTTGTACATTCAGTAGAAACTGACTTGGCATATTTTTCTTATTTAAAATTTTTACTGAATATACTTCAAAATGAATTGCTTCCTTGGTTGATTTCAAACACATTTTTTTCCCAGCCATTTAATACTTTCTATCATTAGAGAAAAGAGTCATTTAATTCTTTTATACATTCATGAATTCTAATCTTCAAAGAGTGAGAGTTCTTCTACTGATCAACTTACATCAGATTTACAAGTATAATTTGCTATCCAAAGACCCTGAACAGTTTTTTGATCCACATGTTTTCGAATTCCTTATTAACAATTGCAATCAGGCAGTAACACACGAGAATATGAAGTTGTGGTTCTTCTGGAAAAAATCTACCATTTGCTCTTGTTTTCTAATTAAGGTTTTGTATGCTAAGAATCTCTTTGTTGTTACCTCCTTTGTAAATCCTCTCTGCCTGTATGCAGAAAACAAAAGGGAGTATCTCCTTCAAAGTACAGCCACCTGAATTCTAGCCAGGTAAATGGCTGATTAACAGGATAATTTAAAGAAAAAGTATGTAAGCAATTGGCACAGGCTTCAGTTCTAATTGTGTTATCTCAGGGTGGGAGTGTAGGTTGGGAGAGGGGGTTGAGCAGTATTTGAAATAGTCAACTCTGAGTATTTTATTCTAGTTCTAATCTTTATGCTAATTTAAATATTGCAATCCCAAAGACAAACTTCTCTAGAGGTCTTTGTTTGTTTGTTTGTTTGTTTGTTTGTTTGTGTTTGTTTGTTTTCCAAGACAGGATTTCTCTGTGTAGCCTTGGCTGTCCTGGACTCACTTTGTAGACCAGGCTGGCCTCAAACTCACAGTGATCTGCCTGCCTCTGCCTTCTGAGTGCTGAGATTAAAAGTGTCACCACTCCCAGATTTAGAGGTCTTCTTGAGCCTCTAATGAATACATAAACATCAACTCTAATCTGTCAAAAGTTACAAGCTCTAGTTGTGTCTCTCCTATAGTGACATCCATTTCTATGTTGAGTTTTAAAATGGTTGAAGGCAGATGCAGATGTATTTCCCTCATCTTACATGGTGACTTTTTCTGTGTGGTTTTCTGGATACTCACACATATTTCATGATATATCCCGGAGTTCTTTCAGTAATGGGACAAAGAGAGTGCCCTTTTTTTTCTTTCAACAGCTGTACAGCATTGCACTATGATATACTGCCATTCCATCAAAACATCCTATCATAACTGACTTGACTTTGGCTACATGGGTAACTTCCAGTCTTTTGCCATTAAAATATGTGTATGGAGAAGACTTATGTTAATCATGGTGTTCCAGGCAGGTATGTCTGTCTAATAGATCAGAAGAAGTGGCTTTTCTGAGTGAAAGGCTGAATGGGCTTTCTAGATTAGGTAAATCAAAAAGTTAGCCTAGCCAAGATGGATGCTGAAATCTCACTCATGTAGCACAATGTCTAGCTTGTGTCCTGGATGCTTGAAGAGTAGAATCTCTGGGTAGCTATGTACTCCTCTTCCGAGGGATGTTGAACATTTTTGCATGCAGTAAGAGGTGATTTAATTTGTGCTTCTTTCACAATGTTTGTTGTTTTGGATTGGCTTTTATTTCATTTTGTTTTTATTTTTGTTCCTTTGTTTGCTTTGAGATGGGGTTTCATGTATCCTAGGCTAGCCTTGAAATCACTGTGTAGCCAAAAATGGCCTTAAACTCCTGATTCTCTTGTCTTACCCTCCCAAGTATTTGTCACCAATGTTGATTTAGGATTGCTCTTAATAAACATTTCTGAACCTGTCCTTATAGTCATCTGCCAGAAGAAGGTATCTTATTGACTCTTCAAGAGTGAGTCTCATAAAATGTAGCTGATTCCAAAGATTTTGTGTGAATGGAAGCAGAAACAGTTTGCAGCAAACATTCATGCAAGACAGTAGACCTTCCCCTACAAAACATTCTTCTTTCTATTTCACTCTCTACCCAAGCTAAAAAGCTCAGCCTTATAAAATACAAATAACCTCCAAAGCGTTGAAAGCTTGTAGGCCTAATACCTACAAAATGATTATATTTATAGTACTGTTTGTTAGAATTACAACCATTTTTCAGAGTATTAGTAAGAAGCTCCACTTAAATTACCATCTTTAAAAAAATAGTAGTTCTCTCTCTCTCTCTCTCTCTCTCTCTCTCTCTCTCTCTCTCTCTCTCTCTCTCTCTCTCTCTCTCTTCTAAGACAGGATTTTTCTGTGTCACAGTCCTGGCTGTTCTAAAATTAGCCCTGTAGTTCACTCTGATGCAGAACTCACAGAGGTCCTCTTGCCTCTGCCTCAGAGGGCTGGAATTAAAGGTGTGTGCCATCATCACCCAACCTTGAAAATATTAATTCTTTAAAATAAATATTCTCCACCCCTTTCTCAAATGCCAAGTATCAGAATGCAACATTTATTAAAGTGCAACTGGTCTAGCTATCCAGGGATTGCAGGTGGGCTGCCTCATCTGTTCAACATGTATGTGGGGGCTGGGAATCCGAATTCCAGTCCTTATAGTTGCATAGCAAGTGCATTACCTACCAAAACATTCCTCCAGGCCTGTATCAGCCATCTTAATGACTAGTGCTATATATAAAGAACAACTAGAGAACACAAATATAACTCTGAGCTTTCACTATAGACTTATTCTTTTATTTGTTATTCTGAGTTCTTGCTGTGTTTGAAGGCTGGCTTACAATTCAGTCTTTTTGCCTCAGCTTCTTTAGTGCTGGATTTCAGGCACCTGTCACTACAACTGGCTTGTTTATTCTTGTAATAAGGGGAATCATATAGTATTTAAGATTATGTGCATGTACTTTCTATGTTACATTAAGTATCCATTTACTTAATCATGTATGATTGCAATTACTTCTTTAGTAGGTTGGGAATAATAAGCATAACACATGTCATAAAATTTTGATGAAAACTGAGTTAATATTTCTCACTACTTATTATATAGCACCTGGTACAGAGTACTGATGGAAATATGTGTCAAATAAATATATGTCAAATTATATAAGGGTACTTGTCAAGAACTTTAAAGGATCTGAGATTTTACAATACAGTTTCATTAATAAGCTATACTGACAGTGTTTCTAAGATGTTGTCAACTGACCTGAGATTCCTATGTCTGAGACAAAGACCTTTGTTATTCACAACAGAAGTAGCATGAATTTCATGTATTGTATCTCCTTACCCCTAAGTCCCACAAAGTGTCAGGAATGGAAAGATTATTTCTTACTGCCCTTCAAGGTTCTTGGCTAGATTCTTCATTGTCAAAGATGTATTACTAGGAAAGAAACAAGAATTTGTGAACACATGCCTTCCATATATACATGGGGAAGAAACTTAGGAGTGAATAAATTCAAGGAAGTGGCTATAATATCAATTTCAGCAAAAATGAGTGACAGTAGGTATATGATAAACAAGGTCTGAGAAAGTAATTAGGAAAAGGCACAGTAATAAGAGGAAGGCCGATTGGGATACATATTCTAGCCAGTGCCATCTTCTGGTGGAAAACAGTTGTCATTAAGCCCTTTGGCTGGAATTTCATTACCTAGGAGCACTGGTTCACAGGAAAGCAGAGGAAATCCTGGCCTTAAACTTGAGCCAGGCTGTCTTTGAGCTTGGAACCCTCCTGTTTCTGTCTCCTGAATGATGGCAGTAGTAGTGTGCCCCTCCTGCCTTTAATTTGTTGTCGTTTGTTTGTTTGTTTCTTATTTGAATTAGTCATACATGATTACAACATTGGGGGAAATGGAAATAATTTGGAGAAGTTCTCCCGAACCCTTCATTCACATCCCTTTGTTCTCCCTGCCTCAACCTTTGGCAATAACTAGTCTGTTTTCCATGACCACTACTACTGCCACTCTTATTACAGGGCTAGGAATTTAACCAAGAGCCATTTGCACTCCAAGCAGTTGCTTTATCACTACAATATTTTCCTAGCCCTCCATCTCTATAACTTCACTCGCACATGAATATAATGTAAATGTGATTGCAGGGTGCATCTTTTTGAAGTTGACATTTGTTTCACTCAGCATGACTCTCTGGTGCTTCATCCAGATTATTGCAAGTATCCATTACTTTCTTTTCCTTTCTTTTACTGTCTAACATCTGATAGTATAGATGTCTCCCAGTTTGACCATTCACTTCATTGATAGACATTTGGGTTGCACTTATATTGGTGATATTACAAATAAAATTGCTAACAATTGTTTGCGTACAACATTCTGTGTGACTACAACATGTCATTTCTCTGGCTTAAATGCCCAGGAGGGCAGTTGATAGGTTTTGTGGTAAGCGCAAAAGTTTTGTAGCAAACTGCCAAACTATTCCACAGTGGCTGAACAATTCTGCATTCCTACAAGCAGTGCATCCATGATCCAGTTTCTTTGAATCTTCCCCAAACATTTGGGTTTTGCCCCCACTTAGGTTTTAGGCATTTCAATATTACTAGTGATATCTCATTTGTATTATAAATGGTGAAGAAGATTGTTTATAATACAATATGTGTGTGAGTTCATAACCTCTCTGGTAAAATGCCAACACCCAAATTGGTCCTATTGTGTGACTGAATTGTCCAAAATACTTGGGTTTGTCAGATACTGCCAGTTTGAACTATGGTTAATATACTAAGAACAAAAGAGGAGTTGTGTTGTATAACAAATAACTTTCAAACATTAAATTGCCCTTCAGTTACACTCTGACAAATGTAAATAATTGATACTTGCTCAGATAGGCAGATACCCACTCTCATGTATCTGGGTGAATAGGCACATTATACATATGTGAAAATTGTCATGACATTAAATTCTCCCTTCCAATATATTTATCTAATTTTGGATTTGCTCTATTTGAATAAGATCATCATCCATCTCCCTTGCTGATATATGCATAGATGCATATCTACTCATAAAACTCTTGAACTCTTTTGGCTTGCATTCCTAATATGTTTCAGCATCTAATCTGGATTCTTTATGGTTAGGGATACTCAACTTCCAGACTGTTTATATTTTAGGTTTAGTTGTAGGATATTTATCAGCAATGTTGGCATTAACCCATTAAATGCCAATTGTACTCCTCACTCTTAAGTATAACAATTAAAAATGTCTCAAGACATTGTAAAATATCAACCGGGGATCAAACATAGCTCTTCTTTAAAGATCTTCCTTATAAATACAAGAGAGGGAGCATCTCCAGCTTCAAATTACCTTGTTTCTGACTGCTATCAATATCTTTAAAAATTAAAATTTTTTTGAACATTTAAAGCTGCATATTGTTAGTTAACAAAGGAAGATAGCCTTTTTTCTTTTCTTTATTGATCTTTTTCCTTAAATATTCATAGGATATGCTACTAGGTTTCATAAAGACATTTTCAGATAAGTACATAGTGTTCTTTCACTATGTCCCTCCCATTTCCCCACTTCACCTCTTTCTTTTCTTCCCTCTTCCTCTTAATTCCTTTCATTCCCCTAGACTGTTTTCCTTCTGTTTTTTTTTACATATCTGTGTAAAATATAGGATCCACAAATGAGAGAAAATATGCTATATTTGTATGAGTCTGACATAATTCACTTAATATAATAACCTTCACTGCATCCAAGCACTTACACATATTGTTTAAAATACCAATTTAATGTAATAAATCAAGAACAAATCTTGATATTAGTATGGGTTTATTTACTTTGTGTTGAAAATATATTTAATTTATAGTTATTTAAATAACCGCATGGGCAACAAAATACTTCAGTAGGCTACATCTATAAGCATAGAGAATTTTGTGGAGAAGGTGAGACAATTACTGAATTTTCATCTGATTTAGTATAAGTACTTGTTTTCAGATCTGCTAATAGAAAGAAAAAAATTAAAACATAAAGAGCTTTAAAATGGTCAAGATAAAAATGTGGTAGTGATTTAATCATTTTTATGATAAGAATAATAATACAATTTATAAAATGCTATATTTTTAATAGGGTAAAACAATGTATTTCATATATAACATGTTTTAATATAAGAAATACATTTTTCTATTTTAGAGTTAAAATAGGATGAAAGTAGTTATTAATTGAAATACTAAAGGTAGTATGTTGTTATTGAAATTAGAATTTAAATGTGTCATTTTTACATACAGACTAAAATAACATGTATAAATAGTAAATTATAACTTTCTATGAAAAATGTTCCTATTATAAATTGCTTTGTTTTCTTTTGATGCTGGGTATTGAACTCAGGACTTCGTGCATGCTAAGCAATGTGCTCTACCATTTAGCAGTATCTCAAGCCCCTTGCTTGTAAATTTAAATATTGATTTTTCATGCTCCCCTCATTTTTTTCAGTAACAGAATATTCATTGTTGCAGTGTGCCCAGAGATTCTCACAGCAGTTATCATTGATTTACTGCTGTCTGTGGCTATGCTTGAGAAATATACTATGGTGTTGTATTGTCATATGAATCCCCTAGGAAAGCTAAACCAATCAAGAATGAAGAATTTCTTTCTTAGAAATAGAGATTTATAAACTGCCCAGAGGTTTTGCTATTTTGAGATGAAGGTGTGCCTTGAAGTGTTCATTTGTTTGTGATCCCAGCCAACTAAAGTTAAGTGACAGTTCAATATAACCAAGCCTCTTGGGAATGTATGAATTTAATAAGAAAATTACTAGCAAAAATATACTGAAACACAGGCTGACCCCCATTAGAGAATACAGTTGTAAATGTATTAGTTTCATGGCATGACAAATAATATTTGAAATATCTTAAAAATACAACATTTATAAACATGAAAAGGCTAATAAGAAAAGGCTTAGAAGAAAAAATTGATATTTTGTTATGATTATATTCTTAAAAATTACACCTGAACTGCATTATTAATACATTTTATTAATAAAATTGATGATATATTAAAAAAGAAGAAAAAATTGATATTCACTAAAGTGAAAAAAGATCCTCTTTCATTTACAAAATTATACAGAAAAATTTTTACGTATAGTGTGAGAATACAAATTATTTGCATACATTTAACTGACCCTTTATAGAAGAACTAGCAGGGGTGTTCATCATATAAGACCTGTGTTCTTGTAGCATAGCCCACATTTTGTTTTGCTACAATGCTGCCTACAAACTGAAAGGTTCATTTGGTTTAGAGCTTATAGAAAGGGTTGCCCAAACTCTAAATGGCATGGATATAATTTCCAGAATTTCCTGTCAAATTGTCTATCTTACAAGGATAGTTTCATTCATAGAATATGCCTGATAATATCACCCTAACTTTCAACTGTGCTGGTCTTTACCTTCCTTTTTTCTACTAATAGTACATTCAAGAACTCTTGTAGTCAGTCATCCCTCAACATATATGCATGGGATTGGTTCCAGAATCCTTGCCAATACCTCAATCCAGAGGTGCTCAGTGCCTACATATAAAATGGCATATATACTCTATATAATGTATATATATATCTTTGCGTGTAGTTTACATTACCCCTAGATTACTTGTACTATGGAGTACAATATAAATGGAAAGAGTTACTTTACTCTCATATTTAGAAAATAATGGAATTAAAAAAAAAGCTGTACATGTTCATTACATGTGTAAATTTTTTCAAGTATTTCGAATCTATAGTTGTTTCATTCTGAAGCTATTAAGCCCAGGAATACAGAAGGCTGACTGAAGATGACCTTTTAGTGTTGCAAAATCTTCTTGCAAACTGGATTTGACTTGCTGAGTTCATGTCAGCAGCTGAGGATTCTCTCCTGAAAATACAACAGATCAACCTGATAGGCAGATTAGCATGTCCATAAGATGTGAATAGAGAAAACATGAAAAGACTCCAATAGTTTAGGAATTTTCTTCAGTGACTCAGTATCTTAGAAACTTGGTACAAAGGATGGCAGGAATCTTCCTCAATTTACCGGTCTGTTGAATGTGTACATTACTTAATTAATGGAAGGTAAAACATTTAAATGTACTATATTGATTATTTTTGGGGTGGGGATGATACATCTGTGTAATGGAACATCATCATTGAAACTGTAGATTTTCCAAAGCCCTAGCCAGTGTTCATCATATCAGAGTCCCTCAAAGGTATACTGAAGGAATGCATGTACAGTATAAGAAAATTTTACTTGTCAGCAGTTCATTGTTCTGATAGCTGAACCTTCTACAAGCTATAATCTGTATAAGAGCTTTCATATCTTTAACTTTGAGCCAAGGGGAGAAAACACAATTTCAATAAGTAGAGAGATCTTTTTAGGTTCAGCTGAAGGCCACACAATCTTACTAGATTTGAAATTACTGTGTTCTTAATCATTAATGCCAAAGATATGTTCTTCAATATCATTGCTGAGTTTATTCTAAGAAGCACATACTGTTTCAGATTTTAGTTTAGTTGTCAAGTTTTATCATAATGATGAAGCAAGTTTGGATATAAGATATTTTTTAATTTTTTATTTAAACACACATATATGTATACACACATATATGTATATATACATAGAGAGATAGTGTATATATACCTACACACGTGCGCGTGTGCGCTCGCACACACACACACACACACACACACACACACACACACACACACACATATATATATATATATATATATATATATATATATAGAGAGAGAGAGAGAGAGAGAGAGAGAGAGAGAGACTATATGCAGGTACCTGTTAAGGCAAACAAAGGCATTGGGCTCCACAGTGAAGCTGGACTTTCATGTAGTTGTGAACCCCAGTCCTCACTCTGTAAGAACAGCAAACACTGTGAACTGCTCAGCCATTTCTTGATCCCAGATGATAAATTAAAAAAAATATGTATCTAGAGCATAAGTAGTTATCAATCATATTTCTTTAAGCACAGAGAAATTGCTTATGGCCTTTGGCCCAACTGTTATTTTTCTTTAAAAATATAATAGTAAATATCAGGACACATTAAGAATTTATAAAAGTCACCAATATATCTAAATAAAGCTTTTCTATTATTGTGGTAAAGTGTGCACAAACACTTTAAAGAGTGTGTTTCTGCTGATATTAAGACATTACCAAGGCTGAACATGGTGACACACATCTGTAATCACATCTGACATCACCAACTTGTAAGACACCATCACAAAATAACACATGACAAAATAGATAATAACATTTAATTTAAAAGGGGGCTTGAGGTTATACAGCTCAGTAAAAGAATGTATGTGTAGTTTGAGTTGGATTACTACTGGCAAGGGGGAAAAAATTAGACTTCACCTTTTCTTCTTACAAGTTTGTGAAGCTGAACTGTTTTGTAGCTGTTTTTTGACCCCCAAATCAGTTTCTTATCGTCACCCTTGTTACAGAGTCTAAATAATAGGCATTTAAAATCCTTGACATGATATCTTTGAGATCATTTCTTAGGACCTTGTCCCATGTAAATTCTTACCCTGTAACTACTAACTCCTTTCCAATGGTTTCAGAAAGGCTAGCATAATAATAAGGACTTCTCAGGGGAGCCAGTGCAATGTGGGAGTTTCCCATTTGGAATGAGAGACAAAGTTTGTCCTTAGAGGAAATCCTTCTTTGTTCGCCCGTTGCTTTTACCCATATATGGCCCTCCTTCTCCAACATAAAACATACATAGTTACTCTGCTGACAGCACACCACACACAAAACCAGTATGAGCTTCTTGGGACATTTGTCTAAGCTAATTATGCTTAAATGTGTTTGATTTGGAAACTCAGTGGCAACTGGAGTAATTTAGAACATCTTAAGAACTTATTTTCATATAGAAGATTGAAACTCTACAAAATACATACTGTTTAGTGGAGGGGAAATTGAGTCAGTATCTAATGAAAAGGAAGGTTATGAAGAGCTTAGACTAGAAACTCCGAGGTATATTTTATTCCCTATCTTGGGCCATAGTTGGCATTTAACATATAAATATCTGTTGGGTAGCTGATGCAGTGAACAGGTGGTGGCCTATTGGTGCCCCAAGTAATATGCTAAGACTCAGAGGCATCTCTCTGCACAGTGTTTGTGGAGTTTTTAAAAAAGCATTCTGGAAAACCCCAAAGACAGCACTCAATCAATTACTTTTTCAGTGACAGCTTCATCAGTTACTTAATTCCAAACTGGGGATTTGTGAAAAGTTTAAGTGAGAGAAGGCAATCACAAGAGGCTACATGCTGTACAATGCCATTTTTATTAACTGTCCAGAGGAGGCATATTCATGGAGGCAGAAATATTAGTGGTTGCTAGGGCCTTGGGTGAAAAGAAATGGGAAGTGACTATTAATGGAGTGATAAAATATTCTGGAATTAGATTTTGGTTATGGCCTCTCTACTCTGTTCATGTACTGAAAAAAAACATTGAATTGTGTGCATGAATTGGGTATATTGACATGTAAATTATATCTCAACAAAGCTGTTTTTTAAAAGTAATGATAATAGGGCTGTAGAGAGTGGTTGAGAGTACTGGTTGCTCGTCCAGAGTCCCCTGGTTCAATTCCCAGCACACACATGGCAACTCATAACTGTCTGTACAGAGGATCTGGTGGCCTTACACAGACATACATGCAGTCAAAGCACCAATATGCATAAAAATAAGTAAGTCTTTTAAAAAATGGTGGACACCCACAATTTAAAATAAAAGTATTGGGACTTTGTAGTTAAAATATTAATGACCACTTTTTTAATTGTTTCAAAACTTTAAAATGCATCTTATTATTTGTGTCTGTGTCTGTGTGGATGCATGATGTGTATGTGTGGGGCTAAAGCACCTGTACATGCATATAGAAGACAGAGGACATCAGGGAGTTGATTCTCTCTTTCCAGCTTTATGTGTATTGTTAGGATTGAACTCAGGTTACCAGTTTTCAGAGTTATCTCACTCTCCCAAAACAAAGATTTATTTTAAATCCCAAATTAAACTACTTTTAGTCTGTGCTTCTAATAAGCAGAATAGCCTCAGAAATACAGGAAATGGAGGTCACTTTCTTCTTTCTCATTCACTCGACTGGAACCAACATCCTTTCTCATTCTAAATACTTACTAAATTATGCAGGTGTATGCAAATGTGAATGTGTATGTGCATGCGCACATGGATATGTGTGTGTGTGAGTGTGTGTGTGTGTGTGTGTGTGTGTGTGCGTGTGTGTGTTTGACAAAGAGTGTTCAAAGCAGGGTCATGTCATTGCGCAGATCTATACACAACCCTAGAGCATTAGTGTAAGGCTATTTCTACCGTTCTCATGCCACATGAATCCAGGCTGAGGTCAGTACCCTTGCTCACAAAGAACCAATAATAAATATTTGAGGCCTTTCAGTCTGTCAAATTTTTTAATTCAACCATAAACTACATAACCACTGTGTTCCCGTAGACCTTTAATTTCTGAACATTGATATTTTAAGTCATGATTTCTGTGAGTCACGAAAATATTAAAATGCCACTTTTGAAAACGTGAGAAACATTCTAAGCTTAGAGGCCACAGAAAACAAGCAGAGAGCTAGCTTTGGCACACAGGTCTCCTGTTGGCTGGTTTGCAGATTCCTGCTCTAGGTACTGCCATAGAAAGGCACCTCAGTAATCAGCACATTGTTGTGAAGCATGTTAAATTCCTCAAGTCAGTGTAGAGGGAAAGCAGTAGTGCTGCTTTATTTGAAAAGGCTGAGCTCTTGAGACCACATTTGAGCAGTCAACTTTTTAAGGAAATTATGAAAAATCAGTTAATAGGAACTTTTGAAAAGAGTATTCAGAATATAATAATGCTACTTTGTGTGATTTGAATTTTTTTTTAAGTCAGTGAAGCCATGAATATCTTGAACTTTGTCCATTATGAAGTTTGCCAAGGTTGTGGATTTTAAAGGCATGGGAATTTTTCATTGCTCCTGGCTCCTGCATGGTAACAGCAAAGTTATTCATTAAGTCAATACTTAAAAAAAAAAAACTGTCAACAAGGCTTCTTTATACCAACAGTATCTGCATTGGATACACTTCTAGAGAGGTGATTTTCCTTTGACTAATTAGTGTGTTCATTGTTATTTTAATGACAAATCATTTACAAAAAGAGAAAGATTTCCAAGTAAGCAAGTCACTCACATCTGGAATTAAATCTCCCCAAATTCAGACAGAAAGACGCCCAGTAGTTTATAAGATGGTTCCTGAAAAACTGACCTTCAGGACATTGGTGATGCATCTTGGATAATGAGCCAGGACTACGAAAGAGAGAATGTTGTAGGAAATATGTTGGCCATCTTATGTCACACTTTTGTAGTTACTTTTAGAGTTCAGCACAAGTCCAAAGTTGAACAAATTAATGATTTTTAAATAGTATTTCTCACCACCTCCCCAACCTCCCATATCCCCCTTTGGTTCTGTCACAGAAATATTAAAATCTACAATTGGAAGAAAAATTGAACTTACAAGTACTCACTCAGACTGTCAGTCAGAGGAAACAGGGAAAATTGGATACTGAGATCACCGCATTTTTAAGTAAAAATGTCATGTTTGAACAGTATCTACTAAGAATACAGTTTGCTGACCATACCCACAGGCAGATACTCAAGAGGAATTAAGCAGGTGGCCTGCTATCACAGGCCTTACCATTATTTAAGTCTGTAGAAAGCCTAATACATGTGGCAAATGTAAATGGTCTTCCTAAGACTAAAACTCACTTTCCTTCTTCTTGAGCACAATAAGAAATTTAGCATTCTAATATCACAACATTATTTCCATGTCCTAAAACACTCTAAATGGCAGAACTGCCTTCAAGAACTTTAACCTTTTACCTTTGCTCTCATGATTATAGAAAAGGTACTTGAGAAGCTTCCTCCTCTGAAATAATGTGTGTGTGTGTGTGTGTGTGTGTGTGTGTGTGTGTGTGTGTGTGTGTGTAAATGGCTCCCTCATACTGGAGATTTTTCAGCATTTGTATGTATTGATTTCTGGCATTGGATTTTGCCATTTTTCTAGCTCATACATTAAATATTATTATCATTCTTTTAGGGATGACTAGAATGAGGTCTGAAAAGGATAGCAGAAATGATAAGGTACTGGGAAAGTTTTACATTCCTTCTCTCTGTAGCATAGTGTACAACTTACTAATCACTGCTTTTATTTTCCCAAAATCATTTAGGAAAATTAAGTAATGGTATTCACCACTCAGACTTCCACCTATTTTCTTATGTAATCCTTGACTAGTCCATTAGTTGTAACTGGAAACAGCAGAGCTTTGGGGCAGGGAGAATGAATCCTGAAGCTATAGAAGATGAAGTCCCAAGCATATAACAGACAGTAGGATATATCCTATAAACATATGAGCTGAATGTGCTAAACACTTTTTACATTCAATGGGTAAGCTCTGGAAAGGTAATAATTACATAGAAGGTGGTTCAAATCCTCCTATGGAATATATCACAAGTCAAGAACTAGGCCTTGTATGAAAAGATTAGCTGTATCTTCTCCAAGGATTAGAAAGTAACTCAAAGGCCCCAAATAGACACTTTCTTTGAATGAATTGTCATGGCCAGAACCTGAGACCTACCTGGGTGGCAAATGTTGCCAATATCTTTATAGAGTAAACAGATGAAGATGTATTGATTTACTGTCAATGTGTAACAAATTAGCACACACATAAAGGTTAAATGGGTCACACACACCCCCCCTTCCCTTTAAGCTAAAGGCTCTGGAAGGTAGTCCTGACTATGCCTCATTGTCTTACTAGGCTGAAATTAAGATGTTAGCCAAACTATGCTCTTCTTTGGAGGCCCTGAGTATGAGTCTTCTGCCAGGGTCACAGTTGTGGACTGCATTTATTTTCCTAATGCTCTAAGGCTGAGCTACTTCATAACTATTGGCTAGGATCTTGCAGGCCATCTACACTCCTTCTTTGCTACTACTTTCAAAGCAGAAACAGCATACTGAGTCATCTGCATATAAAACATCTCTCTATATTCTCCTGCCAATTGAAAGAAAGCACACAGCTTTGAAATTATACATCAGATCAAGCTGAGCCTACCTGGACCACGTACTTCCCTTTCTGCTACCGCCAATTCCATAGAGTAGTATCTCGTCCTAATCACAGGTTTCAGACGTAAGGGACACTACCTTTTAGAAAGATGTTGCTTTGCACCTCTATGGACAACTAACTGGCCCACCCTCTGCTGGAATGAAAGGCAGAAGTGGACCTAAGTGACATTAGCTTATTTCTTCAAGGAAAGCAACACATTCTGGCATTCCTTTCTCCTCCCCTGACCACTTTATGGATATTTATGTCAAGAAGCTCTACAGCAGGGCTGAAGAGATGGCTCAGTGGTTAAGAGCACTGACTGCTCTTCCAGAGGTCCTGAGTTCAATTCCTAGCAACCACACAGTGGCTCACAGCCATCTATAATGTGATCTGGTGCCCTCTTCTGGGCTGCAGATGTACATACAGGAAGAGCACTATATACTTAATAATAAATAACTCTTTTATAAAAAAAAGAAAAAAAGAAGCTCTACAGCAGCAGTTCTCAACCCCTTAGTGAGGTTGGATGACCCTTTCACAGGGGTCACCAATGACCACCAGAAAATAAAGATGCTTACGTTACAATTCATAACAGTAGCAAAATTACACCTTTGAAATAGCAATGAAAATAAGTATATGGTTAGGGTCACTGTATTAAAGGGTCACAGTATTGGGAAAGTTGATAACCACTGCTCTAGAGTTTAGATGAGTCATCTGAAGATTTTATAGACATGGTGTGCACATGACGGCAGCACAGAGCAAGAGCTAGGAATTCTGATGCCAACTTACTTAGTCTTAGTCTTTTGTGAGGTGGTCACCAACATCTTGTCCAACACATGCCTCCTCCGGAGACACTAGTCAGTTTGTTGATAAGGTTGTAGTACAGCATTTCACAGCACATATTTTCTACTGCTTCCACCCACGAAAGAGTCTTTTCAAACCTGTCTCCTCATTCTACCTCCTATGAAACGTAATAACTCTAATATACTGCATATCTTTGCATGCCTATGTTTTATATAAAAGAGTAAGATGATTTGCCACTAAGAACTACTTTCCACTGACAGAATATGTACCAGGTGGATTGCTTACATTCTACTATTTATTAAATCTTTGCCTTATGTGGTCTATTTGGTTTGTGAAGTGGTTGTAATACTTCAGTTGTCTTAAAAGCTACTTAAGATTAATCTTCAGAAGTCAGAAGAGTCTTTGACATGAAAAATCACCCAATATTTTATATATAAACTAATAACTAACAAAACAAAATGGAAAGTATGATTTCATTTTTGTAGTTGAAATGTACAGGAAAATGACCAGAAAGATCATTCTGTGGAATAGTTCGTCTTAGTGGTTACCCCTTCTCTAGGTGACTTGCTTTGGGTGACTGTGACAAATGAGTGTATAGTGCATTCATGTAAGGCCAAGTTCTATTAAAAAGTTAACCATTCTCTGTTTTGTCTTTAACATTTAAGATGAATGGGCAAGCTAAACTCAATCATTCACATGTAGCAAAAGAACTATTTTACATGGCTCATTCATGCCTCTCTTAGATCTCTAGAGGGCAGCCTCAAAGTTGACTATTCATTCTTCTTAATACTGGTTCGATGCACATGTGCTATTTTCTGTAAGGAAAAAAATACTAAAGAGTATTTCTTCTTTTATTACAAGGTTTTAGTGTCCCCCAGGCCTCCTTAGGTCTATTTACTTTGGATATTTCAGCAGTTAGTGTAGGGCTTAACTGTGGTGAGTCTTTAAGCCCCCTTTTTAAATTCATAAACTTTCTCAAGTCTTAGAAAAATGTCAGGTTACATTTATTGAGAGGCATGGGAAGTGGACATTTTGTAGCCCAGTTGGAGTGTAGGCTGCTTCCATTCTGAGCACCTTGTTCCAATTTATGTCAGGAGGAATCCTATACAGGTCAGGGTGGGGAGCAGAGTATAATTAATGGGGTGGACAAGTGGAATCTTAGTATTTCATAAAATAAAATAGAACTCACATGTGCTTGGAACTGTTGTGTTTTTAAATATTTACATCTATTCTAATAAACATTAATTATAACTGATATATTTCTCTTGTGAACTTGCTAACTGGGAGGTCACAAGCCATTGCTCACTAGTGGAACAAATAGATGACAAGAACGTTATGTAAAACCTGGAGTACTCGGGGTAGGGGGGATATCAGTGAAAGGACTCATGGAAATAATCCAGTCGGGTTTTTCCTCCTAAATTTTCTCATACTTAAAGCACAATCTTGTTGATATACTCCAGATGGCTGTCCTGAGGGAAAACGAGGAGCTCTTAGCATGGGGAATTCTTTTATGGCTCCTGGTGACCAATGCTTAACTAGTAGTCTTTTAATTTTAAGTTTATAAGTAGAAGAGTCTAGAGTCCAGATATTCTTTATGCTCATGGACCAAAGTTCCTAATGTAGGAACATTTTTTCATTACTGTTAAAGATGATTTTTAAGAGTCACAAAAACTCTGATTCTAAACTCAACTGTGCCACATGCCAAGCATGTGGCCCTGGAAAAAGTTCCAAAACTCTGAGTCTCAATTTCCTCATCTGCAATATGGGACAAATTAATCTTACTACATAGGGTTTGGCAGGGGTTAACTAATTCCTATAAAACATATAACAGTGGGGCATGATGGTGCATGCTTTTAATCCTAGCAGTTGGGAGGAAGAGGCAGGTGGATCTCTTTAAGTTCAAGGCCAGCCTGGTCTACAAAGTGAGTCCAAGATAGCAAGGGTTACACACAGAGAAACTCTGTCTCTAAAAACCCAAAACCCAAACCTAAAAAAAAATTCTGGCTATGGTTATATGAAAGAATGTTTCAAAACAAAAAGTACAAAGGAAAGCTTATACATTATGTTAATGTACTCCTTGTTTTTCATTCATAGAAGCACCAACTCCTAAAGTAATTATTTCTGTCAAGATCTTTATATGTAAATATGTAATATATAATACACACATATATGTGTATAGTATTTGCAGTGTGCAGTGAAAAATCAATGCAGTTACCATATTTTTATCTACCATACTCCCTCATGCTGCTTTTATTACTAAGACAGAAAAATATTCTAAATGATGAGGCTACTTGTCCAGATGTTGTAACCTTAGACATTATATGCATCCAGTTAACCTGCAAATCACTGGGATGACAGATGTTGGAGGCCAGTCAACCTTGGGAACTTGTCACCCTGTTTAATTCAAAATTACAAAGTATCTTTTGGCCTGTCTAAGTGATTAGTCTATAAGAGCCTTGCAGAGTTCTTAGGGAAAATGACTGTTTTGGCATCATTACATTTCTTAGGACAATAATGAGTAGAGGGGTGGGCAGGCAACCTAGATAGAAAGATGCAATATACAAGAAAACAAGACATTCATCTTGTCTTTCCAAAGTTTGTATTGAGCTCTAGATTGAAATCTAGAGTTTAGCTAGTGTGGCAGTACATGCTTTTAATCCCACCTCTTAGAAACAGGAGACAGGAGGATTGTGAAATTGAGGCCAGTTTGAGCAACATAATTATCAAGACTTCCCCAACACACAATGAAATATGAAATCTTAAATGTACAATTAATACATTATCCTTCAAAATTCTTTGCAGTTTTGCACCCAAGTCATATTAGTTTAAAAAATAAATATATAAAGATAGTTATTTATGTTTTATAATAGAGTTCTAAGTTAGGATATAACAATTGTACCAGTTTCAAAACAGTCATCATTAAGAAACACCAATATTGCCATTTAACTTGGCATTATTGATCTCCCTTTAAGTAGACTTTTTGTCAGCCTAGATGTGAATGAGGTATAGTTAAGCCCTTCACCTTCATTCAATTCTCTATAGAAATGTTTATAAAACTCTACTGTATACAGTATCTAACAAAACTTAAGACACATAATAGGACCTAAAAATAAATTTGCCTTTTGTTGCTTTGGTAATTGCTACACTCCCCAAAAAAGAGTTCTCTCTCCCTCCTCCTCCTCTCTCTCTCTCTCTCTACACACACAGACACACACACACACACACACACAGAGAGAGAGAGAGAGAGAGAGAGAGAGAGAGAGAGAGAGAGAGAGAGAGAGAGAGAGAGAGAGAGAGAGAATAAAAGAGTGTGAGAATAAGTGGGAGAGAGAATGAGAGATAGAGAATATAAGCATCAGTCTTACTGGTCTTATATTTCTAGAAGATACTTGGATTTGTACAGCTGGCAGTGATTTTAGCTGACATTTTCAAAGTCAGTCCCTGCCTTGCATTGGCAGGAATTTCTTCCATGCAAATCTTTACCAAAAGTTAGGAAGCCTCGTCTATGTTTAGAGATCTCTTCCTCTCAGTAATAGTTTAATTTGATATGGTGATAGTATTTGGTAGCTCAAGATTACATAGAGTAGACTTCTGTGAGGAATTGGAGTGAGGACTCCAAGTTAGACTCATTGTAGCTGCACTGTGAAAAAGAGCACATCTGGTCTATTCAGTTGACATTACTTTCTACAAGGAAACCTAAGCACTAATACTCTCTCAATAAGAAACATACACACACACACACACACACACACACACACACTCCCACAGTGTGTATATATGTAACATATATTTACAATGTGTGTACATATAATATATACTATTAAAACATATATTTAAAGATGTTTCAGCATTAGTCTTTGATTTGTGTAACAAAATTGATTAGAAGTACTATATTAAAATATTATATTAAATACTTATTTAACTTTAGATAGAGAGGAAAATTTTACTGATGTCCTTTAGTATACAAACATTGAAATGCTTAACCTTACTCAATTTTGTCAAAAATGAGCCTTTTTATAAATTACAATTTCTGTTACACTTTTCTGAGACATTTGTGAAATATAAACATGACTGTATGCTAATGTGAAAATGGGCATGAACATAGTCATACATCCAAGATGACCTCAGAAAAAAATTCTTTATGATGAAATGAAAAATATATTGATTATCTGAAAGGAAAAAAAATAATATTTGGAATTACCTAAGAGCCTTTAAATGACACCCAGCACTTGATTTGAATCTACATGAGTAAAAGTGGGTAGAGTCCAGCATTTTAGACGCATTTCAATGAAGACTTTTAAAAAATGTTTCATGTTTAAGGTTCAGTTAACCAGAAAATTAAATTAACCAGAACTCTTACACTTCCAGAGAATTTTAACCAAATGAGGAGTCACTGTATTTTATTGTCATTTTAGTTCTCACGTAGAAATTAATTCTATCTTCTCACTTATTTTTTGGAAGGTATTTATTATCAAAGACATTGTCTTGAATGAGCAGAACAGTAGTGCCTTTTTATTTTGGTTATTAATGATTTCCATACGTATATGTGCATATGGACTGCTTGTGAGAGAGAACATGTATGCACAAGAGAGAATATGTTTGCAGATAAGGTATTTAAAGGCTCACTAGTAACCAGTGCTCTCATAATGATATGGCTGCCATTTTCTTCCCCCCAGTTGCTTTCCCCTTCAGATCTGCGGTTCAGAATTATAAGTATTTTTGTAGAAATGGAGCCGTGCTTTCTTGTAGCTTACTAAAGTGTTGCATGGATGGAAGTGTACCACAATCCATGCGATAAATAATTTCTATGTAACAGAACAATGACTTCAAAAAGACAACAAGGAAGTGAGTCAAAAAAGCTCCAAAGTAGCTCAGAAAGAGGCCTGATGGTCTCTTTCTGTTGCTTTTGCTTTTACTCTCTCCTTCCTTTTTTCTTTCATTTTATTTACAGTCACTAAGCAGGAAATTTTGCCTGATTAAGGAAAATCTCATCTTGATTTTAATTTTGCAATTTTGACTGACTTCTTTGTAGTGTATGTGTGTGAGTGTGTGTGCATGCACACACACTCACACACACACACACACGATTTTTATTAAGGAAAATGATCATTTGTGCTATTGTAAGCAAGATTCTGCTGATGAGAATGTGAAGTCTCAATGATAAAGGAGAAAATGGGTCTCCAAGTCTCAGCTCTAAAGGATCTTGGAATTTGCCCACTACCCTAAAGACCCTTATTACCATATCCATCATATTGTTGTAGGGTCTGGTGTTTTGTTTTGTTTTCTTTTGATAGCCTACTATCCAAGAAAAGCTGTGTAGCACAGTGGCTAACTAGGGTTTTGTGAGAGCAGGATAGAGCCAGGGGGAGAAAATAGGGGTTTTGGAGTTCATCGCCCCAGGGGGCTAATGTGCATAAAGCGACTGCTCCAAAGGGTCTGAGTTTAATCCTTAGAGCTGCCACTCAGGATCAGGATGAAGAAGCACCCATGCAAAGAATTGCTTCTGGATGCTGATAGTCAGTGGGGCAGGAAGCAGAATCTGAGCGCCCCTCTTTGGACCACTGATGTTTTGGCAGTTTATGTTGTGGGGGGAGGTTAACTGGCAGTGGCTCAAGCACAACAAAGTCCCCTTCAGGGAAGTCACCGGCATTCCTACCATCCTGCAGTGCCCTTTGCCCGGCACCCCAGGAGTGAGTGATTTCCCAGTCTGTTTCCCAAAGAAGAAAATGACTAAAGTTGCAAAACTATTTGCATCCATTTAAAATAGAGAGTAACTTGAAGGAATTTGGAATGAAAAGTATAGTTTGAGACTGTTGGCAGAACTGCTTGGATTTGTGCCTTGAATCAAGTGCCCCTGTTGACTTAAAGAACGACAAGCTAAAGCAGCTGCTTAACAAGAGATAACTGATCAAGTTTTACGACAAAGATGATAAATAAGGCATTAAACTAGTCTTTTTGACAATGCAATGAGGTTGTTTCATATTTTCTCTAACATTTCCATTTGTTACCAATAAATATAGCTCCACCACAGTATAGCTTAGCCACCTTGAAAGTTCACTTTTCTTAAACTCAGATGTTTTTGTAAATGAATTTTTAAGCCCCAGATTACATCTCAAGTACTAAATCCTTTCAATTTTCCTTTTTCTTTTAAAGAGCCTCACTCTTATCAAGCTTGATAGAATGAAAGGATAAAGTGTATATGAAGTAGTGCACTAAGATTGAATCCCAATGAAAGGATAAAATGCTTAGAACAAATGGCTTTCCATTAAGTCCTAAACAATTGATTATGTAAGATACAAAAGAAATTAATGCTTTATATTTGTGTTTTACAAATAATACCTGTAAATAGTTCTTAAACACATAACAAGGAAACATTCTGATAACACCAGGGAAAAAACGGTTTAGTCTGCCATAGGAAGATGTTTTAGAAGTCATTAGGATCCTCCTGACAGTTCTAGAGCTTATCCTCATAGAGGACCATTATTTTTGTGGTGTGTAGGATAGAAGCCAGCAATTCATACATGTTAGGCAAATGCTCTACCATTCAACTACAACTCCAGCCCTACAATTTTTTAAAGATTAGATTTTTATGCACAATTATTACATTTCCTCAAAACAATTTGAATCTTGGATTTGACTTCAAAACCATCTTTGTACTGGGGCTAATTCACTCTCAGAAAACACTATGTCCTGTCCAAAACCTTTCCACTAGAGCAGGAAAAGTGGCTCAGTGGGTAAGTACTTGCCTTGAGAGCACGAGGACCAGTGTATGGATCTACAGAACACACGCAAAAGCCAGCAAGTGTGATAGCCACCTGTAATTCCAGCAATTGAGAGGCAGAGACAGGAGGTCATGAGGCAATCTGGCCTGGCTACCTAATAGAGCTTATTGGTGAACTGGAGTTCAATGAGGGACCCTGCCTCAATAACTAAAGTGGAGCACAATCTAGGAAGACATCCAGCATCAACCTCTGGCTTACATATGCACATGCATGCACACATACCTATACATTTGTATGTACTTCCACATAGGTGAACATGTATATATATGCATGCATAACACACACACACACACCTATACACACAAACAAATAAAAACAAATAAATAAACCTGTTACTTGCTTCATTGGGGGAAGAATAGCAGAGTGTTTCTCAGCCTTCTCAATATTCTATGAGTCTATGCTGTTGATGCAATGGTAACTCTTTTGTCCTCCCTTTGAGATCTCATTCCTTCTGTCCGATTCTTAATAAGATGGTCTCCTAAAACCTATGGTTCGAGCTTGGTTACAATTTTGCCTAACCAGAAAGTGGATTTATTTTGAGATACTATTTGTCACTTCTTGCCATTGTCAGTCAGATACTAACAGGAACTGTCAGACAACAGGACCTTCCAATTGTAGCACATCTTTGACACTTACTAAGCTTGAGGCTCTGGTCCCAGATATTCATTTCCCCCAGCACTCTCCCCTCTTCCTGTATTTCCCTTCCCTACAATCTTAGTTGCATGGTCATTGTTAATTTCAGTTTTAAGTTAGCCTCCTAAGATCAAGCACACATTCAGGTACACAGTGTGAGTACTACATGCTGTAGTTTGAATGTGTCCACAAAATTCACATGCTGGAAATCTAATTTCCAATACAGTAGTGCTGAGAGGTGTTCAGGTGTTCCAAGTGGGGACCTGCATGAGTGGGTTTGGCGTTGTGTGCTCTTATGCTGCTTAAGGACACATCATCATTACTCTCCTTGGAGGACATAGGCTTCAAGGCACAATCTTGAAAACAGAGAACTAGGGTCATCACTTGCATACACCATGACCCAGGACTACCTAGGCTATGCTATAGAACAGTGAAAAATATGTGTCTGTTCTACAGACCATGCTCAATCAGTTCCTTTGCAATAGAAAGACAAACTAGCCCAAGACATGGTGCCTTCTACTTTCTTGGCCCACCGAGTCTCTGGGCCATCCTGTCAAATCACATTGGTGAAATAAATCCAGAGGTCACTGTTTTCAAAGAACTCCTCATCTTGACTGTTCAAACAAGAAATTATAAAGGCTGGATTTTAATGCCCTTGAGAAAAATCTATAGTTGATATCTGAAGTTAAGTATTTAATAATTAAATAGATAAAATTATAATTCTCAGTCTAAATGCTGGTAAGTTTTGTACTAAAATTAAAATATGTCTATAGTTATACCACCATGAATGTGTCTGATCAAATCTAAAATGAAGATGTTTTTGCTTTTTTATTGGCAGAGGGAAAGCCAGAATGTCAAGAAAGACCACACAGATATGAGTTGAAATATCTCTTTTACTAAAATAGTCCATATAATAGTCAGCTTTGTTTTATGTGATCCCCTTAACTTCCTTCATTTTATATATGAATCTTTAAAATAATTACTTTCCTAAGATGCTTGTTGTCTATTTTCTTCATTACAATTTAAGTTTTCTAAGGGCATGCCTTTGTTCTCATACTAACTACTACATTGCTAGTGCCTAGAGCTGCTCCTGGCAGATGGCAGGACAAAAACAAACAAACAAACAAACAAACAAAACACCCCTGACATTTGTCTTCTTTTTAGTCCAGAATATAAAAGTAAGCTTATAATATAAAATATTTATTTAAAAATTCAGCCCAGCTTACTCTCCCACACATTTGTGTGTGGTACATGTATGTTGACTTTGTCTTTCTCTATCAGTTTCAACCTTATCTGTTCAAACAGAATCTTTCCCTGAGCCCAAAGCTTGCTGTCTTGGTTAGACTTGCTGATTGGCCACTGAACTCCAAGAATCTGCTGGTCTCCAATCCCAAACATGGGATGATAAGCATTTATGACCATAAGTAGTTTTTAATGTGAATGCTGGAAATTTGAACTCATGTCTTCTTTTCATAGCAACTGCTCTTACCCACTTAACCAAATCCCCAGCCCTTTCCCCACGCTCTTCAAACTACATTGGTACAGAGTGGAGAGCTGATGTTTCAGGCTAGGTCCAGGCTTATTTGAGATCAGGAAGGAATTTTTTTTTTTAACATCTTTTGACTCTCGGGTCAAAATCCATGAGTAGGACTTCCTTGATCTATATTAGTTTTCCTGTGGTTGTAGCTGAATCTAAAAGGTGGTATGGGGAGGCTGGTGCTGGTGGGAAAAAACCTATTGCTTCCTTGGAAACTTCTTTTAGCTCTAGACTCATTGACTTAAGGATCATTCAGTGCCAGCTGAGAGTCGGCCTCTACTGTAACTGCTGGAAAGCCCATTGGTGACTTGGTTTCGATTTGTGACCATTAGTCTGACACACGGGTAGAAAAAGAAACTGCTTAGGTTTTTGTAGCTTCTGAGAGTAGAATGCCTACCTTTGCTGTAGACTATCTTTAGAGATTGTTTTTTCACAGTAGAAAGTCTCACACAATAGAAATAGTTCTCTTCCTCTAAGGCTTGGGAGGCATTCTTATAGTCCACAATACAAGATTCTAATCCTTAAGGCTTGGAATGTTGAACTGTAGTGTACCCTGCTATGTGTATCTGGTACACTAGATGAGGCTTGGAGGGCAAAGTGAAGCAAGAACAGGAAGCATGTACCATTTGTTGTGACTTGAAAGCTGCTTTTTTTGTTTTAATCTCTAATTCAAGACTTTTGTGCTTTCGGTCAGCATCCATGTATCCTGAAGGCTGACAGATTAGCTTAGAAACAGAAAAGGCCGCTACTTCTCTGTTCTCACCAGGCTCACGTGTACTATCTGTGCCAGGGTCTCTTGTTTCCTGCAAAGTAAAACCTGTAGCAGCTGATACACAGAGGTAAGGAGACCCTGAGTGGGAAACAGGGAATACAGCTTTGGCATCTTTGTGGGCGATACAGTCATCATGAGCACAGAGGCCTACTGAAGCTTAAGATGTATACAAAATTGTCCACATAGAAACTCTTATGAAATAATGATTCTTGCTAAGAACAGAAATGTTAATTCATGGACTGGAGTGATGTACAGAACACTCCCAGCTTTCCCATAGAACCTGAGTTTGGGTCCCAGCACCCACATCCAGCAGTTCACATTTGCCTGTAACTCCAGTTCAAGGAGATCCAACAGCTGCTTCTAGCCTCCTTAGATAACTCTTCTCTCTTTGGCATAAACACACACAATAAATACATACTTAAAATATGTTGTTTTTAAGAAATGTTAGTTAAATTATCAATCTTATACTGTTCCTTCACGTAAGATACTCCATGAATATTATGAAACAACTAAATGGATTGATGGCCTTCCTGCTTCCCAAAATAGCTTGAAAGGGTTTCTAAGGAAAAATACAGATAATGGAATTATTTGGAGATGAATGAGAAGAATTAATTACGGACAAGAAGGGGCAAAGGAGAAGAAAATGACAGTTGAAACTTGGCCTCACTTGAGCCTTAAAAGACTAAGAATTCTCTAGTCCTCATCTTATAAAGAAGAAAACTGTGTATAAGACATGGAGAGTGTCTGTATGAGGGACAGAGTATCCTTCCCTTATCTGCCCTTTCAAGGAAATGTCAGAGTCCAGGTTTGAAGTCGGGATTATCTGCTTTCAAGGTATACATTCTGTAACATGGTGTTACATTGATCGATCTGATTAGCTTAAAAGTAGACAAAGGGTACCTAGGCCCTCCAAGTTCAAGGTTTCGCCTCAAGTTTTCTGACAGCACAACAGAGACAAAGCAGATTATCCTTCATCTGAAATAGAAAGAAAAACAAGGTGAATAGTAGCAGAATCTACACAAGCGAAGAAAGATTGAAATTTCTAATGCTATACAAACACTGAATATACTTTTTTCAGAACCCATTTGGCTTAGAGACCACAGTGATAATAATAAAAATAATAAGCTAAGTTCAGTAAGTTACATGAACTTGAAATATATCTTAAAATAAGACATCACACTGACAGATTTTAGAGATTTTGTACCATTTTGATTTGGCAAAACCAGTATACTGTATTAGTAGCTTTGATTGTTTCTCAATACAGTGCTCATTCCAAGGCTTCCCTGGGATTCCAATGGCTTATGTATAAAGTTAAGTTCAGGGGGCTGAGGAGATGGCTCAGTCATGCAAGGACAGAGGTTGATGTTAGCTATCTTCTTCAACAGTTCTCTACCTTATTTTATTTTTGTGAGTAAATATCTCTCACTTAATGCTTACTGGCTAGCCACTTACCTCCAAGGATCCACTTGTGTTTGCTTCCACAGCAGTGGGATTCTAGATTTCTTTTTATGTGGTTTCTCAGAATCTAGAGTCAGGTATTCCCCATGCTTATCCAGCAAGGACTTGCATGACTGAGCCATCTCCTCAGCCCCCTGAACTTAAACTTTACACATAAGCCTTTGGAATCCCAGGGAAGCCTTGGAATGAGCACTGTATTGAGAAACAATCAAAGCAACTAATACAGTATACTGGTTTTGCCAAATCAAAATGGTGCAAAATCTCTAAAAGCTGTACATGCACGCATGTGTGTGTGCCCGTGCACGCGCGCGCGCGCACACACACACACACATGTATATACATATCCAAAAGTACATACACACATACACAAAGTTATGAACATACTGTGAAGATACAGTATGTTTTGGCAAAAAGTCAGTTTCCTTTATTGTCAGCTATTTGGTAAAGGCAGCATCTTATTTCATATAGGGTAAAACATAGATATAGAAATTACAGGAAGTAGAATATGGGTTCAAAGTAAGGGGAAGTAATGAGATTTGGAAACAGTTTTAATTTTATGATACTTTAAATTGCATGTGTATGTGTCTGTTTTAATGGGAACCCAATTTTCTTGCCCCAGATGTAAACAGCTATGCTTCCTTGAGAAGTTACAGTTTATCCACTGGCATTTCAATGTGGTGAAAAGTGTCTTTGTTTGAATTTCTTTGAGAAGTCTCCCTCTTGTCTTTGTTCAGTACAGACAGTCCTGATACTGTTCTTAATATCCTGTTTTCATTTGTCAGAGCTGGTGTCCTTTTCATTGCCATGTTCCCATCATTCCCTGTCTTTCATGTGGTGCTTTACAATAACAACTGAGAACAAAAGAATCACTCCTCTTTTGGTTGCCTTAAAAAAATGGACGGGTGAGGGTGGGGTGGGGTGGGGTGGGGGCTCTATCCTCTGACTAGAGGGCTTCAGTGATCACAGGAAATGTTCATAATAGTTAACCAGGAGATGTGGATGAAGGTTGGGTGGTTTTTTTGTTGTTGTTGTTGTTGTTGTTGTTTTTTAAGATCACAGAGTAACTTCAGGATATTGGTAGTATGAATATTTTGTGTGTGGTTAACTTTGAAGTTGAGAGAGTGAAGAGTTTTTCTTTTTATAGTCCCCCCCTCTCTCGTGTGTGTGTGTGTGTGTGTGTGTGTGTGTGTGTGTGTGTGTGTAAAAGCACATATGGTGATAGTGAGCATTCATGTACCTCAGTGCATTTATGGAGGTCAGGAAGCTGGGGGACAACTTCCAGGAGTCAACCCTCTCTTTCTACCATGTAGATGCCAGGGATTAAACTCAAGTCATCAGACATAGTGGCAAGTGCTCTTACTGGCGAAGCCATCTTACCTGGCCAGAAAAGCAATACTTTGCTGTATGAAAGGCATTATTTTATTAGGTAGTTTCCCCATCTGTTCATACAATAAGAGTCAGTTACTCTATAGTCTTCATTATGTGCATGAGCAAGACAAGAGGATTTGTTTTGGCTGCTGAACAACTCTAAGCTTTCCAATGTTCAGAGAACAATCTGAACATTCTAGAGGCTAATTGGGAAGAAGTCAGTCTCCCAGAGGAGTATTATATTGGCAAAGCAAAAAAAGAAAAAAAAAATGTTTCAAAGTAGTCAGGAGTTCTCTAGGATTCAATCCACTTGCAAAAATCTGGTTCAAGTGTCCTAAAGAGTATAGATTTCTCATACAACCTTATAAATTTCAAAGTGACATTTTTATAGATTTGAGCCAGGTGACATTTTTAGGTAAACAACTAGCATCTATAGGTTTCTGTCTTTGCACAAAGGAAAGAATGTTTCTATAATGTAGTGGGGATAAGCAAACTGAGTGTCTCATAGAGAATGAATGTTATTGACAAGTTCAAGTAACTTTCAAAAGGTGCTTCTGTATATATGTGTGTGTGTGTGTATGGGTGAGACTATATATCTGTATATACATATACAAAAACCAATCCCATTGTACACACACACAGGATTTTATAGATTGGAGTTCTACAGATATATGTATAAATGCCTACCCAAATACAAACATGCATGGAAAAGCACTCAAGGAAGGGAGAGTTATATGCTCTTCACCTATGGGTGGTTTGAAAGAAATTAGTAGCTTTGATTTCTGCCACCACCATGATATGGGTCCACTCATCTGATGGTCTGACCATAGGCCTCCTACTAGGAGACAAGTGGAGATATGCCCTCCCTGTCTTCTTTCTCTTTGTAGCCTATGTCTATTGTCAAACTCAGATTCTTGTAGGAAAGCCAGAAAAGTCTAGAGCCGAATCAGTCATGTTTAGTGTAATGTAGAATACACCCCATATGCCTTTAAAACTGAATTGGTTTAGCCAGGCATTGTGACACATACCTTTAATCTTAGTGCTTGGAATCTGAGGGATTAAGATCACAAATTCCAGGCCAGCCTTGACTACAAAGCAAGACAGGGTTTGTTTATTTGTTTGTTTGTTTGTTTTTGAAGCAAAAGAGAAAGAAAGCACCCAGGATGTTTTATTTCTTCAAACAAACCATAATACATAAAACATAAAATATTTGAGACCCTCTGACTGTGAGAAATCTCAACTAAAGGCCAACAAGTTATGCACTTGAAAAATAATATAAAATGCTTTGTTGTTGTTTACCATTGTCTTTTCATGGGTGGAGTAAATGTTTTGTTTCCTGATGTTTCAACTTGAGCCATTCAGGCTGATTTCCCCACCACAGTGCCAGAATACAGACAAGTTAAACCTGTCTCATAAATATTAACAGAGGCTATTTTTAAAAAAACCTTTGATGAAAAGTTATTTAACTTTCTATTTGATAATAAACATATGTGTCTTTGGTGTATAACATGAATGTCTTAAGGAATCATATTTGTCTTAAAATTGAGTAATGCCTGTATTGCCAATAGCTAAATGAAATTATGATTTGGAGAGATGTAAATCCAGCACATCTAACTATGTATTTTATGTCCTATGAAGCATGTTCTGGTTCCCTGTGAAGTGTTGTAGGGCCATAAAAGAAGGTACTGAAACTTGCACACTGCACAGTCAGAGAAAGCCCCCTGCTTCCCCTTTATCTTGCATGATCCTTAAGCACCTTTGTTGGAGCCCAACTGTCTACAGGATAAACTGAATCTTGCAGAATTGTTGTCACACTTTCCTGGTGAAGTACTTTAGTTGCACTTTCTTGTCTTGTATAAGTGATAAGCCACATCCTTCAAATAATTGCACTTCAGGACAAATTTTCTTTTTGCTCTCAGAAAATCTACTTCCCTTTCTTCAGATAATCACATTTTAAATGATTATTTTCCATTCTCAGCACACTCTTTTGTTGCCTTTCTGATGACCAATTCTGGAGAGTGAAATGAAGTTTGGGGACAAATTATAGATGTTTTTATAGTCTGTATATACATATCGCATTAGGTTTATATAGTA
This sequence comes from Acomys russatus, assembly GCF_903995435.1. Taxonomy (NCBI): domain Eukaryota; kingdom Metazoa; phylum Chordata; class Mammalia; order Rodentia; family Muridae; genus Acomys; species Acomys russatus. Next base: position 25,288,106 of record NC_067169.1, on the reverse strand, counting down.
TATTAGGTACATATAAAATGAACATTCTGTGAGTTATATTCATAGATTCAACCCAGTTCATATGTAAAACATGTGAAAAGCATTTAGTCTATAGTGAACATGTACAGCCTGCTCTTGGTATGCTAAGTAATTCTGAGGTGATTTTAAATATGTTAGAAATATATATTTTAAATATATATGTTGATATCTTCAGTGGGGAGGTTCTGAAGCCACTCTCCATAGATACCCATAGACGACTATTTACATACAGGGTTCTTTGAGGGTGTTTTGTGTGTGATGTATGATATATATGTACAATTTATACATATGTGTGTTGTATATTAAGATGATCCATTGTACTGTACGGGTCTTTTTGGAAGAAAGTATGAATGGTTTATTCTATCTGTGCAAGGTCATTGTTTCTACTAATATAAATTGAAAATGAACTTCTTTCTGAAATTAAACTTGAATTGTGATGCCAAAGAAGCAAAATAAGGTGCATATTATTTTTAAAATGAGCCGACCAGCACCCGGGCATAATGAGACAATGTGCTCAGTAGAGTGTTAAAAGGACCCAGTGGTGTGAGAAGTGTCAGTTTCTGACCCCCAAATGGGAAGAATAGCTCCTGAGAGTAGCATAGAGAGCCTGTCTTCAGACACCATCCAGTCACCTGAGCCACTGCTGCTCCCTGCAAACAGGGAGAGTGCTGTTCTTAGTGCCAAATCATCACGCTGCTTATCCAGACAGTGGGTGTTAGCCTGAACTGAGCTGCCTTTTCATTTTGTTTCAACTGAGCACTGACTGGGTAGGGGACAGGGAAGTCACAGTGGGGGCCATGGAAAAGGCAGTTGATTCTTCAACTCAGGCAACCCTGACGGAGTGGATGAGGTGGAGCTGGCCTTCCTGGAATTGTTGGACCGATTTTCCTGTTGTGTTTCACTGTCGACGCTCTCACAGACACACACAGGACCGCTCGAGCTCTGCCTGCTACCCATTACCTGGTCTCAGTGGCCTGTCTATCATTTTGTGGAATCCCATCCTCTACCTACAGCGATGTTTCTTCAAAAAGAACTAGTGTGCAGTCCATTGGTGGGTATTCAAGGGGATCTGTTTGTCACAACCTTGAGTGGTGCTCAAAAGACTCTTAGGTACCAGTGTACAAGTTTCTGTTTTCAGTCTGCTTTCCAGGCTTCTAGGAATGGATTGCATGCTTGAGGCTTCTATTAAGACAGTGAGACAGGAATTGCTGTTTTTCATTGCCATGAGTGTCTTTTGCTTACCTATGTGTGTAGATAAACTTCTAGACCTTTTAAGCATTCTTTTCAGTAAATTTGGAAGATGGGGTTTCAATTAAAATAACCAGACTGTGTGACCCAGCTCCCATTTCCCCTTAATTTTGATCATGAAAGCCTTCATATCCCCACAGACATCTGCCATGCTTCCAAATGATTCTTTTCAGGAGTGTTCATTCATTATTAATCAGGTTGCATGGTCAGAGAAGTGTGTGATTATTTTTAAGAATGTCCTAGAGATCCAATTACTAAATGTGCATGTGTTACAGGCAGATGTGGAAGTACAGGAAAATGGTTGCTTAATAGTTTGATTTGATATGCATCAATTTCACCAGGTGAGTGGTGACATTAAATCTTCCCTAGCTCTCCTGGCAGGCAAAATTATTTCAATTGCAAGCTAATTTATCCTAAGTAAAACAAAGATGAAATTGCAAATTGTTCAAAGTATATTAATTGATTGTTTGAAAACTCAAGGCTAGCATCTTGATGCTTATCTGCTTGTCATCTTCATTTCAGTCAGTCCTCCTGGACCCCTCCTATTTGCTTGGCAGAAGTCCATACTTGTCTGTTACCAATTAAATGAATTTGGATGTGCTGACACTCTAAGGTTACATGTAGTGATATTGTAATTGTAGAGTATGTTTATTTCTTGTAGAATGCTACTGAATCACCCTTTTCCCACAGGTTGCTACTCAATGCAATATTTACATTGAAAATCTGTTTTGTCTGTGTACTGTTCTCTGCCATAACAGGAGTGTGAAATTGCCAAATACTGTAGTTCCAATCCTCAGTCTTGCAAAATGGCTTTAAATCCAAGGGAATCTCCTTTCTTTCCATCAAGATCGGTTTCATTGTCCCTTTTTGGCTCCACTGCCACTGCCAGGGTGATAATCACTAAAGTATTATGTTGATTTGGTGGCTTTTACACCTTAATGTTAAATACTAAGCTACATAATTGGATATACAGATGTTGAGTGCTTGTATTATGTCATTTAAATTTTGGATCTGTAGTGAATTCAGTCTTGCATACAGGAGTCAGTTTTCCAGTTTAGGAAATTACATTTCTGTGGATGAAAACAGGTTTCTTCTTTCTTCTTTTTTTATTATTTAATTAGTTTATTCAGATTACAACTAAATTGTTATCCCATCACTTGTATCCTCCTGCTTTCTCCCTATACCCCTACAGGTTCCTTCTGAGTTCAGCCTGTTGTAATCCCACAAACTCGGGTTGAATCCCAGTGTTTCCCATATCTGAGTCTGTATTCTGCTGATCCATGATAGAAACACCATTGCATGATCTCCAAACGCTATTGCACTATAGTTATGTTATAAGAATAATGCCATACCCAAAACCCTAACATCGATAAGTCAACTAAATGTTTAATTCCTCCAAATGATGGGGATAAGAAATGTGGAGCGTATTTCCAAAACAAATAATACAATTTATTTGTGCTATTTTCAGTGTTGTTTGTTGCTCACAATTCTTTTAGGAGCTAACTTTTCTGAAACCATATTTATGAGCCTTCAGATAGTTTTATATTGTGTTGAAGCAGTGGTTCTATCAGATATTTATATTACAATTTGTAACAGTAGCGAAATTACAGTTAAGAAGTAGCAATGAAAATAATTTTATGGTTCAGGGGACACCACAACATAAGGAACTGTATTAAAGGGCCACAGCACTATGTAGGTTGAGAAATTACCTTTTAAAGTTAAAGTGCTTTTTTTTATCTGGATTGTATTTTTATAAATGTAAATATTAATTTTCATAGTCTAAAGGATATTCGGCAAAGAACCAAATGAAGTCCCTTGGGAAATGGGTGAGAAACACCTAGTATTAACAACTAATCACAAATAACCCAGAATTGGGGTTTTCCAGTTTGTTCCTTGATCCAGCACCCTGTTAATTTACCTGATTGTGACAATATTCAGAATTGTTCCCCGAGAGATTGAAAGTAAAATTATTCATTTGTTGCATGTATGATCTCTCCATATTCCAAGTGAGAATAACAATTATGTTTCATGCAGTGTGCAAACATGACACAGAATATGAGTAGGTGAGTAAAGAAAGCATCATTTTTGGAGGTTTCTAAGTCTTAATCCGATTCTTTTTTCAACTAAAATTTAATTTTGCATCTATTTGTTTTGTGCATGTGCACTTGTGTATGTGTGAGACTACATGTGGGCCCATGTGCACTCTCTGGTATGTCTTTGGAGGTCAAAGAACAATTTGTGAGAGTCAGTTCTCTCTTTTACCATGCAGATTCGGAGGATCAGATTCAGGTCTTTAAGTCTGGCAGCAGATGTCTTTACTCATTGAGCCATCTTCCTAGTACTCTCAGTCCAAAACTCTTGAGCATGAAAGTGAAACTTGCACAGTCTTGATTTCTGAAAAAGAATGCTTGCCTACTGAGTTTGGTCATGGATTAAACTTTTCAATGAATGATCTCTTCACAGGGATACTAGATGTTTCCTCAAAGTCTAGGTTATGTTAACTGCATCAAAGTAGAGATCCCGAGGGGCTTCACAAAATACCACTGTGAAATTCTAACATGAGCTACAGAGATAGATGACACCAAGGTTTTTGGCAGTATAGGTTTGGAGCTTATATGTCTTGTCTTAGGTGAATATTATGTTTTTGTCTTTTACTCTAAAGGAGAATAAAAAAGATGAGCTGTTCCTTAAGAATACCCATCCTGTGTTTGCCAAAACCTCTTTCTTAAAGATAAACACTACAGTTGAGGTCCTGTGCCATGGCTCTTGAACTGGAATATTTCTCCTTCCCTCTGTTTTCTCCCATAGCTTAGGGCATAACCAAAAGACAATATTCCACTCCAGGAAAGCTCTTCCCCTGGAAAGAAAGCTTCCACAATGTAAAAATGCCTTATGATGAAGGTACCTGGAACCTACAGGGGGCAGAAACTGGCCTTCTGCTCAGGCAACTAGATCATCTTAACATCATCCTGTGCCAAGATTTTGTTATCCTTCCAGCCCTCTTCACTAGCTCTTTATCCCTTTGTTAATTTATTTTCCTTGATTCTATGAATTAGCATTCTTGCATTTTATTACCTGTGAGGGTGTGATGGTTATTTGGCTCAAAAAGCCTACATTTGAGACTATGAATGTTTTCTTTATAAGAAGTGTGTGTGTGTGTGTGTGTGTGTGTGTGTGTGTGTGGTGTGGGGTGTGTGTGTGTGTGCATGCTTGTCTGCTCATGCCTGAGCTCATGCATACCTGGATTAGCCTTGAGTGATTTAGAATACATTGAAAGAACAGAATGAGTCATATAATTTTACCTGTGTCTTGTTAGTCTGTTATTCTGTGTCTTGTTATAATCATTTTAGTACTTGTTAGGCAGAATAATTATGTCACTTTTTTCAGCTTAAAGGTTACTTTGTAATTATTAAGTGTAAATACTTAAAACAATACTGACTAGAACATGTGGGGCCTCTGGAAGGTTCCATTCTTATCTAAAAAATCCCCCCACAGACCAAAACAAAACCAAAAAGCTAACATGAAACCAAAAATAATCTTTAAGGAAAATGGTTTAGACTAGGAAGAAAAGCAAAAGCCTATTGCAAAGAATGGAAAACAGTCTCATTTCTTGGGCCTGTGGCTTAAGAGGTAGGGGTTGTGAAGTTGCAGGTGTAGTTTGGAGAAACATGGGCAAGACTCTGAAAATGGAGATAAGATTCGAGGCAAGATTTATAGTCTGGGCAACAGAGGTACTCCTCTGTTTTATATATGGGGAGAAGTGATATGAAAAAGTGTAGTCCAGGGAATAGGTTGCAAACAGTAAAACCAAGGAGGAAAGATGGGAGTAAACCATATTAGGAGCTGGAGAGGTGGCTCAGTGATTAATGCTTGCTGTTCTTCCAGAGGACCAAAGTTTGGTTCCCAGAAGCCATGTTAAGCAGCTTATAGTGGCCTATAACTTCAGCTCCAGAGACTTCACTAGTCTCTGCTGGTCAATGAGGACTCTTGAACTCAGGTGTACATACCCACACATAGACACATTCATACAAATAACTTAAAATAAAATAAAATAAAATAAAATTATATTATACCAATATAATTATAATATACTAATTATATTAAATATATTACATATACTTACCAGATATCACACAGTTTAGAGCTGTCTTGTTAAACAGTTCTTCTTTGTTTAATAAGAAGCTGTCAAATGCAATAGTGGCCAGGATACTTTGGGCTTGTGGGAGGTTCCATTTTCATCTAAAATGCCTCCTGAGATTATCCATTATCTTATAGTTTTAGAAGTCTGAATCACACATAAATTGCTTATTTATCAAAGTGTCTATCTACAGAGTTCTACTTCTCTCCGGAGGCTGTGGGATAGGGTCCATTTTCATTCTTTTATCAACAGCTTCTAGAGGCTAAACACATTCCTTGGCATGTAGCCTTGTCCATTGTGTTCAAAGCAGGCATGGTTGGTCTAGCCTTCCTCACATCACATCACTCTGTCAGTGACTCTTCTGTCAGCATCTTCCACTTTTAAGAGGTCTTTTGATACTTTTGAGTCTCTTGGATAATTCTAGCTAATCTCCTTATTGCAAAACAAGCTACTTGCAAGCCTTAATTAAATTTTTAATTTTAATTTCTTTTTTCTTCTGTTACCTACATTACATACAGATCCCAAGGTATAGCTTGTAGACATCTTTGAGACCATACCTTTGCCTTCTCCAGTGAGGAAGGACTAGAAAATGTGGCTGATTTCTCACTTTTGAGGGTGGCAAATGAATCATTTTAATAGAAAAGGCAGGTTGGGGAAGGAAATCAGTAAGTCCCTTGGGGGTTGCATTCTTGGTCTGAAGCAGTTACATGCCATGAAGCCAAGACTTGCCAACACTGAAGTGACACCGCAGAAGGATGGTGCTTTGAGACTCAAGCCTAGAAATCACTTTTGTGGAAAGTCACTATGCAATGAATGAACAAACTGACTTACATTTTGGAGGGAAAGACACACAGTTAGAACCCTCTGATGACAGAAAAAAGTCAGCAGCAGTTAGAGAGAGAGAGAGAGAGAGAGAGAGAGAGAGAGAGAGAGAGAGAGAGAGAGAGAGAGAGAGAGAGAGAGAGAGAACAACTTCAGGAGGATAATTGCAGTGTTACTCAGGAGAGGGCCAGACTGGAAGAAGAAAGAAGTAGGTAAACATCAACCATATCATACTTTTATCCATTAAAACCTCCATTTATTTGCTTTCTATTATGAAGAAGTGCTTTCCCTGCTACATGAGTTTCTTGAGAAGAGCCCTGGCTCTTCTTGTTTCTAAGGATACAAGTCTTCACTGAAATGTGTCACTGAAGAAGACAACCCTGCTTCTGAACATGATTAGAATGCCTGCTAGAATTAGAGTGGCTATGTGTGGACTCATGCTCAAGGACATGCAGGCAGCTTACATGCAGCAGGGCGAATGTTCTAATTTTATTTTACTATGTCTTCAGCTTCTCTTTTGCTTACTGTTCTGCCTTGTTCTATGTAGACCAACTTGCAGGAATGCAAAGTTGTGAATGCTGAATTGCTGCTATTCCCAGTTTGTTGCAAGGGGTTCCCATGATTATCACTTCCTTTTGAATAAAGACCAATCAGCCCATTCATAAAAAATGTTGAGCTATAGAATTTCCTGACAACAATATGCATGTGTGATTTCCTTCTATTGTAGTAAATTCTAAAAAGCTAGCTAAAAAATATATGGAAACTGAACTGGGAATGTTAGGCAAAAAACAAAAGAAAGATAATATCTTTTTTTTTTTTTTTTTGCACAAATACTACCCAATCCCCACTACCTAGTGGATGAACCTTGCCCAATTTTTGAAACCTGCCTTACCCTTTACCCCAAGGAAACTATCCTGTTCCTTTTCCTCTTGTAAAGAGTTGATTATTCTGGCTTTGGATTTCCTATTTAGTCATGTTATCCAACATATTTTTTTATATTTAGAATTATTTTATGAGTATGAGATGAGAGCATTGTGACCCTCCATGTAGGTACTGGAAACTGAACCCAGGTTCTCTGCAAAAAGCAGCAAGTGCTCTTAACTATGGAGCCATCTCTGACACTAAGGCAAGGCTAGGTATTGTCTGAACCAAGTGCATAGAAGGACATTAATATTTTATTAAAGAGTAAATAGTATTTTAAGTTCTCTAGATATTTTAAAGAAAGTTAGAAAAAAGGCAGAATAATTTCTTATTATTAGATTATATGAGGTTTATTAAGTAGTCATTGGGAGAGAAGGAAAGAGGGGAGGAGTACCCCAGAAACAGAGACAGACAGACAGACAGAGACAGAGGAAGAGAGAAAGAGGTAGAAGGAAAGGGAGTAAGGGGGTATGAGATAAGGCAGACTAATTTCTTGAACAAAGGAATGGCATATGTAGATATTATTGAGTAATGAAGATGATGTGTGGCAACTTCTGTGGAATTTATTGTAGATATCAACTCAGAACCCCTCCCTTTTTGGAATTATGTGACTCAAAGACTTAGAAATTTGGCCAAACTTCATTTATCACATCTAGTTACTTTCTCAACACTTAATTCAGTTAACTATTTACAGTGTAGACATTTGCCCAAAGGACCATGTAGAGTATGATGGCAGTAAAAGGAAAAGATTCAGATCTGAGCAGCTGTTATTAAATCATTCCTACATGAATTGCCCCAAGCACTGAACTCACATCATTTCCATTGATGTCAGGGTGAAATCCCACTGCAAATAATTTCCTGTTAACACAGGGAACATGTACTTGCTTGTCCAAGTCTGTCTCCTCCATCTTTGTTGTTGTTGTTACCTACCTGACATTTTATTCATGCCTTTCTGCTGATTATTTTCATTTTATTTTCTAGCCAGATGTGTATATATCTCTCTCCTCTAAAAATGAGACCTGCAGGTCAAATTTGACTCATTACCTCTTTTAAAAAATGCAATTGTATCAGAGCAGATCATTCCTTTATATATTCTTTATGATTATTTCTGCAGTGATATTCCATGGCCCACAAAACAAAAAAAAAGTTTATTACCATGCCATTTATACAGAAAGCTGGCTGACCTCTATTTTAGTTATGGAAAAATCCTTAAAGGAAAGAGTTATACTTTATTCATTGAGCTTCTGCCCAGTAGATTATAGGAAATCAATGAATTTTCAAGTTTACTGTACATTGGTTACTATTTTAGCTGTTTGTGGCACATTCTGCAAAGAGAAAAAATCTCTGTCCTCCTATAGAATAGTCTGGTGCTAGAGGCATTAGAGGGATCAACAAACAAATTAATAGAATATGTTAGCAATAAATATATAGAAAAAAGCAGACTGAGATAAAGCAAGATGGAGTTCTATAATGGATGGGTTGTTCTGGTGGTAGTGGAGGAGTTAGTTTTATGTGAGTTCAGATAAGGTAACTCTACAGCCCAGAGTCACACGGATTCTAAAGACTGTATGGGCTGAGTAGGAAATAGGATGCATTTGGCATATCTGTGGGTTGACAAGGAAGCCATGTGCCCAGAGCAGAACAAGAAAGGAGTAGCGTGGGAGGAAATGAGCTCACTGTCTGTCTGTTTTCTAGTGCTGGGTTTATTGTGATGAATTTCCCTTTGACTGACATGGGAAGCCCCTGGAGGGAAGAGCAGAAGAGAGGCAGAATCTGTCATGTTTTAACAGGTTCTCTAGCTTTTGAATGGAAAATAGACTATAAGGAAAAAAACCAAGGGTAGGAAGGAGATGCGAACACATTTAGAATGGTGGTGTGACAACCCAAGCATAAGATGATGATGACTTGGCTTATGATAATAAAGATGGGGTGATGCCAACACAAGGTTCTGCCTTCTTGGACAAACTTAGTACCTAGCCTATAGTAGCCCTCTCCTGAATAGGTAGATAAAATGTCAGCATTCCTATTGGGGTACACAGTAGAATCACTCTTGAGAATGCCTATGGTACCACTATGGGATGGAATCCTAACACTTCCACTAAAAACATTGTCATTATACAATATTTATCTTTTGCAGATTGGCTTATTTCTCTATTTCATTTGCTATAATGTCTTCTGGTTACATGCATATTGCTGCAAACGATAGAATTCCATTTTTCTGGCCAAATAGTATTCCGTTGTGTATATGTACTGCATTTTTTTATCTGTTCATCAGTTGACAAACATTTAGATTGTTCCCATAGCATGGCCCCTGTGGATCATGTTACAGCAAGCATGGGAGTTCAAAGGTCTATTTAATGTACTTATTTTACTTCTGGATCATATGACAGTGTTATTTTCAGTTTTAATAAGTTTAAAAAACCTATTTTTTTATGTGTGCTCCATTTACATGAGCATGTCTACATGCATGTAGGCACCCTAATGTGTGTATGTTTGTGGAGCCCTGAATTCATGTCAGGAGTCTCCCTCATTTGCTCTCCACCTTATTCATTAAAGCAGGATCTTTGAGATGAACCCTGAGCTCTGCAGGGCTAGTTTGTCTAACGAGCTTGCTCTGGGGGAGTCCCTGTCTCCTCCTCACCTGGGACTACAGGTGACCTCCATGCCCATCTAGCATTTGTTTATGCGGGTTCTGGGAATTGGAGTCCCAGCCTTCATATTACCTGCTACATGTTACATGATGGGGAATTTCACCATTGATCATTTACTACCCATTCCTACCTTGAGTTTTTGGCTTTTTAAAAGACATCTCCACACTGTATATTGTTGGTGGTGGTTTTGTTTTGTCTTGTGCATTGGCTTATAATACTGTACCATATAAATATGTGCATATACTCTATATGTGAAAATGAAAATAATTAGGCTGGTCATACTGGTGTGCTCCTATGAGGGTGGTTTTCTCCTATAATACCCACACTCAGGAGACAGAGGCAATAGTATTGCAAGTTTGCAGTCAGTGTGTAACATAGAGCAAGACCCTGTCACAAAAAATAAAACAAGAACATATTTATGTAACATAAATAACAAAAAAATTAACAACCATCAGCTAACATAGGGGAAAAAGGCCTATGTTTTTCCTTTTTCTTTTTATGCTTCTGACAGAAAAGAAGAAGAATTTCTCTATCTACTGCTCATCAAAGCTTTGCTTAATAGGCCAAACCTTTAACTTTTCAGAGCCATCTACATGTGCAGTGGACTGGGCCCAAGGGAGGACGGTGAAGTTTCTTATAAGAGCAGCCTTTGGCTTTACATTGCAGACTGTGGAAAGATGAGTAAGCACCAGGATTTCAAATTGCAGCCACACCTTTCTTAGGTAGTAAATATGAGTGACTGACTGCAGGTTGTTCCTGGGCTACCAGTTTGCTCTTCTCCTCTTTACCAGGCCCGGGATATACTTTATACTCTTTAGCGATCATCTTCTACCAGTTGGCAGTTAAGTGACAGTGTTTCATCAAAGCTGTGTGCTCTTCATATTTCAGATAAGTGCTGTTTGTAAAAGGTCAGATTATTTGAGAAGCCCTGTGTTTTGTAAAGAAGCAGAGGTGTGAATGCAAATGCCTAATTGTCAGAATCACTATACTCAGCTTTGGAAGCGAAGCATTCCCATAAACCCAACTGAGAAGTTTCTACCCTTGTGAGTGATTTGAACCTCCTGACCCGGTAAACTGCTCTATTCTCCCACAGCCTGCAGTGGGCTGCAGCTAATATGCCAGGCAGCATTCTACACCCCTGTACTAATGGCCTTGAAAGGGAGAAGGTTCAAAGAGGCTTAGTTCCCAGGCTTGCTAATGAGCATAAGGCCTCTTCACCCTAATGAACTGGTGCTTGTGTGGGATTCTTTGTCATCTCTTTTTGAGGAGAAGGCAGGCAGGGGTTCACAAATGCAGTGAGGTATTTATGGGAAGGGGAACATTCAGCTGTGCCACCCGAAGGTGGCCTGGAGGGGAGCAACAAAGCTGGCAGAGGTCATGCCTGGGCCAGCGGGGCTGTGAATGTGAGACAAGACCTCCTGCCTGCCAGGCCTGTGGCTAGCAACAGTGACAAGCCTGAGATGGGATACTTTAAGCCAAATAGGGATGCACAGGTTTCCTCAGCAGTCTTTAAGTAGTCTTTCCAAATTGTTTTCTAAACTGTGATTATCTTTGTTAAAATGTATCACATGTATGTGATAATATTAGTCATTGCTATTACCGCCTTCAAAGGGGTTCCTAGATTGTTTTCTTTATTTCTTTCTGCCTCCCACATCCCATTTATGGATTAAACAATAGATGAATAATGAACATATGCCAAAAATACTACCTCTACCATCATCATCTTTATGAGATTACTGTGGGTTTTTCCCCCCTCAGGAATGTCTTGGAAAATAATGTTCTGAATTTAAGCATAATTATTTCTACCAAAGTGCATGCATTTGAGTTCATATATACTTAATGTTCATATTTATAGTGAGTACATCTGCACAGGTGAAAAGCCTGGCCTACTATTGCAAATGCATAGTCTTTAACATGTATATCCATTCATATTTAAGTTCACAAATTCAAAGTCATAAATGATTATAGTTCATTAGTGACAGGTTCTGCATTTTAATTTTAACCAAAGGGAAATCTCATCTGTGACACGAGATTACTCTGCTCATACACCAATTACAGAAAGTCCAGTTTCAGTCACTTGTCAGGTTGGAGCCAAAATTGTGAAAACTAAAATCAAACAATAAATATTTTTTTAAAAAAAGAAAAGAAAGCTGCCACTTTCAACAATCAGAACTTTGAGGAAATGCTAGGCTCACGTTTTTGTTTTTTGTTTTTAATCATTTGCCCCCAGTAAAGAGAGACATTTGGAACATACACACACATTTTCCATTCCATGTCCTGTGTTTAGAATTATTTTGAGATGCATTCAAAGCTGACAGCCCCCCATCCCCCGCCCGACCCCTCGTGCTTAATTCAATCTTACGTTCTGTTTCCAGATAGCTGATCAGCTTCCTTGGATTTTGCTGATGACCCCAGAGAGTTTTGCCTGAAGATGGAAACACTGGAGTCGGAGCTGACCTGCCCTATTTGTCTGGAGCTCTTTGAGGACCCTCTCCTGCTGCCCTGCGCACATAGCCTCTGCTTCAACTGTGCCCACCGCATCCTGGTCTCTCACTGTGCCACCAACGAGCCTGTGGAGTCCATCAGCGCCTTCCAGTGCCCCACCTGCCGGCATGTCATCACGCTCAGCCAGCGAGGTCTAGACGGGCTCAAGCGCAACGTCACCCTACAAAACATCATTGACAGGTTTCAGAAAGCATCTGTGAGCGGACCCAATTCTCCCAGTGAAACCCGCAGGGAGCGGGCCTTTGACGCCAACACCATGTCCTCTGCCGAGAAGGTTCTTTGCCAGTTCTGTGACCAGGATCCTGCCCAGGATGCTGTGAAGACCTGTGTCACTTGTGAAGTGTCCTACTGTGATGAGTGCCTGAAAGCCACTCACCCGAACAAGAAGCCTTTTACAGGCCATCGTCTGATTGAGCCTATCCCGGACTCACACATCCGGGGGCTGATGTGCCTGGAGCACGAGGATGAGAAGGTGAATATGTACTGTGTGACCGATGACCAGTTAATCTGTGCCTTGTGTAAACTGGTTGGGCGGCACCGCGATCATCAGGTGGCAGCTTTGAGTGAGCGCTATGACAAATTGAAGGTTAGTCCGATCCGCCTTAAGCCAACCCCTTTCTGCCAGCAAATGTCATGGAAATAAGAAATGTATTCACTGCTAGCTACATGGCAGGTGAAGGTTTTCTCTTCACCTTTGTTGTCTGATTAGTTGCAGCATGTTTTGGCAGCCTATAAACATTACACAATGAGGGTGTCTTGTAAAAGTTGACTGCTGCTTGTAGTTTTAGTGTTGTCAAGGTGAGGGCAAATTCTAAAAATCTGGATCATTTTCAACTCTTGCAGTTTGTTTGGATCGTTTTCAATGTCTGCAGTTATTGCAAAGAGGAGAGCGAGAAAAGATGGGGGAGGGAAAGGGGAGAGAAAGAGGTGATGGACGATAAAAAAAAAATCTATCTTGTGAGCATTTATGGGCATTTATTTTCTTCATTCATCCAGGAAAAGTAATTTGCTCACATTGTACCAATTTCCGTAACTATACAAAGAAAAGACTAGAAACAAGAATGTCTATAGTAAATGTCTGTACCAAATGCAGGATTTTAGAAGACATGTGACCTCCTTGTATAAATGATATACGGTTTATTGGTGAACTATCATGTTCTGACAGTCTCAGGTTTCATGAAAACATTTCTGCGTGTATAGGATTCTTTTATTGAGCAAGTTTACAGGCAAGGCTGTCCGAGCTTCATCCACTTCTAGTATGAAATTACCCAAAATCCAGCTTGGGGGATAGTAATTAATATGGTTACATGTTAAATTAAAAAAAAATCACTTTCTAAATAAGGTTAGAAAGCACCAGGGAAGAAAAAAAAAAGCTATCTCCTGATGTCTGTTCAACTTCAGTTGACAGTGGGTCTAATTATTGCAAACTCAGCTGAGAGTCTGAGTTAGGTATAATGCTCATCAGCTAATTTTAGATCACAAGACACTAATTAAAAGGAAAGGAAGTATAAATTATATATATACCGAAGACCTTCCTCTCAGGGAAAACATAGCAACTTGTTGAGCAAACAAAATGAATCAGATGATCCAAAGAGTATTATTGTTCAGAGAATATCATCACCTTTAACAAATGGTTCCTCTCCCTTCTCTTGATGTTAATGAGTGCTTGTATTTACTTGGGTTACATAGTTGATTTTTCCATGGTGAAGATTAACGAGCCACATCTGGGATTCAACTGTGTGATTTCTTGACACAGTGAGGGAAGTTGACATGCTAGAGTGAATCTCTGCTTCTAAATGTCACTAGGGGAGCAAATGCAGTACCTGCACAGCATGCCTCGCTTCAAATGTCCAATGAGTGAGTGGCTGCACTCCCTCTTTTGACCATGTAGAGGAAGTTTGCCACAATAATTTAGGTAACTCAGGCAAGGGAGGGCAAACACCCATTAGATTTCATTGCACTGCCCTGTTGTAACAGAGAAAAGCATTGTATTGCCAAAGTGTATAATGGGGAAAAGAACATACATGAAATTATGACTATGTCAATTGTTCAAATTTCCATATGGCTTTCAGTTTGTAAAACTCAAGGTGACTGGGATGATTGAACAGAGGTCTTTCATCTTCCTTCCCTCCTTGTTCTTTATTAATAAAATGCTCTTTTGATTAGATTAGGGATTGTTTGTTAGAACAACATCATCATAACGAGGCTGCAGATTCAACAACTTCCAGGCTTGCTATTGACACGTGGTAATCACGTTCTACTCCGTGTCTGTGTGCTGTCACAGCACAGTTATTAATTATTTACATAACATCTTCAAATTTATGAGAAGATACTGCAGTAGCCATTTGTGTGATGAAAATGCAAGTCTTCAGTCATGAGTCTAGTAATTTGTCTAATCAAGCCAATGAATTACCAGTCATTGATATTGTCATAGAAAGGACTTGACAGCTAACCATATTGTATATTTTATTTTCTAATTACAGAAATATAGGCATATAAACAACATCCAGCGCACTGAAACAAATGTGCAGCTGTTCACCAAAACATGTTTATGAGCAATTATTTACAGCTATTCCATGAAATGTGCTTTTAAGCATTTGCATGGATAACATACCAGCAGAGTATGTTTTTAGAAACAAACATGTTCATGTTAGAATAAAAAAATTCATAAACATGTAGGATATTTGGGAGGTGATAAGATCTTAGTTATCACAGACTAGGGAACATATGTGCTTTCTTGGTTTGCTTAAAACCTAGTACAATATAAATGCAGGGTTTTTAAAAAAAGGAATTAATAGCATAATAACGAGAATCAAACCAAGGAACAGTTTTCAGTGGTTATTATATTGGTCTGAAAAAGTAAACTGTGCTCCATGAGATTTTTTTTTATTGATTCAGATTTGTGCTGATATGATTGCAAAGAATAACTTTTCCTTTGATAATCTAAGTTTGGGGGAACATTCTTAATTATATCAGATTTCAGTATAAAGGATCTATTTTTCTCTGGAAAAAATGAAATGTGGCTGGGCATGGAAGTCCATGCCTTTAATTCCAGCATTGTAGAGGCAGAGGCAGATAGATATCTATGATATCTATGAGTTCAAGGCCTGGCTGGTCTTCACAGTGCGTTCCAGGCCAGCAAAGGCACTTATCTTAAAAAATAAAACAAAACAAAAACAGAAATGAAATGTAGTTCTGTATATTGACATCTTTACCTGAAGCATGATAAAATGCACAGAATTTCAACATGTAGAATTCATGCACGTAAAATCTTCCGCATCTCCATAGAGAGACCCTGTGTAAAAGCCAAAACATTAGAAATATCTTTCAAATCATTTGGAAGATGTCATTTCAGTAATCTGCTGCTTTCAGGGACTATGCATGATAAACACTCATGGGAAAGGGAAGCAATGAGAAAATTAAGCTCACAATTCCTGAACTATTGTTTTGAAGTAATAAGAGAAGTCTTCCTGTCAAACACAGGCTCTAAGTGAGGCATAACAAAACATGGACATTTAATGACATCATTTTAATTGAATTTTAAGAAGCCCTCCAGCCCTACAAACTCTGGTTAAAAATTTGATTTGTGAACCACATAGCTGACATACGAGAGAGTTTAATAATGCATTCTAGAATTTCCAAGAAATTACGGTGCAGCAGTTCCTCTCTTACTGTGCTCACACATCACACTGGACCTCTTGTTTCTTTTACTCCAGTTGTCTTTCACTTACTCCTTTCAAACAAGCTAAAACTGAAGTTTGAAACTGCTTTTTCTATGTTCACTGTAAAGGCTGTCTGTTGGAGTTTCTTCATGCAACACAGCTTTCAGTGGATCAGCCCACTGATATTTTCAAATTATTCCTCGGAAAGTTCCAGTTAAAGCTCAACTTTCTGTATGTAGTACTTTGTGTATGGAGGCAGAGATAGGAAATTTTACTCTTAGGTTTAATGTGTTTGATACAGTGTCTCACTATGTATCCTTGTTCTCCTGCCTCAACAATGTAAGTATAAACTATCATGTCCAGATCAGGTTCTAAAAATTTAAAAGTCTTTCCCAATTTACAGTAATGGTGTGAGGAGATATTGAACTACAGATTGTTTTCCTTTCTTATAATTTCTATGATGTGTTTCTACTATAAAAATATTAATATGCCTAGGCCTGGTTGTACAGGCTTGTAATCCTAGTGACTCTATAATAGTTATTCTCAAGCTTTGTAATGTTGCAACCTATTAACACAGCTACTTCATAACTGTAATTTTGCTACTATTATGAATTGTAATGTAAATATCTGATATGCAGGATAAGTGATATGTGACTCCCAAAGGGGTCAAGACCCACAATTTGAGAACCACAGCTCTAGGGGCTGAGGCAGGAGGATAGTATGAGTTCAAGGCTAGGCAAGGCAACGTAGTTCGTAATACACGTTTAAAATAAGAACTAATAGAAAGGAATGGAGTTATTGCTCAGTGAGAGGAATGCTTGCCTAGAATGTGAGATGCTCTGGATCAAATGGAAATACCACCAAAAATCCTATTTATGTATAATGCAGGCTATAGTTCAAGATGTGTGTGTACACATGCATGCATGTGTGCATGTGTGTGTGATATGCATTCATGTGTTTGCTTATTTTAATATTTGAATCTTCCGAATATTTTTAGTATTCTCTTTATGGAGGATAAGCAATAGCAACAACTATAGCAATGATAATTATGTTCCTAATAATCTTAATATTTTAACTATTCTTCTATTACCTTAAATGTTTTAATTATTCCTCTTATTACATTAAATATTTTAGTCATACCTTGGATATTTGGTAGATGATTGGAAATAGTTAATAGACCTGATGGATTCAATGAAGTTCCAAACATATGCATTTATCTATATTAAGTTAAATGTATATTGAATATGAAACCATATTGCACATAGTCTCATTTACGCACACAGAATTGCTTATTAAGTATTAGTATGCCTGTTCATTGTATCGTAAATTTCCTATGGTCTCAATAATTGGTCTAGTCTACTTAATCATGTTGTCACTTAGAGAAGTACATTTAAGCTTTCCACTAAAGACAGTGAACTTTTATAAGTTCTTTTCATATCACTGTCATTTTTCTTATTTCAAGTGAAGATAGTTTGTTATTAATAACATATATGATTATAGATTCTTGAGAGTTAATGGATAATTAAGTTAATATCTCTTTATTAAGTGAAGGTAATATGTACAGAAACAGTCACCATCTTCATGGAGCTAATAGACTAGTAGGGAAAACTAACAGCTAAATAATTTTTTTTTCTGCTAGTAGAGTAAGTTATATTGTGTGCAAATCAAGGACACAGATACCAGTCTTAGAGATGGAGAAATTCTTCTCAGAAAAAGCCATCTTCACATACCACTTCCAAGTCTGTATTAGAAAACAATGTCAGGTTTAGTA
Source organism: Acomys russatus (assembly GCF_903995435.1). Lineage (NCBI taxonomy): Eukaryota > Metazoa > Chordata > Mammalia > Rodentia > Muridae > Acomys > Acomys russatus. Next base: position 25,270,370 of record NC_067169.1, on the reverse strand, counting down.
AGTACCTATAAAACTCGTGCTATCCATCATTCCAGTTTGACTTTTTATCACATACATATCCTATTTGTAATCAGATACAGGCTTATGAAATAGTTCACAAGTATTTTAGATTAGATTTTAATTTAAATTATATACAGTTTGTATCATATTTTGCCACATGGTATTTTAAAAGCTGAGTCATGTATTTTCTAAAATGATTTGGTTATATGTGTGTGTGTGGGGGTTGTCTCATGAGTTCCAACTGTCTCCTTCAAAAATCCAGTTTCTTTTTGTGCATATTTCATGGCAACATTTCTATAGTCTACACTGTATATATTTTTAAGTATTCCCTTGTGGTGAAAACAAGATTTTGAAATATTTGTGAAATACCCAGAAATGGTGTTTTAATTTAATTCCTTTGGTACAAAAATATTTATGTTGGAGTGGGAAGAAAGCATCTCCAGGGAACTGTTCTTATGGTAAAGCTCAAAGTCACTTTCCCTTCCCTCCTCCTTTTCACCTGTCTACTCTCTCATGATTTCCCTTTCCTATCCTTCATTTGCAGAGAGAAATTCACTATTGCCTGATGACCTATTATGATTAGGATCATTTTTGTAAGCTCTGGGAGTTCAGGAAAGTGCACAGAAAAGTACACAAGGTACCTCTGAGTCATGGGACTGTGTAAACAAGTGTAATAGTTGGGCACATTACTTAATGTTCCTGTGCCCCATTTTACTCATCTATAAAACAAGGCTAGTAATGTACTGTGCTTGCTTTTACAGAAACATGGGAGAACAAAATAAAGTGTTTCATGTAAACTCTTAGCATTGTGCCAGGACCAGAGGAAGCCTGCAATATGTCAGAACTACTTTAGAAACTCAGAGTCAGAGTACGTGGACACCAGCATTTCACTGGCTGCTCAGTACTATTTTAGTTACTGCTTGCCATATTTATGTGTGAGATAAGAGCACATGTTGTTCCTTTAATGTATTTTGTAGTTTTATTTCAAAAGTGCCTTGCCACAGGTAGAGGCCTGCCAATTATAAGCACTTGTTGTATGACATGTGCAGAATTGATTGATAGGTCAGACAACTGTTTTGGGATTCAGAGGAGGAAGCGATGACTCTGGTGTTGAGTAGACAATAAGCCTCATTTCAGGGTGGTGGGATTTAAGCTGTGTTGACAGACGAGTGGATTATGCATCAAAGCAGGTGAGTAGAGTCTCTGCACATGCACTGGGCCAGCAAAGACCTGTCTGTAGAAATAGACAATGAAGCTTAGCACCCCAGACAATGCTGGCTAGCATTTGGGGTGCTAACTGAAAGGCAAGAAGAGATCATATCGGAAGAGACATCTTTAGGAAAGATTGCGAAAGTCTTTGAACGTAATGTTACGAGTTTGGGCATTTTAAACTCCTGTCCGTAAGATAACGGTGAAATAATTTTCTTATGAAGGAAGGCTGGTGCAAAGTATGTTTTATGGAAGAAATGTCTGATACAGGTAGTGCAGTAATGTTCCCAAGGGAAAGAAAAGCATGAAGCGACAATTGCACTAGTTTTCATTTTACAGTCTGTTTCAATTGACCTGGTTTTCCCCAGCTCACAACCTAAGTGACATTCAAAGTCCTGTCCTCAAAGACTAAGAAGCAGCAGTGGGTGTAACTAACTGCTGCTTGGCTTCTGGATGCAGGCATTAGTGAAGTTCTTTTCCAGCATTCCTTGCACACCTAGGTATTATGAAGATGGCATATGGCTGTCTCTTCTGGCTTTTAATTCACTACAAGAAGAATGCAGTTCAGGGCCCCACACCTACAGCAGTGACATTTTAGAGTTCATTGGAGTGCACACTGTTCTGTCCACATTGTATACTTGTGATAATTTAGACTGAATGTGGTACACAGAGTTGTCCCCCGTACCACCTAGCCATACAGAACCTAGTTCCCCGGTACCCAGTTTGTTCTTTCTCTTCCAAACTAACAAGGCCAACAAAGGCAGCATTAGTTTTAAATGGTCTCCTCATTTTTGAGGTTTTGAGAAATATAAGCAGCAATTTTACACTAATTTTAAACACACACCTGGCCTGGCTGCAAGCCACCATCCTAAAGGAGGAGGATGCCTTCCCACATACTCTGCAAATTACTATAGAGATGTGGCTTTGGAAGAATGCCGCTGAGGCCATCAAAGATGTCTTAAAGACTTCCCCCTGCCAGCATTTTGATAGACTGATTACCTTGAAGAGCCCAGACCTCATGCCCAGAGCTGGACTCATGTGTACATCCCAGGCTACCTGAGGACACTGTAGCAGAAAGACAATAATGCTAATTTACAATTAGTGTTTTTCTTTTTGAAGGTTTCAAAGAACAAACCAAAAATACAGATTCACTTTATGATCTGGACTTTTGAGCACAACCCAAGTCTTTTGTGTAGCCATTGGGCATGTATTATTTTTTTTGAAGTGAGGAAAACACATTTTTTTGGTTTGTTTCTCATCAAAAAAGAAAGTGTAAAGTATCAAGTGTAAAAATCCGCTTGTAGTAAGTATTAGATGAGCATCAGGTCCTATTTTATCTGGACTCCAGTCCAAGCTTCATCTGTATAATCCAATCATGAATTTCTTGTCTGTATCATAAGTTACTCAACAGTTATAGGGTTGAGTTGTGTTTTTGGTCCTTAATGTGGGATACTTTGAATGCCTATTGCTTAATTCTAAAAGCTAGCAGAAAATTTGAATTGCCCTTCATCCTATACAAAGCTAAGTGGTGAAACTGACTTTTTAGAAGCAGTGAGTGCTGAGTGGAATGAAATGCATTTAGACAAGACCATTTTAAAGATCACAGGCAGGTGTTGCTTATTCATGCCACTGTTTGAATTTCTCAATAGCGAAAGAAAGTGAAGCAGGCATATGGCTTTTTGCCTTGGCTGTTACATTTTGGCATACCTAGATAGGTAAGAAAAAGATTGGTCACAAGATATGCAGGAAGCTTAGATCAGTTCTAAGTCAGTGGTACTGCCCAGTTGCCTTTGATGTGCTAGCAAGAGAAGAAGTCCTGGGCTCTGTCACCTCAGCTGTTTCCCTTACAGTGAGAAAACAGGAGACAGTCGCTGCTGGCTGGTGCCCCAGGGGAAGACAGCTCTGGAGTGAAAGACCTCAAAGAAAAGAGGCTTCTGTTCCTCTGTGGTTCTGGGTGTGCTTTTGTAACAGTCATATAGAATGCATAGAGTAGCAGTGGTGTCATCTGCCTCCAGCCTTATTATATCTCTTTGCTTTTTGTTGACCCTATCAAGAATATATTGAGTTTTACTCACATTGGTATTAGATGAGGCTTCTTGTTACTGAAAGTGTGTGAAAATCATTAAAAGCACCTATCTGCTCTGTGCCTTTACAAATGTTCTTTTTCTTATCTGCTTTATCAAATTCTCTTCTTTTAACTAGGGAAAGTAAACCTTTGTCATTCACCCAAGGAGAATTTCTGTGTAACTGCTATGAGATAAGAACGGGTAAATTCTGGGAAGGCGGAAATGAATAACAAAGATAAACCACTGCCTCCAGTGTAGAGAAGTAAAGATCACATGTCATAAGACCACATAAAAGAATCATAGAAAGAATTCCAAGGAGGTCAATCTGAGAAATAATTTTCAGGGTGAGTAATTGCTGAAGAGCACTGACTGGTGTTGATATCTATAGTCTGCCTAATTCTAGAAGCTGAAAAGTAGCTAAAGGACACCGACATTACTTTCTTTGGAACTGCAGTTTAGGACTCAGCTTGAGGGCTCTGAGCCATGCTAAAACCTTTTTATTAAAGATCTGCTGTTCAAAAGCTGGACAGTCAGCTCTTCTCACATGCTTTCCTCAGAGGTCGGATAGCCTTCCTGACAAGGGGAATAGGTCAGAGAAAGAAGCCAGGTTCTGAAGCAGTTGCTATGATTTCCACTTTGAGAAGACCACCTCTAGGAAGAGAGAGATGAAAGACCAACTCAAGGAAGGGCTATTGTGTTACTCTGGCCAGCTTGGGGGGCGGTGGGGGCCTTGATTTATCTGTTACACGATTTTTACAAAGTTGGGCTTTAGGACAAATACTCTGACCTGGTAGAGAGTTCTTATTTCCCTCTCCTTTAACCCTTGACATTGATATACAAGCTCAGTTGCTTTTGTTTGGTGGGATCAATTTCCTGGCAAAGAACAAAAGGGGCAGGCTTTCACTTCAGACTGAGCATGGTTGGTTGCTTCTGGAAGCTCTATGAGGCCTAAACAAGAAGAGATTAAAGGGAAGTGTTCCTGCCCAGGATTTTCAAACCAATCTGTACAGGGTCTTAACAAATAAAGGTGGCATTGACTTGTTTACTACTCAGCTCTTTAAGTGAAAGTGTTGGTATAGATATTTTCTTCTCTAGAAAAAGGCTTGTAGGCCTGGGCAGGATGGTAATAAAAGGAAATAGGGTTATCTTTCATGAAACTGCTTTAAGTTTATTTAAGATAAGCCCCAAGGATATTTGTTGGTTTTGATACCAAGAGCACACTTTTGACAGACATTTGCAATAAAGAAGTAGCATCTGTAATTCTTTAGACTGACAGCTTGCAAAGCACATTCAACTATTTATTTGATCCTTGGAAAAGCCATATACCTCCTGCACAAAAATATATTATTTGCCTGCTAGTGACCATGAGAGTGTTAAATGAGAAAATATAGGCCCAAGTGTCTTGTTTAACACCTAGTTTACAGGAACATCTTAATGTATAGGAACCATCTTAATGTTGTAAAGCATGAGGCCATGGAAAATTTACAAAGCATTTTGGTGAGGACTTAGCGTGTAGCTCAGTGGAAGAACACACACACACACACACACACACACACACACACACACAGAGAGAGAGAGAGAGAGAGAGAGAGAGAGAGAGAGAGAGAGAGAGAATGAGAATGAGAATATCTACATTCAGAGAACTTAAAGCTTAAGAATTTGAAGTCCAGTCTTGTCCTTGACTAATAACTAGTACTATTAAGGCAGAAATAACCAAGACACAAATGTGGCACATTTTAAAACTTAACAAGGAGGAAAGAAAGAGAGAGTATTTTTGCCCCACTTTTATCACCTGTGCTCCATAAAAAGAGCAAAGAATTCCCTTTACTGTGGTGAATATGACTGAAGTGGGCCTACATTTTATAGTAATGTAAAGAAATAAAAATACAGTTCAAATGTGCATGTCTCTATGGAATAATTTTTGTCTACATATAAAAATATAGAATACTCAGTAGATCTTCATACCCAAGCATTATGTAAATGAATGAATCCTATGATCCTTAAATTCATTTCATAATTTACAATATGACTAATTGCCTTGCCTATAAATGTACATTTAGAGGCTGGGTAGATGGCTCATTTAATAAAGAGTTTGCCAAGGAAACACGAGAACATGAGTTTGCCCCTACAGCACGTGTTTGGGGAGGAAAAAGGCAGGCATGGTGGCACACCCTACAACTCCCATCCACAGACACACAGAGAAAGCCCTGGAGGAGGCCTTGTTCCCACGCATGTTGTGATTCATCAGCTCTGAGGCAAACTGAAATCTGATTTTTAACTTGGCCCTTATCTTGCCATTTTAGAGTTCTGTGAATTTAATGACTAAACACAAGCTGAACTTCTCAAAGCCTACTTTCCTGATCTATAAACCAGAGATAATACCTGAAAAGTCATCCCTATAATACTTGGACCAGAAAAATCAGTGAACAAAAGATGCATGGTACTTCCTCTTTCAGTTCTGATTGGCATTCTTTAAATGCTTGTATCTTTCCTTCCTTTTGCAGATTTTAAGCCTTTTCTATAGTTCTACAGACAAAAATACATTTTAAAATTGGACCATATATTTTAAGTAAATTAAAGTCCTTCCATTTCTTCTTCTAGTAACTCTTGATTATTGTTAAAAGAGCAAACCGAGGTTCCTGGTGGAGCCTTATAGTTTAGCTTTGCACAGTCATCTTATCTGCACCATTCCCTGTGTCCTTTTCCACCCATGCTCAATGGCCCCCATTTGCCTATTATTTTATAAGCATTCTTAAGCCCAAGTCTTCCCTTGCCAAATATTTTTCAACTTCTCAAGTCCAATGCATATGTCTTACAGTTATTTTATATCTAATTATTCATTTTTCAACAACTGGAACACTAAAAAAATTCATACATGGTATTTTATCAGCAATGAATATTTGTAGAAACAAGTGGAAAAGGCTGTAATAATTTAACCTGATTATAGTTTCTATTATGTAGGCATAATTCTCCCATCAGATAAAAAAGAAAGCCACAGCCTGCCAGCTATTTTCTTATATATCAAATATACAAACAGTTAAAAATATTCCTTTTCAGGTCTCCGTGTTCCTTTCTAAATTTACAAATTCCTTCCCAAATAGTTTTTTTCAAAAAAAGTATCTTAGAATTGGGGTGTTTGGCTTAATGTTAGAGCTCTTGCTTGGCATGTGCAAGACTCTAGGCTCCATTCTCAACACCAAAGGAAAAATATAAAAAAGAAAATCTTTTCCTTCTCAAGTCTCTGATGGAGTTTAGTTTTACAATTAAGCTTACTTGTTTAGGAGTTAAGAAGTTTTTAGGCCAAGATAGATATTTTAAATTGATAATGTGATACACTAGGTATTGATTTGCATTCAGAATTTTAGACGCACCAAGATAAGGAAGATGTTTGCTCCAAGGTTGCCAAATACAAATAGCCAAAACACTATATATAATATATATTATATTTATATATATATAATTCCATATTGTGCCATGGTTCTTCTGGCAGTAGGTAGTTTATTGTATATATGTGTAATAACATAAATGTATATGTAAATTTTTAAAAAAAAAATTTAAAAAGAAAAAGTCTTACTAAGATAGTATTTGTACTGGGCCTGGTGGGCTAGGCCTGTCCCAGCAACTCAGGAGACTTGTACTTCACTCTCAAAATAAAAATGTTAAATTTGGGCAGAATGTATGCATGTGAGAAGGCTTGGATCTCACACTAGCATTGACCAAAAAATGCTAATAGTATAATATAGGTTCTAGTACAAGAGATAAAAGTAATCAGTGTGCTGCTGTGACAGCTCATTGGTAACATGTTTGCCAACCATGTATAAGGTCCTAGATTTAGTCTCTGCTACAAAAAAAAAAGACTATTAGTTCAGGCAGAAATAAGGGGCGTAATAAAATATCATATAAATAGCATATAGATATTTTATGTGTCTATTTCATCTTTTCTTGCCTCAGAAAAAAAAGTTTTCTTTAATTAACTTTGAGATATAATGGTGAGAAATCATGAGTCCCACTGGGAAAATTTATAATCCGTTATTTTACTAGTCCAGCTCAGCAAAGAATGAGACTGCTGCTATTGACACCCTATGTGTTGAGGTCAGGGATGTGGTAAAACATCCTAAAGGCACCGGCTATACCCCACAGCAGAGAATCATCTGGCCTCAGATGTCAGTGGTGCAGAGGCATGAGTTATGCCAATGGTGCAGAGGCATGACTTGAATTAACATATCTTTGCCAACAATGCAATGGCCAGTTTCAGTCTCAGAATCATTTACTTATTCCTGTGACCTCTAAAACCAGACTATTTTGAGTTGTAGAGTCCAGACTTCACAGAGATCACCCCCTACCACTGACTCATTGGATCTGTAGTCATCCCGAAAAGCAGGCTGGCAGCCTGAAAACCACCTCAAAGCTCAGAACACATCAAGCTCTTTCCATTTTGTGCACCTCTTAGCTCTTTTCTAAGCAGTCTGGGCCTGCACATGCCCTCTTTCTGACTGTTGCAGCAATATTTAAATCTCTAAAGGCTTAGGAAATATTCTTTAATCCCTTCCCCAAACATGATTTGGGTACTTTTGATATTATCTGCTATCCCCCAGACTTCCTAGTGTTTGGCAGCTTGTTCTCAGGAGTGTCTTCCAGGTGTAGCTGTCTGTGGCAGAGACAAGAGAGCCTGGGGCTTTCCTCTAAAGTGGAGAGTCAGACGAGAATTGGTTGCCAGCTGAGATTGTCACTAAAATGGCTTATATTTGATGTGTAACCATTTTCATTGTGATATATTTAAAGTAAAGTATTTCCATAGATCAAAAGTTAACTCATTAAACCTGTTAGTCTAATTTAACTCTCTTCCAAAGTAACCGTTTATATTTATATAGCACTGTATCTTGATCTGTGCCAATCCACAGATTCTCAACTGTTCAAGTGCAGGACTTGGAACGTTGTAAATCAAATGGAAGTTTTCAATGCCAGGGCTGAATTCACTTAGGCATGATCTCCAAGTGTTTGTTCCTCTTGGCAGAGTCTACTTTCTTCACAAGAAGTTTATGCATAAGAGCACTAAACTCTAAGGGCCTTGGCGATGGTCTGCTCTCTGAGTTCCCCAAGTTGATCACCTCAGGCAAGAAGGTCTGTCTGGACAGAACACAAAATTCTGCAGTATAACTAACTCTGGGGACTTCCTCTGTGCCCAATTGCCCTGGGGATTCTGATACATCAGCTTGGTGGACCAACTCCCAGTCCTTCCAGGTATGAGTAGAGAAACTGAGCCCCAGATTAGTTCCTAAAGACAGAAATCAGAAAACATGGAAAAGGGCCAGCTGCTCTTGCTGGCATATATGGTCTCTGTCAACATTGTCCAAGTGTACTGTAATGTGAAAGCAACTATGGACACACTACAGAATGGCTGGGTTCCAGTGACAACTGTAAAAACAGGTGGTCAGCCAGATTTGACACACAAGACAGAGTTTACCCACACATAGCTCCAATTTCCCAGTTGGTTACTGGAAGTCCATATGGTAGGCCACAGACATACCAACCTTGAAGAGATATTCTTTTTCCTTTGGATGCAGTCTATTTTGGAGGTATACATATAGCTTGTGTTCGGGAGAAGTTTAGTCCATGCCTTTATACAAACTAGGCAGCTGTCTTCTGGAGTCTGTAGGTTCTCACAGTCCAAAGCACAGAACACTTTTGTTTACTGTGCCTTTCTGAGAGGTCTGCATTTTAAATGGATTGGCTATTTTTTTTTAATAGTAGTGTTTCTAATGGAATAATAACATAGTAGGACTATTCTTGTCAAAGATAAAGTTTTAGCCATAAAGTCAGAGACTGAAATGATATGGCTAGATGACCAAAGTCAGTCTTCCTCCCTCCCCCCCTCCCTCCCTCCTTCCCCCCCCCCCCCTCTATCTGGTGTCAGAAATGAAGCCTTCATGGTTTACCTTTTGGAGCAGTATGTGTTTGGATCTCATGACAATTTTAGTCTTTTCTTCATTCTGTACAACTTTTCTTCCAAAATATACTCATTGAAAAGGAGATCTGAAAGGTTAAAAAGCCATCAAATCTAGTAAAAACTGGGAGACTGGTTGTTCTCTGGCAGTTATCTCAATAGCAACTTTTAAGAGAATGTTATTCTAACCCTTCCATTTCATTTTTGAAATTATAAAGGGGCTTTCTGTCCATTTCTTGAAGTGACTAAAAAGAAAAGGTAAAACAAAATAATATTTCCCAACTAAATTATATCCCTCGCTGTTCCTACACTGGCTTGATCAGGGGGTAGCATTATTGAGAACGACCACGTAAAGGAGAATCGTAGATAAAACTCTAAAGAAAGGAGGAGTCACAGACAATAACATAATATATAGATGCATCACTGGGACAAAGACATCACACGTAGTAACAGCATAGAAAAGGACCTTACATTTATGAGAAACTGGGATAGATTCCAATAATCCTGTACTCAATTTTCTTATATACATAAAAGTGACTCCTAGGCTTTTCCATACAGTTAGCTTATGCATAGAAACAACAGATCGTGTTCAACATTTTACACATGTCTTCTATACAGTTCCCTGAGAGGTGATCATTAGTTTGCAACCTTTAGAAGTACTAGAACTGTGGTTGCAACACTTTTATCTTTGACACCTTCTTCATTAACCTACTTGGCATTATTAAGTTATCCCTATTTGTGTTCGGTTAAAGGTGATTTGTAGACTCATCAACCTTAATTTGAATTTTTGCTCTGCCTTAGATAAGCTTGACCTTGAGAGAAGCATTCTGAACATCATTAAATCAGAGTTCCTAAATTAAAAATAAAACAAAAAACCACTAAATCTAGGAAGATCTACCTGTCATAGCTCATGTGAGAAGTGTATATGAGATTGAGCTAGTAAAGAATTAAGAAACCTGATTTTGCAAAAAATTTCAACAAACACTAGCATACTATTATCTTCAGTGTGATGATGATGATGTGATGATATTTTTTGCCATAACACTGCCAAGACTTCAAGCTATGTCTTCTTTGCCAAGTGTCTGTGTTTAGAAGTATATGAAATTATGCAGAGGTTTTCTTTGTCCTATAATGTGTGATGACAGAAATACCTAAGTTTATTCACTCGACCCTAATAAAACTCTACCACTGCCTTAATCTTTGATACCCGAGTCTCAGAGAAGCCTAAGTTTCCCACTTCTGATGAGAGTTATATATCCCTAAGGGATTCTATGAAGTAAAGTGTCCCAAAAGGGACACCCATGACAAGGGTGGAATATGTGACAGTCTCTGAAGCTTAATTTGGTCTTTATCTCAAGAAGTTCTGAACATGAGATTATTTTTGTACCATAGATGACAGCTGTAAAAAATACGGCAAAAAATGTTTTGTTTGTTTGTGTCACAGCACCATTGAGAAAACAATGACAAACATGATTTTAAAAAATTATATAACCATAGAGACTGTGAAAAGTAACAACCAGGAAACTCTGAGTTGATGGTTCATAAATGGCTAAAATATAGGTAACATCTGAAACATAAACAATGCATTTCAAAACATATTCACCCAATCCATTATTTTACCATTTACCAATATTGGCTATGTTTGTTTTATCTATTGTTGCTCTGAAAGTAATTATCACTTTTAAATATCTTTAACATTTTTATAAATAATAATTTCCAGCAGCAGTCATCACAATGAACTGGTGGGCAAAAGCTTTCAGAAAGCAAGAAAACAAAACTGCTGTTGAACATTGAATTCGGGATCTGCCTCTGAAATCCTGGCCCTGAAGGAACTGTTTAGGATGGTTTCTTCTTCTTCTTCTTCTTCTTCTTCTTCTTCTTCTTCTTCTTCTTCTTCTTCTTCTTCTTCTTCTTCTTCTTCTTCTTTCTTTCTTCTTCTTCTGCTTCTTCTTCTTCTTCTTCTTCTTCCTCCTCCTCCTCCTCCTTCTCCTCCTCCTCCTCCTCCTCCTTCTTCTCCTTCCTCTGTTTCTTTTTCTCCTCCTTCACCCTGAATCCAAAATCATGGCATTATAGGGAAACATTCTGTTTAAAGGTATTTATCAGGAAGTGTTTTCTTCTTTTTATTTTGTAACCTGAATATTTTTATGAGTTATCTTATTAGCAAAGAGAAGTTACTAATGTCATGAAGGAATATAGGAGTCTGTCTGGGATTATAATCCAGAGAATGGTGAAATAAAGATTTATATAACTTTATTTTAGCTAGGCAGGACAGAGGACCCAGGCTCCAGAAAACTTTGGTTTGTCTATAGGATCATGAGAACAGATGGGCTGACTGTCTTGTTACCTGGACTAGGGGTCTCACATCTAAAGAGAGAAAAGCAACAACTTTCTGTAATGGTCTCTATTTGGGAATATATGCATATATTCTTGTCATTGAAATCCTCAAGTAAATCAATATGAATAGATTGTCATCTACAAGTGATCTTCAAAAGGAAATCAAATACATTTATACACTTTAGTGTTTATAACTGTGTTGCTTTTCATCAGACAGAAATGCTTTTCAGCTTCTGTGAGTTTTATATCTTAACCTTAGCTTACGCTGTTTACTTAGTTTCAGTAAACTTAAAATCTTCATCAGATTATATATAACTGTGTAAACACTGGAGACCTAGACAAGAACTAGTTTGCAGTAAGACCTTGGGAGAACATTGTGATATTAAACAGATGCTGAATTTGAGCTATCTCTCTCTCTCTCTCTCTCTCTCTCTCTCTCTCTCTCTCTCTCTCTCTCTCTCTCTCTCTCTCTCTCTCTCTCTCTCTCTCTACCTAATTTTTTCTGTTCAAAGGTCTTCTTACAAAATTTTCAGTGTACTGTGGGAAAATATTAAAATTAAAGTTCTTAACTCAGTCCTGGTAAGCAGTTCCTACATCACCCCTTTCCCAAAAGAAATCCTTACAAATTGTGTATTTAGGGCTTGCTAATATCTGAAAATCTCCTGGGTATATTCCAAGGAGTGGAATAGCTGGGTCTTAAGGAAGCCCTATTCCTATTTTTCTGAGAAAGCGCCAGATAGATTTCCAAAGTGGCTGTACTAGTTTGTATTCCCACCAGCAATGAAGGAGTGTTCCTCTTTCTCCACATCCTCACCAGCATGTGGTGTTGCTTGAATTTTTTATCTTAGCCATTCTGATGGGTGTAAGATGGAATCTCAGAGTTGTTTTGATTTGCATTTCTCTGATGACTAAGGAGGTTGAGCATGTCTTTAAGTGTTTCTCAGCCATTTGATATTCCTCTGTTGAGAATTCACTGTTTAGTTCCAAGCCCCATTTCTCAATTGGGTTATTTGGTGGTGTTTAATTTCTTGAGTTCTTTATATATTTTGGATATTAGACTTTTGTCAGATGTAGGGTTGGTGAAGATCTTTTCCCAGTCTGTAGGCTGTCGCTTTGTTCTCTTGACAGTGTCTCCTGCCTTACAGAAGCTTCTCAGCCTCATGAGGTCCCATTTATTAATTGTTGACGTTAAAGCCTGGGCTGTTGGTATTCTGTTCAGGAAGTTGTCTCCTGTGCCAATATGTTCCAGGCTCTTCCCCACTTTTTCTTCTAAGTGACTTAGTGTCTCTGGTTTTATGTTGACAAATGGATTGAGCTAGAAATGATCATAATGAGTGAGTTAACCCAGAAGCAGAAAGACTCAAATGGTATATACTCACTTATATCTGCATACTAGCCCCAAGGGGCATGTCCCACGAAAGCCTTCACTTACCAGGAAACTGGGACAGAGGGGAGGGCATCCTATTGGAACTCTAAATGAGAGACGCATGGGAGAATAGCAAAGTAGAAGGATCCAGAGGGTCCTAGAAACCTACAAGTAGAACAATATGATAGGCAGATTTGGGCCCAGGGGTCCCGCTCAAACTAAGGCACCAGCCAAGGACAATACAGGAGGTAAACTTTAAACCCCTACCCAGATCTAGCCAACAGTCAGAACATTCTCCACAGTTGAGTGGAGAGTGGGATATGACTTTCACACGTACTCTGGTGCCTCACATTTGACCATGTCCCCTGGAGGGGGAGACCTGGTGGCACTGAGAGGAAGGACAGCAGGTTACCAAGAAGAGACTTGATACCCTATGAGAATATATAGGGGGAGGTAAGCCTTTGCGACCTAATAAGTCTGGTTTAGAGGTCCAGCCTCAACACTTGCTAGCTATACAACCTTGGGAGAGTGTGCCTATACACTTGCACGCCCCCATCTGCAAACACCATTATCTAGAAGACTAGACATAAAATAGGCAAAGTACTTGGTATATGATAGTGTGGATGTCTACTACCACATGAGGTGAAATGTCAAAAGAGAATCATTTCCTTCAATTCTTTTCCTTGTTGCTTTGCTGAGTATAGCAACAATAAACAAGGATGGGCAAGCAAGTATCTCTGTAGTAGGACTAAGAGTTTTGGGTGTCTAAGACCAGGAGTTGGATAACTGGGTCATATACCCATATTGTACTTTTACATCCCCACAACTACTCATATTATAGCTATGTTTCTTTTTTAATTGGGAGAAATTCACACTGATTTTTTAAAAAATAGCATTTATGTTTATAGGGTACCACGTGGTATTTTGATACATGTCGATGTTGAATTATGTGTCATTTGGGTTTATGAAAAACACTCAAATCATCTCTTAGATTTTGGAAATGAATGGTATGTTATGATGGCAACCATAGCATAGGAGAGCCCCTTGTTCTTATCTACCTGTAACAAAGAATCCACTGACCCACCTTTCCCTAGCTCTCTCTCCCTTTTGCCCATAGCCTCCACTGTAGCCAACTTTCTACACTTGCCTTTTTTGAGAATAACTTTTTAAAAATTTATACACACACACACACACACACACATCCTGACCACAGCATCCCCTTACTCCACTCTTCTCAGTTCTACAAACACATTTTCCTCTTCCCCAGATCCACTGCTCCTTTCTTTCCTTTCAGAAAAGAGCAGGCCTCCATGAGACATCAACCAAACATGATGCAATAAGACTATGCACAAACTCTAATGTCAATGCTTGACAAGACAACCCAGTAGGAGGAAAAGGGCCCCCAAAGCAGGCAAAAAAGTGAAAGACACTTGCACTCCTATTGTTAGGAGACCTGTAAAAAACCCAAGCTTAACAACCACAACATATATTCAGCGGACCTAGCATGGATCCATACAGGCTCCATGATTACTCTCTTGGTCTCTGTGAGGCACTATGGTCCCTGGTTCATTGATTTCATGAACCATGAGAGAACAACATATTCTAAGTTTTACAAATGAATGAGATCATTTGGTGCTCATCTTTTGTGCTTGGCTTATTTCATTTAACAGGATGTCCTCTAGGTCCATCCATATTGTCACACATGGCAGGATTTCATTATGTTTTATGGTAGGACATTATTTATTGCATTAGGTCTACATACCACATTTTTCTTATCCATTTATCAAATGATAAATACTTAAATTGTTTCCATGTTTTGGCTTCTGTGAATAGTGATCTCTTACAGCTCTGAGCAACCCTTGCTAGCTGGAAAAGTAGAATGACCAAGAACTTTGGGAATTGGATAAGCCTATGAGTCACTTGTAGAGAATAAGAGAACCATGGAGTATGATATTCCTAATATCATTATTTTTCTTTTTATGAAGGTATCTTTTTTTTCACTTTTTCTTTTTTGGCTTTTGAAACAGGGTTTCTCTGTATAGGGTTGGCTTGCCTAGAACTCATTTGTTAGACCAGGCTGGCCTCCAATTCATAGAGATCTGCCTGCCTCTGCTTCCCCGAGTGCTGGGACTACTACACGTATGTGTCACCATGCCTAGCTATAAAGATATCTTTTAAAGAAAGATTTTTTAAAGTTTTAGTTTACTTTTAAAAGGAAATGTTATTTCCTTTATATTTTTATTGAAATTTCATAGATGGTGTTATATATGGCAATGTTTGTTACATAGTATTTATATTCCATATCTAAAAGACATTTGCTTTTATTTTAGAGTCAGTTTTCCATTTTTAAGTCAAATATGCATTGAGAATTAGAAATAATTAAACTACTCCAAGCATATAAATTTAGCTTTTTAAATGCTGTTACTGTATCCAATTTGTTAAATAGAATCAACTTTGGTCCTAAAGTTTTCTCTTCTCATTTCTTTTTTAAAAAATGTATTTTATTACTTTATTCATATTTTATTACAATCCTGCACATATACATGTGCATCACATGTATGCAGTACCCATTGAGGCCAGATAAGGGCATCATATTACTTGGAAAGAAGCAGCCACATGGATACCAAGAGCTGAACCCAGGACCTCCTTGAGAGTAACAAGTGCTCTTAACCACTAAGGCATCTCTACAGCTCCCCTAGTGCTAATTTTTTTTTTGGCAGTAAAATGTTCTGCTCCAAAACTGAATTTTGTCGAAGATGTTGAGATTTATCTTATAGTCAGTAACTGATCTTTCAAAGCTGACAAATGTTAAACACATTTGGGAATCTTTTGGTGTAAACAGTATCATGATCATGGGAAAATTATTACCTTTATATTATTATTATATTAGATTTCTGGTAATTGAATTAAAACTTTCATTTAT
This sequence comes from Acomys russatus, assembly GCF_903995435.1. Lineage (NCBI taxonomy): Eukaryota > Metazoa > Chordata > Mammalia > Rodentia > Muridae > Acomys > Acomys russatus. The sequence goes on along the minus strand of NC_067169.1, from coordinate 25,254,528 downwards.
TGAGCAAGTATTAAATTGGTTTAGAATTTTTTTAGTAGTTTCTGGTGCTAAGAATCAAAGCAAATACTTTGTGCATGCTAAATAGGTTTTATGCTGCTGAGTTATATTCACAGCCCATAATTATCTATATTGCAAAGGGGTAATCAACTGAAATACAACTAAAATTGTACCTTTTGAAATGCTTGGAGTTTGGGGTAGGGTGGATTAGAGTACCCCAGGCCCTCTTGCTACCTACTGTCTACAATACTACAGTGCAATTTAAAAATACTCATTCTATTCAATATTTAGACAGAAAACACTCAGATCAGAACAAATTTACTTTGCCATTGATGAGGTTAATATCCATCAAACATAGCTAATATACTTAATTTATAATTATTTTAAAATTATTTTTCAGTATAAACTTTAACAGCTGAAGCAAATATAGTATTTAGAACAGCAAAGGTTCAGTTTTACATGATTATTTTTTACCTTCCTGTTTACATTCTATATCTGAAAATATTTCCACACTACTTTAGGTCTATAAGCTCTGCACTTTAACCCTCATTGTAACACTAGATTTCTTAAAACTGACAGACAGCGGAAATTAATGAGCTATAATATCTTTTAAAGGTTCTGGGCATTTAATTCCAGGAGCACAAAGTATCCCATGGAAATGTACATACTAGGAGCAATGAACAAAATATTTCTTTTATTTTTATAATTCTTTGAAAAACCAAACAATTGTGAAAGACAACATATGATCAACTTGAACTCATCTTAGCCTTTTAAAAAAAATCTGCAAAATGGGGCCTGGAGAGATGCTTCAGCAGTTAAGAGCACTGTCTGCTCTTCAAGCAGGTCCTGATTTCAATTCCCAGCAACCACATGGAGGCTCACAACCATCTATAATGTGATCTAATGCCCTCTTCTGGCATGCAGGTGTACACATAGGCAGAGCACTGTATACATACTAATAAATCTTTTAAAAACCTGCAAAATACATTAATAGTTAAAATGTATAGACATTATAGTTGTTTTAGTTTTTTTGAACATGTCTTCCAGTTGTATATTGCCAATATTTTATTTAGGTTAAAATTCATAAGCACATAATCAATATGCTTCAAGTGCTCTAACAATTTTAAATGTCTTTTATTTTGTTGAATTCATTCTATGCTGAAAGAATGTTGTTGAGACATCCCACTTGATCATTTGACTAAATGATCATCAAATAGCTTCCTAGAAATAAATGTGCCAGGGTACTGGGAAATCCAGTGGAAATAGCTAGGAAAGAGGGTCTCCAAAATCTTTTCATTAAAATGTTCCTCCCTTGAAGGCCTATCCACCCTTTCACTCCTCAACCTGACTCTTATTTCTACATATGCTCATGAAATTTATACTTGGATTGTGTAGTATACGATTTGAACTCATTTTTGTTATTTTCCTTTACATTTTCAGAATGCAGCTTGAAATGAATACTAGAAATGCAGGTTATTCATCCAGGCTTATGTGTTTAGCAAATACTTTGATAAACTACACAGTGTATCCAATTTAAGACTACTTACTTAAAATCCCATTGTACATTAGAAGATAAAAGACAATGCTTGTCAGTTGATAACTTAAAACGTTGTGGTTTTCGTCCTTGATATATAAAATTAGTTATCAGTAAAGATTCTGCAGTAGGAAATCAGCCTCAGAGTACATTGAAGAGGATTTTCTCCACATGCAAAATTTAAAGTTAGATATTTCAGACACTGCGAAGTTGTATTTGCCTGCTGTGAAACACTTGGAGAAAACCTACGATCCACATCTGAGCTTGGCATTGTCTGTAATTCAAATGTCTCCTAGCTTCCTATGCTAACATGCAACGGCACATTCCAGGTAACGACAGAAGAAAATCTTTTCAGCTCATGATGTCCAAAAAAGTGTTAGTGTTTGAAACAGAGGCAGATGAACTAATTCTTTTTTTTTTTTTTTTTTTTTTTTTTTTTTTTTTTTTTTTTTTTGGTCTTCTATAGATTGTCACAATGTAGATAAATGAAACTTTTTGGAAATATCAAAAAAATTTAAAAAAAGGACAAATGCCACTGGATACACTTCCCACTCAGGCAACAGCAGTTTCTCCCCATAACCCACAAACTTCTGTAAATTCACTCTCAGGATTTGGGACTAAGGTGCAACATTTTTGAAAGACTGGATCTGAGGATGGCTCTCTTGTTCACACAGTGTGGAAACAGGCTGCTAGTGCATCACTTGAGATGTGTAAGTGTACTCTGGCCCCTCCCCAGGATTTTATAATGCCATCAGTATCCAAGCTTGAGGGTGCCCCACTAGTCCTTATATCACCCCCCCCCCCAAGGCTCATCACTGAACACCATAGCCAGATTTTGTTTCTACATTCTTATGACTCAAAATGGGAATAAAATTTCAAGACATGCACACTTTGGGCATGGGACACAACTACCCATATAAGCCATATCCAAGGTGTGGTGACACACTTCTTTTTTCATAGTTTGAGGACAGCCATGTCTCCATGGAAAGATTGAGATCAAGCTGGGCTACATACCAAGAATCTGTCTCTACAACGAAAACCAACAAAGTCTTTGGAATGGTTTTAAGAACTGCTAAGAAGTTGAGGATTTCCCAGCTCTTGAAATCTTCCAAAAACCAACTATCTCATTTAACAGACCATTTATATATAGTGATGAACTGAGACCCTGTTATCTATAGAACAGGCTAGTAATCATGTTACTTACTGACACTGCTCAGGCAAATAACCAGTACTAACTTGATCTCTATCCTCAGGTACTAAACTGATTATTAAGATGCATGCAAATAGTGGGATAAGGGTGTAGCTCAGTAGCAGCTCATTTTCCTCCTATGCTACAGGAGCTGGGAGCTAATCTACCCCACTATCTTTCTGACTCTCCAGCACAATGCTAACTCTAACCAGAATCAAATGTCTTTGATCTACTAAGTCTACAGCAGGCTCCTAAGTGGTGCTTTTCCAGAGCAAAGAGTTTCTTTCAGACTGGGATAGTCCTTGGAGTTTAGTGATCAAGATCAGGAGTATCAGATTTCCTAGTAATATCTCTTCATTCATCTGTGATGAGAACTATTATGTGTCATTCTTTATCCAGCTGTGGGTGGCCTGGGTCCCATGTCCTGCAGGCTGGTCTGGGCACTACTTGCCTTCAGATGAGAACATTTCTCAATCAGGGGTGGCTAGGGTACTTTAAGGGTGAGGCCTGAGGCAGAGGACACTAGGCCAGGTGGTGAAAAATGAGTTTTCCATGAGGTGTCATGGCTTAGCTCTTTTTAGAAAGAGATTGTAGGTGTAAGATGCAGTCGAGACTCAGAAGCTCCACAAGCCTATGATGAAACCTAATGTTACAGCTCTGTTTTTAAGCTGCTGTGTCAAACACAGCAGAAGAAGGTGGATATCTGACACCAGCTGACAGGCAGATCTGGTTAAACACAGGCCATGCAGTACTTCATCTGGGTCAGCATGAGCTATTGGCAGTGCTAGAGCAGGCCCCAGCAGCTGTAAAGGCAGTTCCACCACAGCTGTCTGACCATCGGGCATCTAGGTGCGTCCTCCCCCAGAGTAGATGGAGTCTCAGATGATCATGGTGGAGGAATGACAAGCAAGAGAGAGAGGAGGAGCACAAGGCCCCCTGTAAGCCAGCCAGCCTTTATTTATAAATCTTGGGCACTGAGAAGGGATTTTGGGTATGAGTGTGTCTGATTCGCTAGGACTAAGAGTGCCAGGATACTTCATCTACATACAGTGGTACAGTAGCTCATTTATGTGCAGTAACACAGGGGGAGGGATCCCATCACACGAAGGAGAAAACAGTACTTAACTATTCTATGTTTGAGGGTGATGACTTTGAGGTACAATTAAAGGTCATTTGCTAGAGGCTAGGATTGGCTCAGCATAGGGTGGGGTACTTTCAGGAATTCCCTGTGCTGGCTGGTCAAGTTCCTTATCGGGAAAGAGTTCAGCTTGTAATCTTCCCTGAGGACTATGTGAGACTCCTTACGAGATCTGAGGTTACCAGATCAGGTGAAGTGAGAACCCCCACAAAGAAAAGGGAGTCCACCTTCATAGAACGAATGTAAAAAGGCTATCCAGAGGAGTGAGACTTCAACCTTATCCAGCAGAGTCCCACAGTTATGTACGCTTCACAGGCCTGGAAATGGCTGTATATTAGAGGCTGGACTTCAATAACAAAATAAAACCTGCCTTTTTGATGAGGATATCTAGTCTACATATGCAATTATAACACATGCAATTATATCAGCCACTCCCAAAGCATGTTGAGTTATCTTTGTTTCTTGAGCACCAGATGCCATATTTCATTAAACAAACCTTAAAAGGGGATTGCTTGCCTGTTAGGGAAGATATAGATAGCTACAAATAATTTTCATAGCAGCTAAGAGATTATTATAATTAAATTTAATCATGAAGGAAATTTAGACTTGGGGTTTTTTGTTTGTTTGTTTGTTTTTTGATTAGTTGGTTATTTTTACTGCAGGTTGTTGGTTTGAGTTCAGAAGAAGCTCAATTTGAGAATCCATTCCATGTCTTCACATAACTGTGCTACAATAAGTTGTTATCTTAAAGTTTTAACTCCACCCTTTACATTTTTGTCATATATAAAAGATAATCTCTAACATCAACAATGCTTGCTAAATATTAATATTATTTTTACCACCATCTACATTATCTATTTTGCTTCAAAATTTTAATTTAGCAATTATACTTCTAAAGCTGTATGCCAATGAAAAATTCAAAGTTCCTGAAAAAGATGGCCATTAATTGAAAAATTGTTTATGATAAAAATTAAAATAAAATCATCAACTTATAGAGAAGGTTTGATTTCTTTACTAATCATTAAGGAAAATAAAATCACATTACAAAGAAAAATCAGATGAAATATTGTAAATCCTAGTGCTACCATGATTAAAGCAATATTTGGAGGTCATGGGTAGTATACATTCTTTGATTATTAACAGATATGAGTGTTGCTGCAGGGAGATGTATCATTATTAAGTCATCTGTCTGATCTAGTGCCAACAACAGCATCTAATGATTTCATTCCTGGATCATCTTTAATATGTAGAATTAGAGATGTCTGAAAAGAGGTGGCTATTATTATAATAGCAGTTTCCTTCTCAATTGCCTGTGTTAAGTAAAATAATGTTGCATTGAAAAAGAGTGTACATTTCTTAGTAATTGTGCACAATCCCTTGTCTCATGATTCAATAAATCATCTCACACCTGTCAGCATGTATAGTCTAAGATTTATTGCATGGTCCATTGTGTAGCAGATAGCTCTTTGGCTGCAGAACAATTTTCTGAAACTAATTTAATCAATGTTTTTATAGTACAGTGAACTGGGGCTTGATGTCTCAAATATGTACTGATGTCTTCAGAACCATGTGACTTAATTCTATCCAATTTTGGAGTGGAATTAACATTTGGCTTCATGTGACTTCAGTAACAGACAGGAAATCTTACAGTGCATTGCTATTTGTGTATAGTCTTTTATCAAGCAAACCTAAATTTAAATAGAGGGGAAACCTCTGCTAGTCACTGAAATGCTGTACAAGAACAGAAATAAATTGTAGATTGATGGAAAGACACAACTGAAGGCCCCAAATGAACAATAGACTCAGTTACTAGCCAATTAAAGAATCCAGTTTCACTGAAATTGAATGTTCATTTTGTACTGTGCTTCTAATTATAGCTGGCTGGATTGGAGAAACTCTAAACCTTATAATATTGAGAATTTTACATGCCCGTTCAAAAATATAATTTGATCTATTAAGAAAGGACAAATTTTTAAGTTTTGATGCAATATGTGCTTAATCAGAAGGTACTTTGGTGGTTCTGTCACACAATTTGCCTGGGCAAAATGAAAGGAATAAAAACAATTTCACAGAAGATGATGATTAGAGTTATCACCTTTAGAAGAAAAGAAAGATTGAGCCAGGTGTGGTGGCACTTGCCTATAATCCCAGCACATAAGAAACAAAAAGAAGACTGTGAGCATGAAACCAGAATGAACTACACAGAGAGATACTGTCTTAACCAAAGCAACCCAAAAGGCTTTGGGCAGTGGTTGGACACAAGCATAAGGGAGAAGTAACACTGTAGAATTGTGCTGGGGTTTACATCTGGAAAATGATAAAATCTTTTTAAAGCTAAAAGATAGGAAGACATTCCAAAGGGAAAGAGAATTCAGTTATGAAAGCCTAATTTAAAATAACAAGGCAGTATCAGGAATAAGAGTTAGGATAAAACTTGGAGTGAGAGATGAGAGTTTAGGTCTGTGTTGAGATCTGGGATCAACATGAGTATTTAGGAAGAGGAGAGAATTGAAACTGTGAAAAACAATGTGTTAGGAAGGAGAAGTGAATATATGATGTCATCATTTATCTTAACTGGAAGTGGGGGAACATGTTCTGGCAGAAAGCATACTTGTGAAAATTGTACAGTGCCTAAGTATACCTTTAATTTTAGTAATTGTGTCCTTGAAAATTTGGTCATTTGCTTTAAGTGGCCACTTATTAAAATAAAGATTACACACTGGAGAAAGACAATGACTTAGGGAAGACCACAGGTACTCTGTATTATGGCTATGGTTCAAGTGGCTAGACCTGATTTGTTGGGTGTAATAGGAGTCTCTGGCCTAAGATCATCTTAACAGTGGTAGTAAATCATATAGAGGACCTGTGCCCTTCCATACATTATTGTCTTTCTGTAATATGTAATGAGAGAGGCAGGGTGGACAAATGAAGCAGAGAGATACCTTAGCCACCCCTTACCTTCTCCACTCTCCTATTTTCTTTAGGAAAGGTGAGAAAAATCTTGACCCTGTTGAAGTTGAAGGATGTTGGGATATTGTACATAAATGGTTCTCATAGTGAGATATCCCTCAGGGTTCCAAAGTTGTAGCCAGTAGATCTGAAGTAGGGTCCAGCAATCTCATTCACACCAGTTCCCCAGTACTGCTGCTGTTGGCCCCATGGAACCGATAAGAACTCCAGGCTTCCTTTCTGGAGTCTGTAGTGATTTGTAACTGTTCTATTTGGCATGTCTCTTCTAGTTCTCTGTATATTGGACAGTTTCTTCCAACTGGCTTAACAGCCAATGGTACTTTTCAAAAAGCAACATTTATTCTTTGACTTTGACTCATTAGCAAAACATTATGTAGGTAAATGAAAATGTATTCCAGGGAAATGAAAGATCGTTTCTCTTTGAAGTACAATGACCCTTACATTGTCTTTGGTTATGTATACATAAGTGAACTCTAATGGGAAAACAGTTGAGTAAAAAAAAATTGTATAGTACTGAAAGTTAAATAATTAACTCTCAAGAATTTTCACCACTCAGGAAAGTAGTCATTAATCAAAGAAATAGTACTATGTTATCACTTCATTTTCCATCATTGAAAATATTTGCATTTTACATTTTAGGCTACCAGGCATTACATGTTTAGGGTAGTCATATTACCAGAGTTAGTCTTTGAAAAAAATAAATACGTTAGTGGGCCACTTCTTTTGCTAAAAGAGACTGAAATTTGTCACCTAAATCTTCAGCTTAATATATTAACAATATTTTTGAATTATAAACATGTATAGTACAATTCTGTTGCATTTCCTATTAATCACTGTTGAAGTCAACATACCAAATTTATGATACAAATGTTTATGAAAAGTATGAAAAGAAGTTGAATTTAAGTGTTAGAAATACTGAAATGATTCAATAAAACATCCCCTAAATTTCTTAGCAGCAGCAATGCATGTATCCCTGATAGCCACAGTTTTAGAAACTTCCCCAGATTTTCTCTGATAAATTCATATTTATGTATACAACTATATGTGATTATATTTTTGTACTTCTTAAACATGGAAAAGCATTAGTTTTGTCTGAATAACTATTAAAACATAAAAGTAATAAATTGTATTAATCATTAATTTTTGTTCATTATCACTAAGATTATGACTTCCTTGCCAGCAGTGGTTTTCCACATTGGCTGGATATTATTGTCATGAGGAGCTTCTGAAAACTCCACTCCTTGAACCGCTCCCAAGACCTGGTTTTCTAAGCCTGCCAAAAATTGTGTATAAGTTCAAGAAGGATCTCTTCACTTAGTACATGGCCATCATCTTTGCTTCCTTCTAATACAGCCACACTGGTTTCATTTCAACTTGGTAAAAATTATGTTGTATGGATAAAGGCAGTATGAGTCCTACTAGAGACTGAAGGAAGGGGCTGAGTAAAGGTGGGAACTAAAAACAAAGGAAGAAATTCATTGAAATAAATTGGGATTTACAATTTCTGAACCCCAAGCAAGTGTCAATCTTGGAAGGTTATTGAAAGCCATATAACGTCAGCATACTTTCATATTCATTGATTTTGTAAGATGTCCCCAAAAGAGAATTCTCTTACATAACATTGATTTTGTAATTTCCCAACATACCAGACATACATTGAATACATAGGGATTTTAATTTAGCTGTTTAAGCCAGACTATAACCTCCTTTGGCCTTAAATACCTTTTGCATCATCAATGATAGTGTGACAAAATTGTGAATAGTATGAACTCTTCTTGGGAATGCTACAAATTCAAGAGCAAAGCTGATCACATATTGAATTTTAATAATAATTTTCAGCATCTGGGCCATAAAAAGCAATTCCTATAAAAACCCAATCCTTTGGAAGGTGAATATTGCTATATTAATAAAATAAGGCATGGTTACCTATACAAGATTATTATATCAAAGGTTTGGTTTGGTTTTGTTTGGCCACTTCATTTTGAAATATGTTCACACTATCTATTTGAACCAGCATGACATACTGGATGTAAGGTTCTGTCTTACAAAGAAGAGTTTTGTCTTCCTACAGTATCTGAATAATAATAAATGTATTTGCACCCATCTAAGGTCGTGAGACTACTTCAAGATTCAGGACTGATGAAATATGTTCGTTGGTATCAATTAAAATGCCATTTAAGTAAGGAAGACTAGAACATGTTTATTAATGAGTATCTGGCAATGTCACTGTCTACTTAATGGAAGATAAGAGATAAGATCAACATTATTCAATCTCTGAATGATAGAGAAAGTAAAACTTGAAATGACATATACAAATAACATGTATGACATCCATCAATATTAGAGGATTTTATTGACATTAATTATACAGTGCTTTAAGCCCCCCTTAAAGGCTTATTTTATGATTAAGGGGGGAGGAGGCTGAGGGAAACAGCATCAACAGAGATGGCAATTAATACGAGCTTCCAAATCCTATGTGCCCTCTCAGCTCAACATACTTAGTCACAAACAAACAACAAACAAACAAAAAACTGACTAATCTGTGGTCATGGTCTTGGTTTATGTATTGATTGAATTTGTGAGCAAAGTTTCTTTTTCTTTCTGGGGCTAAATCTTCTGCTCCTCTGGACGATAAAACCATAATTTCTCCAATCATTCATTGCATTTACCAGTGATTTAGTTGCTTTTGTCTGAAATGAGAGAAAATTATTTGACTAGTTAATAAAAAGAAACCAAAAGATTCTTGTATCTAAGGAGTAGAATTTGAGGAATACTCCAATATTCCTGAAATTAGGACTAAATTTGTTGTGTGGATCTTATATTGAGTCTTTCAAATAGTTGGGAACAGCAAAGAATGAATAAAATAATAAAACAAACAAACAAACACTGGAACTGCTTGTATAGAAAAGGAGAACAATGTCTGGCAAATAACTGAATAGTAAATGTACTGCTCTTCATAGACAAATTTGTAACTCTGGTACTGTAGCACAAAGTTATCATAGCGGAATGTGAATGAATTGGGGCATTAAGATTCCATAGGCTCCACCGGGTGGAGTGGTGCATGCATGTAATCCCAGCACTTGGGAGGCAGAGACAGATGGATCTCTGTGAGTTCAAGGCCAGCCTGGTCTGCAAAGTGAGTCCAGGACAGCCAAAGGAACACAGAGAAACCCTGTGTCCATAGGCTCAGAAATATAAATTTCTTATACTTTTTACATACCCCAAATCTCACTTTTTATTAAAAAACAAAAACAAAAACAAAACTATTTCTAGGGACTAGAGAGGTGCTCAGAGGTTAGGAACACTTTGTGATCTTACAAAAGCCCTGACTTTGGTTCCCAGAATCTACATGGATGCTCACAGCCATTGTGGCTCCAGTTCTAAGGGGCCTGACATCATCTTCTAGTGTCTATGGGCACTGCATAAGATGGTGCATAGATGTACATGCCCACAAAACACCCATAAACATAAAATATAAACTTTAAAATTGAAAACAAACTATTCCAAGACATATTGTATGTGATAGTACATTTCTGTAATCTCAATATGCAGGTGGTAAAGGCAGAAGTTTGAGCCCAGGTTGTTTCAAAGGTAAAGAGTAAAAATTCTGAAATGTAAAATCATCTCTTATCTGTGAAGCTATAGAAAATCAGGCAGGAGATAAGCTCTGGCGTGTAGCCATATATTACCAACCTCTGGTTTAAGATATAACTATAAAATCCTGAGATGAAAGCTTTTCACTGGAACAAATGCAAATGAATTCGTGTGTGTGTGTGTGTGTGTGTGTGTGTGTGTGTGTGTGTTTGAGAGAGAGAGAGAGAGAAAGACAGACAGACAGACAGACAGGCAGGCAGGCAGGCAGACAGACAGACAGACAGACAAACAGACATGATAGGTTATAAAAGCCTCCAGTACAGTGGCAAAGGGCACTCAGCAGGAAAGCTGAGAAATTACACTATTCATGCTCCTAAGACCTATGCTGTGTAATCTTATAAAATGCTTCTTAAAGTGTTCTGCCAACAATATAGTCATTCTTCTTAACATTTCTCTCCAGGCACAAAGTTTGCAACTTCAGCCATTGTATTTAAGCTAGAGATACTCAAAGATTCTTTGTTAGTATAGCTTCAATCAGAAGTGATACTCAAAATTGAGAAGTGGAGGGCTGGGGATTTGACAGGATTGTAGAACAGTTGCCTGACATGTGAATGGTACTAGATCCCATTTTTGGAACTGGGAAAAACAAAAGGCCTAAGTGCATTTATTAGTCAGTTTCTCACCTCTCATAGAGGCAGAAATGGAGCTGAGAATAAGAGGTGAACAAAAAAGGCCACTCACGTCTGTAATACCTGGACATAACTCATCATTGAATCTACTAAAATTGTAACTAAATGAATACGGCTATACAATAAATATTTGCTTACCTCAATTAAGATTTGAACGTACATCTAAGACCATAAACAGTATTTAAAAATAGTTATCTGTATATTATTGACTACCAGGTTAGAAAAATAAGCATTCAACTCCTGATGATGGAATTTATAAATATATAGAACTGATTTTGAGGTGTTAATATAGAAATTTCAAATAAAACCTGACAAGGTAAATATAGGATCACATATCAAAATGACTTAAATTGCAGCCCATGGAACACTAGACTTGAATTTGTATGCAGATTGTGTTTTATTAGGTTTTGAAGTTCCCTGGGCAGCCTGCCTTGCCAGGGCATTTGGAAATAGTAACTATCATAACCAATAAAAAAAGCATTAAAAATTAAACCAACACAAATCAAATGTTTTTGAAGTCTTTTGGGAGTCATGCCTGAAGATAGCCTCAGACTCTTGCAATGTAATTATACCATCTTAAGAGTTCAGTTACATATAAAGGATTTATGCTTTTATGCAGGTGGCATGTGTTAATACAAGTGTATTTTCATATTAAGGATTGTGATTAATGTTCTTTAGAAGAAAATGTATGGGTTGTGGGACTAGACGTGTCTGTATCCTGATGGCATTAGAGTGGTAGTATTAGGTGTCAGGGCTACAAACACAGTTCCTGAAAGTCGCTCTGAATGTTGTAGAATGAAACAAGCCAGATCTGTGTTTGCCTTGAAAGGTATCCAGACCTAATATTATACTTTAAAGACATTCTGAAGCATTGACTTCAGAATAAGAGCAAACATTCTTTAAGGCCTGGGAAAACCCAAAAGGAATTACTGAAATCTCCTATTTCAGGCATACATTTTAATAGCAGTGTTCAATGACAAGTCATTAATTCCTAGCAATCCGACTCTTAGGTATAGCTCTCCAAAGGCTGAAATTAGGACATTTGTCTGCTTACCTTGTTATTTGATTGGGTAGAAGTACAAAGCCCATCTGTTAAGTTGGATTTACTATTCTCTGTTGATGTCCACATCGATGCCTCAAGGCTTATATCTGAATTGATGTAAAAATCAGCTGTCTCAACACAGGTTGTTAAATTATCAGCTCAAATAAACTGCACTATGTCCCATGTAATAGGTTAGCTATGGCTCCATGAAAATGAATTACAAATACACACATTAAAAACTAAAATAATAGGAAAATAAATCACCTTTATCCACAAAAAAGGTATGACACACATCCTTTACAATTTTATCTTTCAGAATATGTTCTGCAGTACATCATTTGGTTAATATTAAAAGATTCAATCTAACAATTTGCATCATTACCTTTAAAGGTACCACCCTGAACTCTTTGTATTCTTCTGTGCTGGTAATGGTAGGAGGCTAGCATTAGAAAGCATGGAACAGTACCACACTCACTAAAACTTTATAGTATTGGTCAGCTTGTTTGCACTGTAGTGAAATATATCAGGCAGCTAATATTTAATGAAGAGAAAGCTTTACTGATTTTCCTTTTTTTTTTTTTTTTTTTTTTTTTGATTTTCCTTTTTTGTATTTTTTGGTGAGACAGTAGCTCTCTATGTAGCCTGGTCTGGCATGAACTTACAGTCTTCCTGCTTCTCTTTGCTTCTTGGCTACTAGAGAAGGAAAGGTTTGTTTAGTTCATAGTTCTCAGGATTCAAGGTCACGGTACCTGTGTTGACTGAGTTCTGCTGGAGGCCATATAGCAATGGTAGATGGCAATGGTGGAATTATACATTGAAGTAAGAAATCACTTCTTGAGCCAGGAAACAGAGTAAATTTGGGGAGGGCTTCTAAAGCAGGCCTCTTGAGAGAATCTCACCAATGAGTCTCATGAATACTACCTTCCAAGGCATACTACCCAGTGATCTCTCACAAGGCCCTAACCAGTAAGGATTATTTCTGCAACTTTGAAGTAGCACCACCCTAAAGGTCTTGTCTTGAATTACAAGTGGATCTTTGTGGAACAGTCAAATCATATCCAAACCATAGCACTTAGCCTCAAACAATGACTCTTAGCAGGTTCTTTCCTCACACAGAATTAGCAGTGCTGTGAAAAGCTCACCTGGGCATAAGGTTATGAATTAAACCTAGGAGAAATTTGCTTTCATTTAAGATAGAATTTGAAATAAATGTGATGCTTTGCTACATTAAATTTCAGAAAGGATGTCCAGCAAATATTCAGTTTTTTGTGCTGAATGTTCCCACGTGATTATTTGAAGGTGTGTGACAGGGAAGGGATAAGCAAAGACGAGTCTACAGTACTTGGTGCATATTATGGTTTTGTTTTGCTCTCTTTTCAAAAGTGATATATATATATATACACAATCTATGTTGAGACAGGTGAATTTTACATCAATTCAGAGATAAGCCTTGATCCAAAAAGCACAAGGAATGAAAAGAAAAGAGGATATGTAAGTGAGTGTGCTACTGATATGGACCCTCACATTCCTACCCAATGAGGCCCCAGGGAAGTTTCTATAGACAAATCCTCAGAGTAGTTCCATCCAGAAGATGGAGGAGCTGTACCACTTTCCTAATAATTGCATATTCTTTCTGGTAGAGAACTGATTCTAGGGGCATCAGCTTCTCTTGAGTTATCCCAGAACTATAGTTTGCCTATCTTGAATCCACATACAACCCTGAGACTGATGATCACAGATGCATTCAGGAATGAAGAAAAAAAGGCATCAGCAAATGTGAGAATGATGCTTTGAGTTCAAGGCCAGCCTGGTCTACAAAGTGAGTCCAGGACAGCCACAGCTACACAAAGAAACCCTGTCTTGAAAAATCCGAAACAAAAAACAAAAACAAAAAAACCAAGCCAAAGATATATCCACTGATTTGCACATTTGAGATGGTAGCCTACATCCCTTCAGGATCATAACTGGCTCCTATACTTCAGGTTGTCTAAAGCTTGGCTTGACAAGAACATGAAAAACTACTGGTGGTTTTAAGGTGACAACAGAAAACTAAAACTATTTTTTTATATTTTGTAGACTTTTAGATATCCATATGGAAATAGGCACCACATAGGGAAGTTTTGCTTTGTTTTGAGTCAGGGTTTCATGTAGCTGAAGATGGCCTTGCGCTACTGATCCTCTCACTTTCACCTCTCAAGTACTGTAGTTTCAAAATTGTTACATTGAAAAGTGTTATCCTTTCCCCCTACAAAGCACAATCAAAATTAGGAGGTTACAGAGCTGCAGACCACCACACAAGATGTTAGTGACAGAGTTAAATTCCAGAAAACCTCCAGTGAAGACCGTGTTGTGAAAGCTTATGGGTAGATAGATTAGTGAAGACTGGATTTTGGTACTGTCCCATTGCCGATGTTCTCTTCACAAATATTGTCAGCCCTTTTGGTAGGAGTTGGAAGTAAATCTCTCTCCTAGCTTAATTTACCTTTATTGTATGTCTAACAACCTCTGGAATTCTTTGTGTACCTTAATAACACTTAGTTTAAGTTTGAATAACCCAAAAGGACCTGTGTAGGTCACAGTGTTTAAGCCATAGACTTTAGTCTCTGTATCAGTTAATTAAAAACAGATTTTATGTGTGAGATATACTTAAAAATGGGAGGGACAAGCAAGCAGATGTTTGAAGATTCTGAATGTGTTGGATTGCATTTATATGGCTCTCTTACTGATTAGATTTAGAAAAGTCATACCTATAACAATTGAACTGTAAACAGTTAGATGATGTATTTCCCTAGAAACTTCCTGCCATGCATGGTCAGCCAAGAAGAAAAGTAAAATGACTCTCTAAGATTAATGCACTAAAAGAAGCCGACAAATGCACCTTACTTTAGTCATATCTAAACCAAGGACATTGAGTAATGGAATTCTCAGGCTCAAGACTTAATCTTTGTCTCTAAAGTCATTACAGCTACCATTAATTTACTCCAAATAATAGAATCTCTCTCCCCTCCTTCTCTCTCTTTCTCTCTCTCTCTCTGTGTGTGTGTGATTCGTTTGAAAACAATCAGGTTGCATCTAAACTGCTGTTGGACTCATTCTCTAAAGTGCCTTCAAGTGTATATAACCAAGTTTAATCATGAGTGGGAAAATATCAAAGTCCAGAAATGGAATAAGGGGAATGGTGAGGAAAGACTGAAGCTGGACTGCTCTCAAGAAGTGAGGAGGGAGTAGAACAGTGGGGATATAGGGAACACTTAGGAGAGGGTACACTTCTTGTGGCAAAAGGCAAGCCTCACACAGCTGAAAGAAAAGATCCTTCATGCACACACTTGGCACACAGGATCCCTCACACCTTCTCTGGAATTGAAGTCAACCATGGAAGTCACATAGAAGGAAACCAGGCACTGAGCCAAAGCAGGATTTGTGCCTCACTTGAACATAGGTGTCTTGTGGGAGTAACCTTTTTGGGAAAAGAACAAATCCTAACCTCAGAGTATGCACCTCCCCTCGCTAGGCTACATCAATTCCCAAATCACAACACGGGGAACAAAGTTCATAGCAGATGAGCTGTCAGACAAAAATTCCAAGACACAAGCTTAACTCAGGTCCTTGGGAAATGCTAAGCATATACCAGGAAGTGTGGATCTTCTCTTTCTCAAAAGAGTTTAAGAATAAGTATGTTTAGCTTTCTTGGAATTCTGAGGGGAGTTGCATTCTTGGAAAAGGAATACAAAATTTTAACAAGAAAAGGGTATGTGATAAAGAACCTACTGGAAACAAAATGTGCTTGCTCATTACAAAAATCACTACGCAAGTTTTACTATGGAGAGTTTCAGGACAGGGTGGGCTACAAAGGAAGTCTATATTTCAAACAAACAAGTAAATACAAACTCCCAAAACTAAGCAACAGGATAAATGCCAGGTCAATAAATTAAATTTGTTTAAAAATAACCAAAGGTTTCTACTTCTGGCACACTCAAGTTAAACATCAGTTGAAAGCAATTCTCTTCTTTAGTTTACCTTTCTAAGTGAAAAGTTTAGGTAAGGAAAACAAGCTATTTTTTTTTTCATAAATTCTAGAGCGAAATGTTTTTTTCTCTTTTTTTTTTGATATAATCCAGGGCCTTGCTAGACATGTGCTCAATCACTATGCCATACCCACAATCTCTGTCTTCTTTGCTAAACAGCATTACAAATTCAATGTCTATTATATCTTGTTCATAGAATTTTCCACTATCCCATGTTTTTGCTGTGTTTCATTCCTTTCATTCCTCCTTGATCTTGTCATATCATCCCTGCTTATGGAACATTTGTGTACATGATTAGGTCCATCTGTGTCTCATCGTCTAAGAAGGTGACACTGTTGTCTAATGAAAACTGCATCTCTATGTGTCTATCCTCAGCTGAAAGCTTTCGTCATCTTGGATATCTCTAGGCAGCCATCAGCTCTCCTACACCCTATATTTCTAGCCTCCCTCCCTTTCCCAGTTACATAGCCATCTCCCCATGAACAGGAAGTAAGGCTTTTTATTTTTATGTCCCTAGAGTCTCTCTCAGATGCTGACATTTACTAAAATCTTAATATGTATGGTTTGTGAGTGGATAATAAGTGAATGGACAGTATAAATGGAGAACACATGGAATAAGAAGGAATGGAGAAATTTTAATGACTCTTACTCAGAGCAGATGGTTGTTTGTGGTAAAAAAAAATGTGATTAAATATTTATTCCATGAAACTTTCAATTTGATGCTTTTAAAGAGTGGTCCTATTTTAAGATGCATAATGATATGAATATAGGGTTCAAGGGCATTTGCACAGACAGAGAGAAATAGTGGAAACACAGAGGATAAAATATATTATGACTGAGAAGTGTGAGATATATGTATGTCATGTGTATGACAAAATTTTCTTACAGATACTCTAACTGCCATTTTTTTTTTTAACCATATCTGGTCAATTCAAACCTGCTTCTAAAAGATTAACCTCATCTTAACCATAAATTGGTAAATCTCAAAATGCTAAAATTAAACTATATGCTATGTGAATACATCTTGATATTATTATCATTTCTGCCTTAGGCAAAGGGATAAATATCAAACTATGTACTTTCTCCCTAGTTCAGGATCTACCGAATTGTAGCTAAATATCTAATTAAATGTAAATGAGTTAACACAGTGAACGTTAATAGAAGCATAACATTTTAATATCTCTAGATGAATGTTTGAAATACAACCTTTGAAAATCTAGTTTAAATTTGACAAATACTTGAAAAAGCATTAGTAGCATTAAGATTTCTGAAAATCCTACCCTTTTTCTGAGGATTAATAATTTTGTACAAGTGAGAAAGTATGCAGAATAACATTTCTCTCTTTCTTTTTTAAACAGCAAAACTTGGAGAGTAATCTCACCAATCTCATTAAGAGGAACACAGAACTGGAGACCCTTTTGGCTAAACTCATCCAAACCTGTCAACATGTTGAAGTGAGTACCCACCTGCCCCCCCCCCCCCCCGTGGTATATTCCAGATGAGAAGTACTAGCTTGGATTTTTTTTCTGTCCACTCAATTCTACACATTAAAGGACATATATTTCTTGTGGTTAGAGAGATGGCTCAACTCCTAAGAACACTTGTCAAGTCAAGTAGCTTCTAATCTCTTGCAACTCCAGCTCGAGGGATCTGACACACTCTTTTGGCCTCCATAGGTGCCCTTCCACATACACATACACATGTACACATACACATGTACATACAAACACAAATAATAATACTGAAATATTTTAAAAAGAAAAAAATCTTTCTTTCTATTAAATACTTTACAGAAGCCAAACATATACAACAGATGATACTGGAAAGAATTAGAAGTTTAGAGACTTCTTTTACATCCAGAGCTGTTGCATCCACATTCCTTATAACTCTGGACTTTTCACATGCCATTCTTTTTTTTCCCTTGGTTTTTTGAAGACAGGGTTTCTCTATGTTAGCCTTGGCTGTCCTGGACTTGCTTTGTATACCAAGCTGGCCTCGAACTCACAGCAATCTGCTTGACTCTGTCTCACATGCCACTCTTTTTTTTTTTTCCAGGCAATGGGTTTTTTTCCTTTTTTTATTATTAATTTATTCAAATTACATTTCAGTTGTTAGCCCATCCCTTGTATCCTCCCATTCCTCCCTCCCTCCCGCTTCCTCCCTTTTCTCCTCCCCTACGTCTGTGACTGAGGGGGACCTCCTCCCCCTGTGTATGCTCATAGGGTATCGAGTCTCTTCTTGGTGACCTATTATCCTTCCTCTGAGTGCCACCAGGCGTCCCCATCCAAGGGACATGGTCAAATATGGGGCACCAGAGTTTGTGTGAAAGTCAGTTCTCCTTCTCCACTTAACGGTGGAGAATGTCCTGTCCATCGGCTAGTCTGGGTAGGGGTTCGAAGTTTACTGCCTATATTTTCCTTGGCTGGTGCCATAGTTTGAGGAGGACCCCAGGGCCCAGACCCTTCTGTAGTTTTCCAGGACCCTCTGGATCCTTCTATTTCCTCATTCTCCCAGGCTTCTCACACCTAAAGTCTCAATAGGATGTCCTCCCCTCTGTTCCAGTTTCCTGGTAAGTGAAGGCTTTCGTGGGACATGCCCCTTGGGCTAGTATGCAGATATAAGTGAGTATATATCATTTGATTCTTTCTGCTTCTGGGTTAACTCACTCATTATGATCATTTCTAGCTCAATCCATTTGTCCACAAATTTCGGGAATTCCTTGTTTTTAATAGCTGAGTAGTATTCCATAGTGTATATGTACCACAGTTTCTTTATCCACTCTTCTACTGAGGGACACTTAGGCTGTTTCCATGATCTGGCTATTATGAATAAGGCAGCTATGAACATGGTTGAGCATATGTCCTTGTTGTGTGGTAGTGCATCTTCTGAGTATATTTCAAGGAGTGGAATAGCTGGGTCTTGAGGAAGCCCTATTCCCATTTTTCTGAAAACGCGCCAGATAGATTTCCAAAGTGGTTGTACTAGTTTGCATTCCCACCAGCAATGAAGGAGTGTTCCTCTCTCCCCACATCCTCGTCAGCATGTGGTGTCAGTTGAGTTATTGATCTTAACCTCACATGCCACTCTTAATACCATAGATTTTAGTCATCCTCACAAAGAACACTCTCCAAGCACACTTTAGAAGATATATTATAAGTTTACTAGGGCTGCCAAAGCAGGTCCAGTCACAAGCTAAGGGCCATGTCAATTGTGAATATTTGTCTTATTTTCTGTACTAGAGTCACATCTCTTTTCTCCAAGTCACAATATTTTATCAATAAACTTTGAATGAGTTTTTTAAAGCAATTTTTTGTATATCGATTCCATCTTTTCCAAAAGAATGTGAAGTCTTTGAAAATATGGATCAAATATTATTCATCTCTGAATTTCAGAGTCTTGTACATTTATTTTGAAACAGAAGCTAAAGACCCCATCTATCTGTATGCCACCAATTATGTACTGATTGGTTAAAAGATCAATTTAAAATAAGCAAAGAGTCCCATGAAAATTGTTCTGGACAGATATGCATGGCAATTAGACCTTTGAATGCTTACAAGACCATCTGCCCGTAATATCCATATTTGGAGAGACAAAGTATTTATTTTCTCAGACTTGTCAAAGTACATTTATATAATTGTACATATTCATATTCATACATATATATGTATATAACAATAATAATCAAAGAAAAAGGGCTATTAGCCTGAAAGTTGGAGGCCAAAAAGTGACTTGGGGAGGGTACCTGGGAGAGGTTAGAGGGAGGAAAGTGATGTAATTTTCTTTCAGTTAAAAAACATGTTAAAATATATTTTTAAAAAACCCTAACATCTTAACAATATATTAGTGATTATGTCTACTACATAGTCAGAACTACTAGACTTCAAAGACGCAGGAAAAAGTAAGAAAAAAGCAGAAAACAAATCAAATAAAATAACTTAAGACAAAATATACTGGGATTATGAGAGGAATTTTTAACCTTGAATATGTGAAAATTACCATTTTCACAACTTTCCCACTATTTAGCAACATACAACACATTTTTAACATCGTATATCACTACTACAGCCAGAAAATTCTCATCATTATAACACATTAGTTTTTGAAAACAGTATGCTAAGTGAAATAAGCCAAATATAAAAAGATGAAGTTTCTGACTTTAAGTTATTTGAAGTACTTGGAATAGGAAAATTCAGGAGTTATCATAGAGGTTACCAGGGATTGGCATGGAGAGAAATAGATGTTTAATGTGTTGACTTCTGAAGTATACAAATATTTAATATAACTACTCTCAAATAATGTTATAACATATGGCCTTATGTGCCCAGAAACTATGGAAGCTGATTCACAATATAATAAAAAGAACAATAAAGATCATAACATGTCAAGTGTCTACAAATTCAGATAATAGCACAATTAAAGAACATTACTGTAGCCAATCAGTCACTAATGTCATAGATTGTAGCTTTCTAAAATTAATCAATGAATTAATTTACTTTACATACCGACTGCAGTTTCTCCTCCCTCCTCTCCTCCCATTCCTCTCCCCCCCACCGCCAACCACCACCACACCACCTCATCCTCCCACATTCACTGCTCCTTCCTTTCTCTTCAGAAAAGGCCAAGTCTCCCATCAATATCAATTTGCCTTGGCATATCAAGTTCAGTAAGACTAGGCACATCTTCTCCTATTGAGGCTATACTAGACAGCCTAAATGGAGGAAAGTGTCCCAAAGGCAGACAACAGAGTCAGAGACAGTTCCTGCTCCCACTGTTAGGAGTCCCCCTTCGAAACTATTATATGTGTGCAGAGGTCCTAGGTCAGTCCCATGCATGATCTCTGGTTGGTGGTTCAGGTCTCTGTGAGCCCCTATGGCCCCAGATTAGTTGATTCTGTGTGTTTTCTTGTGGTGCTCTTGACCCCTCTGGCTTCTACAATCCTTCCTTCTCCTATTCAGCAGGACTCCTCAAACTCTGCCTAATGTTTTGCTGTGGATCTCTGCATATGTTTCCATTAGTTGCTGGGTGAAGCCTCTCTAATGACAGCTATGCTAGGCTCTTGTCTGCAAGCATAGGAGAATGTCAATTATCAGTGGCAGAGGTGGGCTCCCTCTTATGTCAAGGGTCTCAAGCTAGACCTCTCTCATTGTTTGCCCATTTTGTTAATTTCTGCTCCATCTTTACTCCTGCATATTGTGTAGGCAGGGAAAATTCTAGGTAAAAGATTTTGTGGCTGGGTCGGTGTCCCAATCCCTCCATTGGAAGTCTTGCCTGGTTACAGGAGATGGCTGGTTCAGCTCCATATTCCCCATTTCTAGGAGTCTTAGCTAGCACCTTCCTCACAGATTCCTGGGAGTTTCCATTGTCCTAGGTTTCTAGTGCATCCCAGAGATGCCCCCTCCAACTCCAGCATCAATGCTCTTTTTCAGGAGACCAGTGCCAATCCAGCTATAACTTTAAATCAATTATGGGATACAAGTACACATCTACCTTTTGTTTTTCATTTCTACTAGCACACAAAATGTAAATTAGACATTTGCCATGGCCAAGATTGTTGACTGTCTTACTTTTTAAAATCTTTAAAATATAATATGATCTGATATCATAAAACAGAAACTGACACATTGGAGTTAGACAAGACAAGCGAACAGAAGAAAAAGAGCCCAAGAGATGATACAAGAATCAGATACCCACTCATTCACACATTCAAGAGTACAATAAAAGCAATAAACATGAACTCCATTGTATATATACACAGAGGTCCTGGTGCAGGCCCTGTGCATGCTGATTCAGTCTCTTTGAGTTCATATGCACTTTGATCATACTGATTTAGTGTAGTGGTTCTCAACCTGTGTGTCAGGAGTACTTTGGTCGTCTCAAGTACCTTGCCTCTCAGATATATTTACATTATGATTCATAACAGCAAAATTATAGTTATGAGGCAGCAATGAAATAAGTGTATGGTTGGGGATCACCACAACGTGGAACTGTATTAATGGGCCACAGCATAAAGAAGGTAGAAAACCACTGATTTAGAGGGCTTTGTTTTCCTGGTGTTCTCCATGCCCTCTGACTCTTACACTCTTTTTGCCTCCTCTTCTCTGAGGGTTCCTTGAGCACTGAGGGGATGGATTTGATGGAGACATTCTATTTAAGGCAGAGTTTAATGTCTGGATGTGGGTCTCTATATTTGTTTCCATTTAGTTCAGAAAGAAAGTTCTCTGATGTGGCCAAGCAAGGCACTGGTTTATGAGAATAGCAGAATATAATTGGGAATCATTTTATTGATACATTTTTTTTTTGGAACAGTAGTATTTTGTTTTGCCCTAAGTCCTTGCACAATTTAGTCCCTGTTTCTTGGTCAGACATGCAGTGTTATATATGGGTTCCATTTTTTTAGAGAGTGGGCCATAAATCAAATGAGATATTGGTTGGTTACTCCCATAAGTTTTGTGACACCATTGCTTTAGCATATCTTGCAAACAGGGCACTGTGTAGATCAAAAGTTTTGTGGCTGAGCTGGTGTTTACACTTTTCTTCTGGTAGCATGCAGAGTACCTTACTCTATCAAAGATGCTAGAATGTAGAAATAAAGGCTCTATGTAGGCACCAGTTCACTTCTCCATGTTCACTGAATTTTATCGGTGTGCCCTTCAAATGCCCTTAATTTTAGCTGTCTCTCCACATTTTTCCTCTCTTGGAACTTAAGTAAGGAAGAAAGAAGTGGGGACTGAAGAAATGGCCCCGACCTAAGACTTTGACCTACAAGCATGAAGACTTCAGTTCAACCACTAGAAAACTAAGCCAATAAAACAAATTGCCAGTCAGGGTGGTGTATGCTTGTAGTTGCAGAGCCAAGGAGGTAGAGGCAGGTAGCTCCTTACTGACCAGTCAAACAAACTATCACACTTGACAAGTTCTAGGTCAATGAGAGACCAGTCCCAAGAAGAAAAAAAAAAGTGGATGGTGGGATGATGTCTGAAGGAGATATCAAGGCTGGCCTTTGGCTTCCACATGCACACATGTGAATCAGTGAACATAGATGAACACACACATACACACACACACACACACATACACACACACACACACACACACACACATACACACACCCCAAAGGGGTACAATTTGGCTGAAAGCTTATAGGGTTTATAGAGGAGTCAGGACTTGAGCTTGTCCTATAGATTTCAGAAGTACTGTTGTTAAAAATATACCAGAATTTGGGAATGTCGTCTTAATATATAACATTCAATGGTGTTTATGATAGTATATTCCTCAGCACAATAAAGCTAAGCTTTCAGATACTCTTATCTTAAAAGCATCTCTGTTATGTAAACACTGGAGATTCAGGGTAAGGCTTAAAATATTTGTCTTCATGAAGGATGTGCTTTTACTTATAAGCATCCTCTTCATAATTGGAAATTTAATACTGGTTATGGAGAAGTAAGCACATTGCAAAATTTTCAAGCTCCAACTTTGTCATACATTCTGCATTAATGTTTTTGGGATAGAAGAGGGGTATTTTTTCTTTCCTGAACCATCTATTCTAACTGCTAATCATTTTAGTGCTGACGAGCATGGTATAATAGATAGAGAACAGAAAGTTATAGAAAAGCAACATGGAAGTCAAAAGGACTGGCCCCTGAGTTCATGTCATAGATCTCTTTCATTAGGCACTGGATGATCGTCCTGCCTGCCTTTCATGCTATTAAGATGCAGCATATAGCATGAAGGAAACAGCATGTTGCACAACCTTGAGCCTTTCTAACCTTCTGAAACTGAATTTGTTTGTGCTTTGTTGATGAAACAACATGGGGAATAATCGTGAAGAAGCATAATGTTTTCATTATTTCAGAGCAAAATGAATATGTATTATATGAATAAAAGGTTGGACAAAATAGAATGATCCATGTGCCATATTTTATTTTTATGATGTGATGGCATTTGATGTTAGGATAGTAAGAAAGAATTATTTCTCTTTAGTAAAAATAAATCACCTGTGCTTTATGGTAAATATTATAAATGCCTTATGGATTCAGTGATTATTTCATTCAATTTCAGCTGGCTACTTCTTAAAGCATTAGTGTCTGGTTTCCATTATGGCTGGTAATAATTTTGGAACAAATGCCTTGTTCCTAATGTAATTTTAGTATGACTTGAATTTGAAAAATATTATTCATTGTAGTGTGATGCAAAATTATATTCTATCATGTTCAACAATTTCAGATGAGAGATTTATTCAAGAAGTTTACCACCAGACTAATTGCTATTTCAAGGATCAGATATTATTATTTTAGTTGATATACTATTTTTAAAAAAGAAAACTATTACTGAATTAATTTTGGCCAATTTACAAACAGGCATACAAGCCATTAGAAGTGAATCTTAACAAAGTTTAAGAATATTTGTCTTAGCCAGGCGCAGTGGTGCACGTCTGTAATCCCAACACTCTGGGAAGCAAAGGCTGGTAGATCTCTGTGTGTTCAAGGCCACTCTGGCCTACAAAGAGAATCCAGGACAGACAAAGCTATGCAGAAAACCCTTTCTTGAAAAACAAGCAAGCAAACAAAAAAGGAGTATTTATCTCTTTCTCTGCTACTTTCTAAATCCTTTGGAGTGGAAATAAATGTTTATTGGTGACTAAATTTGGAACTCAAGAAATGTATTACAATAAAAAGTAAATAATTGTTTAATAAATAGAAAGATGGTAGTAGCAATACTTATTATTACATTTACCTTAATTACTAATACTCAAATAATATTTTAAAAGATTAATTTATTTATTATTATGTAGAGTGTTTTGCCTGCATGTACACCTGTAGGCCAGAAGAGGGCATGAGATCACATTATAGATGGTTGTGAGACAGCATGTGGTTGCTGGAAATTGAACTCAGGACCTCTAGCGGAGCAGTCAGTGCTCTTAACCTCTGAGCCATCTCTCCAGCCCTAAATAATATTTTCAAATGAACTCCAAGTTTTCCTGTAATAATTGAGTAAGTTGATATATGACTCATTAATGAAGGAGCCATTAGGGCCATAAAACAAAAGAGGATATCATAGCCTGGTACATACAAATGGGAGCAGGGAGTAGCAAAGAAAAATAAGATGAGAATGATGGGCCCAAATTAGATGCAAAACTAGCTAATGACTCACAACAAAATACAGCCTGGTCTTTGGTATTTGGGTAAAGTAAGTTGTATGTCATCTGTTTTCTCTAACATCAGTCTTTGCAAAGTATAAGCCCTAATTAATAACAAATAGAAATTCCACAGGCTGAAGAATCAGGTGACCCTGGCCAGGGCTGGCTTCACAGAATATGCACTGATATGCCTCAAGAAGGCTTTCACTCTTCCCCTTAGCCATATTTTCAAGTTTTGGCCGTATTTTCAAGTTTTGGGTAATTTTGCTTTCTGTTCTGTTCTGTTCTGGATACTGTTGACTGTTGAGATATATTAGTGCAAAAGGTATTACTAATGAAGGTGTAAGGCTTGCCCTAGAATTTTACTTTAATATGTTCAAGGGCCTATTTTGTCCATATTTTTAGCAGATTTGGATGGAGCACCTACATGTGTGGTGCACTGTGTTAGGGTGCCAAAGGGCCTTTCTCATCAAGGACTCATTGTCTTCACTAGACAGAAGATCAACAACAACACAATAGAAAACTGTTACTGCTGCAGGAGCTGTGGATTACAAACTTCAGATTGTCAGAGAAGGGGGACATTAGCTCCTGCTGGCCAGTGGGAAAGATCTAAGCATGACTTAAGGGGAGGTACTGCTAATGGAGAGAGAAGAATCACAGTTTGCAGGGCAAATGAAGGCATGAAGGACTGAGTGCATGCGTTCTCTCTCTCTCTCTCTCTCTCTCTCTCTCTCTCTCTCTCTCTCTCTCTCTCTCTCTATCTCTCTCTCTCTGTCTCTCTTTCTGTCTCTCTGTCTCTGTCTGTCTGTCTGTCTGTCTGTCTCTCTCTCTCTCTCTCTCTCTCTGTGTGTGTGTGTGTGTGTGTGTGTGTGTGTGTGTGTGTGTGTGTGTGTGCAGCTTCTGAAAAAATCAAAAGCATGCATGAGAGATGGGAATTGGGAAGCATTTCATTTGGCTTATGAGTTTGAAATTGGTTCTTGAGGGTTCAGTGACAATTCAAGAAGCATGTAGATTGTGTCGGCTTCACACTTAACAACTGAAAACCCTCATTCGTTTCAGGAATTGATATTTGTAGCTATTTGGAAAATAATAAGTGTTAGCTTTCAAACCTGGGACAAATGACTGAGGTACCTAGTTAACATATCAAAGCAAACCTGGCCCCCAGGTTCTGCTGCATCCACTGGTCCCTACCTGTTACAGGGCCCTCAGGGCTGACAAGCCCCACTCCCTACCCTAAAGTCTTCCCCCAAGAGGCTGGGTTGCTCCTCCCTATGTAATCCAACCATTCTGGTTACCCTTTCTCTTTGTACTTTTGAGCCTCCTAGCTGCTGCTCTTGGTTCCCCTCTCCTTTTCTCTCCCTCTCTCCTTACATGACACAGCTCAGTCAGGCCTTGTACACACTGGACTCTCCCTGAAGCCCTTGCCTCTGGCTATGCTCTCACA
Organism: Acomys russatus; assembly: GCF_903995435.1. Lineage (NCBI taxonomy): Eukaryota > Metazoa > Chordata > Mammalia > Rodentia > Muridae > Acomys > Acomys russatus. The sequence continues at coordinate 25,227,770 of NC_067169.1, read as the reverse complement.
CATGTCTATAATAAACTTTCTCCTCTACCATACCTGGGAACAGTTCTGCCCTTTCTTTTCTTTTTATGCCTTTTGCGCCTTCATTTGGTGCCAAAACCAAGGACCAGTCATGTTCATTCCTGTCCTTTCTTTTTGCCTCATTCATTTTATCTTCCTGCAAAATAATCACCCATCCATGTGAAAACACCACAGTAGTAAAGGAACCTCAGAAAGGTAGAATATCGTGGAATACATTGGACACCAGCAAGCTATTCTTTTAAGTCAGTACAGTGGAGAGGAATTTCCTGCTTCACATCCTTGGTTCCTAGACTGTACTTCTTCCTTTTCCTCTTCCTGAAGTTGTCCTTGTATTCTGAGTCTGAGCATTCATGGGGAAAATAACATTCCCATGCTAGCTGAGGCTACAAAATTCACGGCACAGAGGTGCCTCCTCATTGTTGTAAGTTCAATCAATGAATTCCTTCTCAGACCTTAGAAGGAAATGCTACATCCTTATAAAACTACCCCTCTTCCTGGGGGTTCACTCCTGTTTTTCTTTTTAAAATGGCAGCCCTTGAAGGTCTGCTTCTCCCCTCATTGTTTTCATAAGTTATTTAACAAATGACAACAATAAATGAAATGGCCTTATGATTATATAAGTACTGAATACTTTTTAAAGACTAGAAAAGAAAGAGTGTAAAGTCCACAATAGTTTGGGACTTGCAAAGTAGAGGCTTTGAAAGAGCAACTGCAGAGAGACTCCCAAGAAATGTTTGTGCTAAGTTGATGGCTGGGGCTCTATAAACAATAGGTCTTAACTATTCTGCTTTGTTTCCTCCAGGAGAGAATTACAGTAAAAGCTCCCTCAGGTCAAGTTTGGAGTTACTGTTATCTGGAGCATAAAATAAGCTTATGAGAAGTGATCAAAATTTGGGTCAGGAACTGGATGTGATTGTACGCATGTGTGCGTGCGCACACACACACACACACACACACACACACACACACACACACACACACACACACACACACTCCTAGCACTGGGGATTCTCAGGAAGGAGGATGGATTGTTCAAGGCCAGCCTGAGCAACATGGTGAGATGCTGACTCCAAAAAACAGAAAAAAGAATCTATTTAAAAATTTTAACTGACACATACTCTGGTGCCTTATATTTGACCACATCCTCTGAATGGGGAGACCTGGTGGCACTCAGAGGAAGGATAGCAGGCTACCAATAAGAAACTTGATACCCTATGAGCATATACAGGGGGAGGAAGTCCTCCTCAGTCACAGTCATAGGGGAGGGGAATAAGGGGAAAATGGGAGGGTGGAATGGGAGGATACAAGGGAGGGGATAATCATTGAGATGTAATATGAATAAATTAATAAAATAAAATAAAATAAAATTTTTTTTAAAGATCTAGCTGTAGCTGGGTGTGGTGGTGCACGACTTTAATCCCAGTACTCAGGAGGCAGAGGCAGGTGGATCTTTGTGAGTTCTAGGCCAGACTGGTCTACAAAGAAAGTCCAGGACAGTCAGTGCTACACAGAAAAACCTTGTCTCAAAAAACAACAAACAAACAAAAATAACTAGCTGCAGAACTTACTTTTTGTAGGTCAAACATGGACGACAGTTCTCATTACTATATTCTCCTCCCTATTTTCTTTGAAAAGTCAGGAAACCTATTTTATTACTTAAGAGAATACCTTAAATATCTGCTTGGGGACTTGTTGGCGACAATGACTATCTAGTCACACTGAGATAGTAATGGAGAACCAGTTGAAAATTGTGACCTATTTCCATTTCTGTTTCAGGAAGATAGAGGTCCAGCTGACTAACCTTCTTTGTCCAAGGTCTAATCTAGCAGCTTGTAACTGTACTAACCTTGGTCCTTCCTTTCAACTAATCTTTCCCTTTTCAGCCCAGTGGTGTGTGCCTTTAATGCTAGGACTTGTGAAGCAAAAGCAGGCTGATCTTTGTTAAGTTGAGCCCAGCCCAGTCTACAGAGTGAGTTGCAAGATAGCCCAAACTATTACACAGAGAAACCCTGTCTCAAAAAACCAAACCAACCAACAACCAAAAACCCCAAAACAAACAAACAAAAAAATCTTGCCTTGTTTGTAATAACCTTTACATTTTAACTGTGTGCATGTGTGTGTGTGTGTGTACATTTGTGTGGGTATGTACATGGTGCTGTATCATTTATGTGGAGATCAGGAAACAATTTGGCAATTGGTTTTCTCCTGTCACCATGTGAACTCCAAAGATGGAACTCAGGTCCTCACATTCAGGAGCAAGCTCCATTCCAAAACAAGCCATCTCTTTGGCCTGTAGTCAGCCTTCAATTACTTTTCAATTTCTCTGTGGCTCTTTTGTTTTCTCCCCTAGTTTTTTCTCTTCTTTTAATGGAAAGTTTGTTCCTTTACTGGCCTTCTGTGGCTTCCCAGTATTGGCATATGGGGCATCAGACATTTTGTGAGTAAAGGAAGCATTTTTTTTTTTACTAGATCTCTGCTCCAGTACTGGGCTATATACATTACAAGGACTGATTAGGGATGAGTTATCTTCAATGATATAAGAAATTACAAAGAATACTTTGTTAAAATGCATGGGTGGGTGTGTAAAAGACTTTAAATCATTGATCAAGCTAAAAGCATTGTTTGTAAACTTTGAAAAAATGCTTAATTGCAAAGAAAGATGAACACTTCTGCTATAATTAATTGTGAAAGCATATTCTCTTTATGATGACAATGGCAATTGCTTTATCAAGAACATTGGATCATGGCCAGCATACACACACACACACACACACACACACACACACACACACACACACACATGCTGTTTAAGTCTTGTGGACATATGTGATCTGGATGAACTAGATCCTGTGGTGAGCAATTTGAGTATCTTTTGTATTCAAGTATTTTAGTCCATTGCTACTTGCAGAGAAGAGTCAGATTCCCACTCCATTTGACACCCTGCTAGGATGCTGGAAGGTATTATTTACAGTTAGACCCTTGGTCCCGTTAAACCACACCAATGAACTCCATTCATTCATAGAACTCTCAAAAGGTGACGATGTAATTGGTTAATTGTCAGTGTTCATAAACCCTATTATGGCCACTACTATAGTGAAATTGAGTTCTCACGTTTAGGTCTTAGGATTCCTGTGACACAGGTGCAAAAGAACTGCTAGTTTGTATTAAACTCCATCATTTCAGGAAAAAAAGTTCATTTCTTGTGTACATTATGTCTATTACTATATCTAATTTCTGCCACAAGGCTTACTAAAATTAATAAGTTGCAAAGAAAACCATTTTTTTCACAGTAGGAACTTAAAGTGATTGTTTATAAAAAATAATATCTAACAACATATATTTGGAATCAACGTTCTTGGGGTTAAAAATTATCTGTAACATTTGTAGTATCCTCTTACTTTCTTGAGATTCATGATGAATATAGTGAGAAGATGCCAACAAAAGTCATCAGATAGTCTAGAATTAGGAAATAATTTTATGACTAATTAAAGACAAGACTAATCTGATAATGATTTTGATAACATTTTGAAGTTTAAGCTTTGAAATGTTAAAAACAACATCTAAACTTGTCATCTGTTAATCTTTGTAATTTGAGTATAAAGAAGTTTTGTGTTAAATATTCTGAGCCCTACCAGGTGGCTCAGAGCAGAATTTGACCACTTGCTAAGTTGAGCCTAAATAAGGCCTCAGCGGCTGAGCAATGATAGGAAGAAAGGAGAAACTGTCCTTTTTCTGTTGTGTCCTAATGTGATCTCTCTACACAATACAGGGACTCTTTATAGTATCTGCCTTCAACTACTCTATGTGCAACCTCATTCTCTTGAAAGAGTAACCTATTTGGGTAGTTAGAGCAGTACAGATATATCTGCCGTTATATAAAGAATATTGGTAATAGGGAGGCTTGACAGATGACTCATCTGGTAAAGTGCTTGACATGTAAATATGTGTTCCCGACCTGCGGGTTCAGTTATTCGTGGAGTGGCGAGGAGGGTCGCGACCTGTGAATAAAGAATGGACGAGAGAAAGGCACGAGCCCAGGAAAAACTTTGCTTATCGAGGGCCATTTATTATAAGGGGGTATCCAAATTTATAATTTAGCTTCTGAAAGGGCGGGAGTGAGAAGGAATGCAATGGAAAGTTACAAAATCTTCTGGGCCAGGCCCAAGGACAGCAGGTGTGGAGTGGGGCGACTATACAAAAGTCTCGATACACCGAATGTTCTCTTTCTCAAGGTCAGGCTGGATCTTTGTGGTAGCCAGGCAGAATAATTATCTCAAGTATGCAGACAGCTGTGGCTTTCAGCCAGCAGGGCCTCTCAGCCACTGGGGCAGGTCAGGCAAGGTCCTATGACTCCTGACAAACATGAAGACCCGAGCTTGGATCTCCAGTACACATGCAGAAGCGAGGCACGACAGTGCACATCTGTAATCCCAGTGTTAGGTGGGGCTAGTGGAAGTGGAGACAAGCAGATCCTTGAAGCTTGCTGGCTAGTTAATCTAGTTGGACCAATGAGCTTCGAGATCAGTAAGAGATCGTACCTCAAAAATAAATAAATTAATTAATTAAAAGTAAAATAAGTAAGGTGGAAAGCATAGTAAAGGATGCTTGATATTGACTTGCGGCCCCTACATGCAAATAAACATATTCAAAACAAACAACAATAATAAAAACCGTTTGTGATACACATTGAAATGGTCATTGCAACAGCTAGCTGTAACTCAGCTTTCACATAAGATTGTGTTCCATGTTCCCCAGAAATGTCAGGATGCCACCGTAACCTATGCCGGCTGTGCCGGAAGGTCCAATCGCCATAGGTCTCTAGGTGGAAAAGGAGGAAGTTCCTGGTCCCCAGTTCAGCTTCATTCTGGGCTAAGGCACAAAAGGGTGGAGCACAGAAAAAGGTCTTGCCACAGGATTTCTGGTTTGGCTGGAGGTGCAGGAGAAAAAGATTTCTCCCACAGCAAAGTGCTATGGCTCTTTCAGTTGGACTGCCAGCACCAGACAGTAACAGAAGTCTGACCTGATTCGGGCAAATAGAATAGCTGCTTTAAGAAGAGCTGACAGCTCCTTGCAGCAGATTAGCACTGCAGTGAGTGGAGTGGCTTATAAAAAGACAGCAGTGATCCACACCAACTCACGGGTGAACAGCAGATGTCCTTGACAGGAGAGCTTCTACAGTGGCTGCTTGCCCTGATGGTCCCAAAGCAAGAGCCTAGCTGTTGCTCTTCCAGGGGCCCAGTGATGAATTCTTTGGGGGAGAAGTGAAGCCCTTCTTCTCCAATGTTACAGCTCAGAATAAAACAGCCAGCCACAAATGATCTTTGGTGAAACAGGGACTTAATAAATCTTGGGCAGTGGGGGAGCGGGGAGAATTTGGATGTTAATGTATTTCATTGGCTGGGACTAGGATGATGGTGACGCTCTATTTACATGGGGGAAGATAAACAGGTGACAAGCTCACATGACCATCTGTAACCACCTTGGGGTTGTGTCACGTGCTCCTGAGTCAGGCATAGAAACAAGGAGAGAGCTTTGTCCTACACTTTGCATTCTCAGGATGAGGATTTAAACCACAAGTTTGAGATTTCTGGGGTTTTAACATACTCCATCTCCCTAGTTCCATGCCAATTCCCCTGGAGGCATAGTCCACAATCCTTACTAAAGATGAGCTTAGCTGGATCAATTCAAGTAAGCAAATCAAAGATGCAAGAAAATGACAATGATAAGCAGGTAGATGTTTGGCTTCCCCATGGCTCCTGTTCAGTTCATTCAGAGATATGGTCACAATAAAAAACAACCTTTTTTGAAAAATTTATTCTTTCATATATTACATCCTGACTGCAGTTTTCCCTCCCCCCTCACCTCCCAATCCTTCCCACTACTTCCCCCCTTCACTCCATTTCTCCTCAGTATCCTTTCAGAAAATGGCAGGCCCTCCAGAGATATCAACCAAACATAGCATATCAAGTTGCAATAAGACCATGTAACTCCCCTCATATTAATGCTGGATGAGGCAAACCAGTGGGAATAAAAAGGTCTAGAAAAGGAGTCAAAAGAGTCAGAGACTACCACAGATGCCATTGTTAGGAGTCCCACAAGAAGACCAAGCTATACAAACATATATACATAGAGCCTAGGTTAAACCAACACAGTCTCCATGATTGTTGGTTCAATCTCAGTGAGCCTTTATGAGTCCACATTTGTTGATTCTGTAGGTTTTCATATGGTGTCCTTGACCCCTTTGGCTCATACAATCCTTCCTTCTCCACTTCTGCAGTATTCACTGAGCTCTCTGCTAATGTTTGACTGTGGGTCTCTGCATCTGCTCCCACTAGTTGCTCAATGGTGGCTCTTTTGGCTCCTGTCTATGAGTATACCAGAATATCATTAGAGATAATTACATATACTCTTTTTCCAGGTCTGCTTGGTTCTATCCTATGTCTCTGGGCTGCCAGGTCTCTAGTTCATGGATCTCCAGGCAGTGTCAGGTGTAGGCTCCCTCTCATGGCATCACTTCTCGCCCTTTTGGCTAAGATCAAATGAAGCAATAATCTAAGTAACTTAGCCACTTTTTTTACTTCTAGATTTAATACATACTTTAAATTATTACTCTCAATTAACTGGTATCAAAATGTCTTCTGGATGATCAAGCCACGTTATCCTGTGTGTATAATAATTATACATCATGGGAAACATCTTGTACCTTCATTCCATTTACTTCTGTTTTTAATTAGCAAATGTATGAAAAACTGAAGAGCCTTAATCTAATTTTGAAGTTCTACATCAAAATAGTTGAGTCATTCATATAAAATTCCCATTAACAAGAATACAATTGTGGCACTGCTTGTTTTGCTTGAAATAGAAATATGAATTTTTAAATTTCAGCTATCTAAACAGCTTGAGGCTTCCACTGAGTGCAAATAGCTCTTAGTGAAGAACAACATGAAAAAGTTCTTACAACCAAGTGAGATAAATTCTAAGCCAGGGAATGTATGGTAGAATTTCTACTCTGCTTTAAAAAAACTATTTTCACTAGATATATGTCAAGTTCCTATATGAACGGTGATGAACTCTCATTAAGGCATACATCTCTGACTAACCTAGATTGTGTTAGGTCATAATAAGGTCATTCTGACTTTCCAAAAGATTGGGAAGATGGTACCTCCTTCATACATGCTGGTGTCAGGAGGAGAATATTACTGTGCAAAGTAATTACACCTCCAAAACCAAGAATATATATTGGGGAATAGAAAAAGAAAAAGTATTAGGATTTATACAAATGTAACCTAAAAACAATTATGGCCACTTGCAAGATCTTATAGTCACTTTCTAATATAATTATCTCAACATCCTTTTCATGGAAATACTATGATATTAGATGTAGATATTTAGCTTGAATCCAGACGTAACAAATATATCAACTAATAAAGAAATGAGTTAAGCCAGTCATAGTGGTACACACCTGTAATCCCACACTCACAAGACCAAAGCAAGAGAACTATGATTTTGAAGTCATTCTGGACTACATTGTGAGTTTCAGGCCAGGCTGTTCAACACAATAAAATGAGGTGGAGGAAAGAATATGAATGAGAATGCAAATGTAACTGAACTGCCCAAAATAGGTGATATAATAAAAGCAGTGATTGGAATGATAGATGCCTGGAAAAAGTCTCACTAAATTATGCCGAGAAGACCTTCACAAGGACTTAGTAATCACACACACACACACACACCTATGGTGCCAGTAGAATCAGAGAGCCATCAGGCCTTTTGATATTCTTAAATCCTTAGTCATTAACCATTGTTGTGGTTATCACCAACTTCTTTGAGATGGTAAATTTACTTCCTCTAAGGAGTTGCTTTTTCTTTTCCAAATTAAGTTTAGCACTTATGCACAAGACAAAGACCTAAATAATACCATAGAGTCAACATTTCATGTTATAATTTAATACTAAAACATTTGTATGTCAAAAATGTATAACATTTAAGAGAAGACACATTACAGAAATTTGAAATTTGTCTTTCATATTCCAGTTTTAAATGTAATCAATTTAGGTCTGTGATTTTTAGCTGGATGTCAAAGCAACATTGAAATGTTTAAGAGAACTTGACTTTCATTCTTTAGTATTTCTAAATTTAGTTTATGAGATTTATAGAAAGCTACTTAAGATTTGGAAATGATAAACTTGTTAAGGCTTTTATTTTATCCTTTTAAGAATTTGAAGTGATAATAAAGTAAACTGAAGATGATATTTATAAATACAGTTTAAAATGTTCCAGGAATTTGTTGATGAAATATGAGCAATGAGCAGCTCCTGGAAGAAGGGCTTGAGGGTGTTTTCTTGGATTATAGAAATGTCCTATATATTCATTGTGTTGGTCATGAAGATCTGTTGAGGTATCCCTTGATGTATGTGAATATTTATCTCACTTTTAAAAATTAGCTTAATTAGCTGATTTCTAGATGGAATTGATTGTTGAGTCTGGTCAGCTTGAGTTAATCAAACACTGATTTAAGAAACCCCTGTGACTGATTGGTTTGGGGTTTTTAAAATGTATTTGATTTATAAGTAGATAATGAAATTTATATAAAAGCTTAAGGAAAACTATATAGCTAATGACTTGTGTAGATGCAGTCCTTGTAAAAAAATTCCCATGATCTGTAAGTCTATCACTAGACCTTTCCTACTTGGCAAGATTCCTTGGGAAGTATGCCAGGCTTCCTAAGATGTCTAGCAAATGGTATAATGTCTGTCAATGGCCCCCGGTGCACTAATAGCATTTTTCAAGGCAGCACCTGCATCCCTCTGTCTGCCCTCCAGTCCTAGATAATTTGCATAAATGTTTATGCCAGATAAATTGTCACCCTAAAGAGCAGAATTAGTTCTGCACTGGCCGATTTCAGTAGCCAAGGACCACTGGGCATAGCTTATGGATGATAAACAACCCTACCAGGCCCTTGCCTAGACTGAAGGATTTGGCATTAGATAGGGACAGAGGATGGAATTAGAAAAGCAAAGAACTGTGTGACAGCTGTCCATCTGGAGCATTCTGGAGCCATAAAGAGAGGCCCACAGATGATCTTTCCAACCTTTCACTGTAAACCTGTACCCTTTCTTTTTGATTCCCTAAATCAGTGGTTTTCAACCAGTGGGTTGCAATCCTTTAGGGGTCTAATGACCTTTTCATACGGGTCACCTAAGACCATTGGAAAACACAGATATTTACATTATGATTCATAACCTTAGCAAAATTACAGTTATGAAGTAGCAATGAAAATAATTTTATGTTTGCGAGGTCACTACAACATGAGGAACAGTATTAAAGGATCACAGCATTTGGAAAGTTGAGAACCACTGTTCTAGATATTTTTACAAACCTCTCTTGCTTTTGAAACAAATATGATAGCCAGATTGAACAGAATTGCAGAAACCATTTTAGAAGAATTATTTGATACATGAAACATAGTTAAAATGACAGAACTCTAAAAATGACAAGTCATGAAGTCATGTTTGTTTGTTTTTTAATATTAGACTCTCTTGTCCCCCTCCCCACACACATACACCACATTCTCTGGCTCACAATCAAAAGAAATCCAAAGTCCATAAGGCTTGCTTCAGGTATCATCATGGGTATGCTGGTAGCATCCCATTTGTTCAGAGAATACCGAGAGCAGCCTCATTTCCTCTTGCTTTCATTCCTTTGCTTAAGACTGTTGCGAAGATCTCTGGAAACCACTAGCTTTGGTTTCCTTGCAGTACGTAAACAGATTGCATAACAGGCTCAGTTCATTTGCAAAATGAAAATACTCAACAAAGGTATAATAGTTCTCAGCTTATAAATAGGGTGTGCATGAGGAAAGTATGGAGTTGTTGGGCTGTGGTACAAAGTAATTCTTCTTTTAGCATATTATATAAAAGTAATTGTCATCCTAAAGGAAAATGGACTCTGTGTGGTTTTTTTTTTCATGCATTTTCCATCACCATAACTTATTGTTGTGAGTGAAAGAGTGGGTGCAGGTAGACAGTAGCAGCAGATGCTACTGTATAGAGGACTCGTGTAAATGCTAGCCTGGAATCAACCTCTGGCTACTGAAGCAAAGGATCACTTTAATGTTTGCAGAATCATATGGCTTTTTCCTTCTGCTTTTCATGAAATACCCTTAAAGAATTCCTCTTGTTTGTGGTTTCAAAAAAATTAGAACTATGCCAGTGAGGCCTGCCTTTAAGGATTCTATTAAACAATAAGAAGGCTTTGTTCTTAGCTATAAAATTAAAGCAAGCAGTGTTTCCATTACCTGGCAGGATGCCTTCCCCAGCCTCTACCCAAACTTGATCCTCACACACTGAATAGAGCCTTCTGTTTTCCCGGTAGGAAGGTGAGAAGGCAACATCTTCCAGCCTTGTATATAGAAATATAGCTGACCTTTCAGATAATGGAGGGGTTAAGCAGTTGGGGAATGAGGAAAGAAAAGAGAGGGGCCGAGGGAGAGAGAGAGGGGGAAGGAGGAGATAGATAGATAGATAGATAGATAGATAGATAGATAGATAGATTGATTTATTTCATGATTGTGGTTTCTTGAGTTTATAACAGAGTTGGTTATAGGACAGATCTTCACCTCTCAGAATGATTGCTTTAGAAAGTCAATAATAACTTCACAATGAATTGAGATAATAGAAGCAAGGACTCTATATAAGGAAACATGCACATACACACACACACACACACACACATATATTTCACACACACACACACACACACACACACACACACACACACACACACTGTATTAGTCTTGTATAGACTGTATGGCTTTTTCCAGGCAGATTTACTGATTGCCTAAATATAGAGAAATTATGATATATGAAACACAAATACTAATATGTGGATTGTGGCCCTGAAATTTGGAATGGCCATGGTCAATATGGAAAGCACTGTCAGAGGAAGTCTGTGTTTAGCCTCTTACTTAGTCCTAAGGTACTGAAGCTACAGAGCAAATGGGATGAATATGGCACCAAATCCTTTTACCTTCCCCTAGAGTTCATCATATGAAGAAACGATTGTAAGAAAATTTCTCTAGTCTATGGCCGCTTACTGAATCTTCTTCTCTTAGTGTTGAATTTTCTCAGCCTCTTCAGAGAATTCCAGAGTGGGATGAATCCCTCATGCACACTTAGAAGCCTTAGATTCGCTCCTGATGGAACATGTTAGATACTTCCTGTGCTTCTTTCCCTTTGGCTGCAGTTATTCTCAGAGTTGCCTGTTGTCTCTAGTTGCTCAGAGAGTGGTTGGGTAGGTAAACTTTGTTGTCCTCATACCTTTCCTTGTCTACTACCCCACTTCCCACTAGTATTTCTCGTCAACCATCTGTTCTTCCATTCTGGTCTCCTACCATTTTTTAGAACAGCAGTCCTAGAATCTAAGATGGAATGATAGCATGAGTCCGTTCCCTGATTGTGACCATAGTTCACATGTCTGATTTCTACAACCCATTCTCTATTTTGTTGTATTTGCATAAATATAGGTAGTAAACCTTGGGCAGCAACTTCTGCCCAGATTCTGATGTGTCAACAACCAAACAAAAGGTTTCATAGATGTCCCTTGTGGACCTTTCATAAAAAAAGGGCTATGTTTACCTTCGTTCAGTTGTACTTCCAGACTCAAGTTCTATCAGTAATAGAATCAAGTATGTTTCACTTACTGAAAGGCATAGCAAAGTGCACGGGCTGATTCTCAGTTTAAAGAATGTCATGGAGGACCAGATAGCAACTACATTTAAGTAACACAAGTCTGAATAGAAACCCAATTCTGTATTTCTCCATCACATCACTATACAGGAATCATGGTACAAACTGGAAAGAATGACACTTACCAAAGTGACAAGTGCAAGTGAAAGTAATGAATGTGATCTGTGGACTAGAAGTTTCCACTTTCCATTAGAAATAGCTTCCTTTCTCTGAATTGTGTTGCCTCTATCTTTCCTTTAACTCAACAAACATCTGTAAGCTATTTCACCTTCAAAAAGCTGACTTTTACTAAATGCAGTTGTTGAAGATTACTTAACAGACTGTTACTGCTTTTCACAAATTTTATGAAAAGGATTTGATAGACATAATTGAGCATGTCAGTTTAGTCGAGTCTTTTTTTTTTTTTTTTTTTTTTTTTTATTCTATGTGCCCAGCCCAAGCGGAAGGGTGTAGAGCCATTTGTTTTCTAAAGAGTGTAATTAATAAGCTCAAGGAAGGAAAGAGATTATTGTTTTTGAATGAATTATGAGCAACACCTTCCATTCTGTTGCTTCATTTTGGAACTGCTGTCCACAAGGTTGCCATTCAACACACAAAAATGTCTGTGCCATTAGTGCCAAAAATGTGAGACTGAAGGCTGAGGTCAGCTTAGTGTACCCTGGAAAATTGAGCATAAGTGGATCGACATTTGTTATAAATGTGACAGAAATCTGCAGGACATAGTGGGGGCAAGTCAAAGCCAGGCAGCAATGGAGTATTGTCAGCATCAAATAGGACTCCTATTAATTCAGTAATTGCAAACTCTTCAGCACTAGAAGGAAGACAACTAGGATTAATTGAGTACCTATCTTCCAGATTGTTCACAGATGTTTCCATTGAAACTATGCAAATAAGGAAATATTCTTAGAAATTCTATGCATTTTTCACACTTTTTACTCTAAAGCTCATGATTTGTTCTCTATGCTGAAGGATGGCAAACTGTGACCCCTAGGATCAAATCTTATTTGTTGTCTCCTTTTTGTTAAAAAAAGGGGGGTGGCACACAGCCATGCCTATGTGGTTACACATTGTCTATGTATGTTTTCAAGACAATAACAAGAGTTGAATACATGCAACAGAGTCCATATGGCCCATAAAGTTAAAATATTTACTTTCTACTGCTTTGCAAGCAAAGTTTCCCAACTCCTGTTCTATACCATGGAAGAGTCTTCTGAGCCCATCCTCTCTCCCTACTCAGTTGCATAAAAAGCAAACTTTATGGGATGTACTTGGGATTTAAAAGCATCTCCAAAAAAATCTAGAGTTAGTCACCATGCTTACATGGCTTTCTGAGTTATTGAGCTGATAAAAAAAAGTGCAGATGCATTGATTGATGTTACAATGTCTTTATGTAGGCATAATAGGGTGGTTGATTCTAGTACCCATCATGTTTATTCTGTATGGACATTGCAGATAAACTGAGCTTAGGAACAACATTGAGAATGGGGTATAAATATTGAATTGCTATGCATGAAGCAAGTTCCAGTGGTTTTTCATGTACTAACTCACTAGTTCCTACCAATGCACCAGAGAGACTGTTATGAGGATGATCTGTACATTGTAGTATGCTTAAAAGTATTGAATTTGCTCTGAGAGGTGAGAATTGTGTTTTCTTCATGGAGACAGGGAACCTGAAAAATGGATAGTTGGTGTAGATAACTAGGAATATACAGCTAGTTATGCACAAAGACCTGACATTGCTATCCCAGGAAACATCTCAAGGTCCTGTTTGTTTTAGTCTTTGGTCTTTCTAAAATGTTTTTCATTATTGGAAGATTTGGCTTTAATGAAAAATGAGCAACAGCATCAACACTTTGAATGGACATATTCTGTTATACTGCGTGTGGGAGGAAAACTCCCTTGTGTGAAGTTGCAAGGTTGTAGGCATTAGCAGTGGCATTTTTGCTGGGCAGTTTTATTGCCTTGTTACATTTGTATTTCGTTTATAGGAATTTTATTGCTCTACTCACTGTAGTATGTTACCATTTAAATGGCATCTTATGGCTTTCTCTATTCAACAAATTAACTTCATAATCTAAGGAGCCCTAAGAAAAGTTTTACCATGAGAATCCCAAGAATCACTTTTTAAATCCATAGCAAATACACAAAAACCACTTTCTGAATATTCAGTACATAAGTACAGTTGATCTTATGTGGGCCAGTAGATTTTCCACAATGGTGTTCTGATAGCTCATATCCACAGTATCATTACACTTACTTCCCACATAAAAATCACTTTAAGAAGTAATTCCATGATTTAATGAAAAGCCACTGTTGAAATTTTAAAGAAAAATTTTAGTCAACGCATAGTAAATATTAAACTCTGGAGTGCACCTTGGCAATAGAAGCCTTCCTTTGCACATGGAAGGCTTTGGATTTTACCCCTACCATCAGGAAAACTTAATAACTAAAGTAATATATTGAACATTAAAACTGCTGCTGTTTTGTGTCTTCTGATTTTCCCTCCAAAGATAGAGACCTTGGACACTGGGGCATCCTCTCTTGAGCTAGGTCCACAAGTAGTTGAGAGAGTTTCAGGGTAAAGATTATATGTAAGCATATTAGATGCATTACAGTAATACCGTCTGTGCTTACTCAGTTCTCCTTGGCTCAGTTTTATATACAAACTGAACTATTAGAATCCCTTTCATTGTTCCTTCTGGCAGCTCTGTCTAACTTCTGCCCCAGGGTCTGGAATGTTCATCACAGCTGCCTTTGGCAATAAAACCCAAAGCACCTTCAGATCCTCATATTTCTCTTTGCACCTGGTCAGCAGAGCACAGTGGGGCACAGAGCCGAACTGCATGCAGTTTTCCCCTCATGCCTTCATCTTGCTGGCCAAATATCAGTTTATCCACATCGGAATTAACTCCTTTAGTGTGTTTCTTTATGAGTGATATGGAATAGCTAGGCCATGCTTTTAATACTCCTTTCTGCTTTAGGTTTAGATGCAGATTTAAAGTTACAGCTGATTAGTATACAGAGATGAGTGTTTTGGGGTCCAAATAACAGCAGCCATAGAACATCATATATGAATGTTGCAACCTTTCTCTGGGTCACATTGATTTAAATCAGTGTGGAATGACCCCAGGCTTTGATTTTACCATGAGGACGGATTTTAGGCAAACATGAAATGTATATATTTGCATTCAAAACTCCCAGGTGTCAAGATTAACAGTCTTAAAGGATAAATGTAACTGTTCAGTGGTGCAGTCTCAAGATGACACTAATTGTGGGCCAGTGGGTCTCCCAGGCTATGTAATCTCAGGGGGTCACCATTCTTGTAGAATTCCTCATACATTGAGCAATGCTCCTTTCCCCCTGAATACTCAGAAGTAAAATTTCCTGTCTCTAACACATTGGCTTTATCCTGTCCCAGGCTTAGTTCAGTGTTCCATCTGTGTACAAACAGGAAGCCATCTATCAAATGAGTGTATCCTTTTGGCAGGAGGAATTGGAAGGTTCTACTTTGAAAGCCTGTAGGTGGTTAACTCATTTCAACCAGGCATTGTAGAATGAGAAAAATAAATGAAAGGTTCTAAAGTTCTGTTAGACACAACAACAGATGTTGGGGTGAGTGCAGGGGTAAAAGAAACCTTTATACACAGCTAGCGGGAATATAAAGTAGTGTATTTATGATGAAGTTCAGTTGCGAGGTTCCAAACAAACAAACAAACAAACATACAACAACCACAACAAAAACTAAAATCAGTAATACAACATGATCTTGCTATACCACTCCTGGTCATGTACTCAAAGGGCTCTATATCCTACCGTAGAGAAACTTGCTCAGCCGTATTTATTGCTGTACTATTTACAATAGCCAAGATACAGAGTCAGTCCACAGTTTCATTTACAGATGAATGGATTTAAAATGTGGTACATACATGTAGTGGGATTTTATTCAGCCATAAAGAGAATGGAGCCTTAACATTTGCAGGAAAATGGATGGGCCTGGAGATCATCAAAATGAGTTAAATAAGTCAGATTCACAAGACCCATCACATTGTCCAATGAATAGACATTAACACACGGTTTAAAAAATAAAAGATTACTACCTAAAAGAAAAATAAATAAATAAAACGAATATTAGTTCAGTTTTACCTATGAGAAGTGGCCAGACATTTCCTCCCCATTGATGTGAATTTCTAAGAATTCCATGAAATATTTCCAGTTTAAGGCCACACTTTTGTAAAAATTAATGATGTTTATACTCTGTACCATACATCTCATTTAGCAGTTAAATACAAGTGAAAAGAGCAAGTTTAAGAAAAATAGAGACCATTTACAGACTGCTAAAGAACATTCCACAGACATATAGCCAGATTTTCAGTGTGTCTCTGTAATTAAATCCCTTTAATGTTTATACATTTGACAAGGAAAAAATGTCAACTTTACCCCACCCTTTCTGTGAAATCTTATAACACTATTAGACCATAAAACTTAACAGGGGGACTTTTTACTGGGCACTGCTAATGGGCTATTCTAGGACAAAAATTTAACCCAGTTATGTGATCATTACTAATGTAAGAAATTGCATTTATTACCATTAAACAATGAGATCTCCATCATGATAGTTGGTATGGAAGTCTAACCAATTATCAGTGTGAGGTGGATATTAATGCAGAAGGGAAACCCTCAATGATACACTTGATATTTGGTTCAGGGGGCTTAGGCATTAAGTTTATCTTTTGCATTTAGTTCAGTCTTCAACTTTCTAAGTTCAATGAGACTGTAAATGATGACCTAAGAAGCAGCAAGATAACCCTTTGAATGGGAAAAATTGGTTAGCAAATCTTTACAGGCAAGACTCTTGTGCTGTGTCTTCATTATGTAACTTCCCTTCCTAGTGTACCCTCACTGCTACCAAAATACCGAGGACAACTGGGAACTCACCAAACAGGTGGAGCTTTTGTTCAATATTTACTGTAATTGTGTTCTATCAAGCCACCATGAACACTTAGTTTCTCAATGACATCATTGCCACACACGCAGACACACACACACATGCACACCCACATGCACATATGCACACACACAGGCACATACAGGAACATAATCTTAATCAAATTCTAAAACAACTCACCTTGTAGATTCCATTCTCTTTATTTTCTAAGAGAGCAGAGACAGCTCTGAAGTAAGTAGCTACTGTGAAACTATACTACTAAGTGCTTCAGTCATGTACCCCCAACCCCATTCCAGAGCCTTCCACACTGCCTCCATCCTATTACTTCTGCACAAAAGCTGCCATAAGAAAGCAGAGTATTAGCACCATATCTCACCTCAGTTTTATACACACAGAGTAGCAGAGCTTTTTCAGTGCTCTCTGTGAATGGGAAACACTGGTCTAGAGTTAAGGATTGCAAATAAAATGTTGCATACAGAATTAGCAGCTATTGGGGATGGGTTGATGCAATTTGTCAGCAGCTTAGCTTATTGGATGCAGAGTCAGGAGAATGTCTAAACATCATGTTTGCATCTTTTCACTAGTTTCTTTTCCTTTCTTTTGGCTTGTCAAAGGATTCTCATCTAAGCATATTTAATCACATTGCTCTCTCTAACTTCTTTCCTATATGTGTCCTAATCTTAAAATCTTTTTCCTTTTGACTTACGTGTTTTACACACTTGTATGTAAACTTTAAAATAACCCTTACTTTGTCCTTCTTGCATAACAATTTGACTGCTGCCTGATATCATGCAGAAGCCCATGGGCCAGTTTTGAAAGAATGGATGGATAAATAAATAAACATTTGGATGTGATTCTTTCAAAGGAAAAGTGGCAGTTGTATTGTAAGCACAGACAGAACTTCAACCAGCCAGCATGGCATTTGCTATGGCACTTGAAATATCGGATAACAAATAAGAGGGCTTATCAAAAGAGGAACAATGCATTGTTGGTTTTAAACTTGCGATTGTCTCTAACTTGAGAGGGACCAATTGGAGAAAGTTGGAGCTAGTGCTAAAGAACAAAAGCAAATCAAGGGGAAGAGATGATGACTTTCAAGAAGGAAAAAAGAAGCTGCAACTCTAGATGTAGAGAAGGTATATGCTAAGCACATGGGGGAGGTTCAAAAGCAGATAAAGTAAAGCCAGCTGTGGTTCTTAATTTCAGCAACTAACTTGATATTTGCTTGTCAACATACTTGAGAACAGTTGCAGTGAGGAGGCAGACATGGGACCGGCCATTATGTAGTAATATTTTTCAGACAAATCAAAGGCTTTGAAGATCAAATTCCCCATTTCAATGTCATCCAAATATAAGATGTCCTATTTACCTCTATTCCACATTTGACTATATTTTGGGGACAGGGAAAGAGATCAATGACAAAAAAGTGGAAGGACATATCGAGGGGAAAAGGTTTAGGGAATGTTTTTTGCATGTTCAGATGGCTCCAAATAGCACACTTCCATCAGCCTCAATAATTTCTTTATAAAAAGATGTGAATCAGAAATGAAAGCTAAAGTCGTACCCAGTATCTGCTCCTTTCCAAACCAAACATGTGAACTAGAGACACCTGATGACATCTGTCTCCTTCACAGTCAAAAGAAATGAAATCCAATCAAAGCATTAACTCTTTTTAAAATAACATGATATAGTAAAACTATGGAAAACATCATTGCAGTGAAATAATTTCATAAATGTAGGGTATTATTCAACTTTTTATTCTACCTGTTGGAATATAAGAATGCTACAGTTAACAAAACTTTGAAACTTAATGAGAACAGAAAAAAAAAAGATTCAACTTTTCTGGTTTCAAAGAAAAGCTCAGCTTGCATTCTTTGGGGGGATAATGTATCCAAAAATTGTCACACCATGTTTCAAAATTTCTGGAAATATTCCTTTGAGGCAATGGTGATTGTAGTAGCAAGTTTTTCAGAATATGTTTGGGTCAACAAAGTACATCTCAGTCCACTTTTTTAAATTTAGCAAAGCCAACCAATCTACCATAAAAATGAAGTCTGTACAATTGAATTACAAGCTACTATGGCAACTGTGGTACACTTTCCCTAATTTGCAGTAACACAAATTTGGATGTGTATTGAAAGAGGAATGGATCTACTAAGAAGAAACTTAAGAAATGGAGCTTCTGGCTTAGGATTCTGGATAAGAGTAGTGTTGATAAAAACAGACCAGGGGATCAAGTATCACCACAGTCATAATAGAAACTGATGGTCAGGTACAGAGGGTGACCAAGATGGAATATTGTGACTAACTAACATGACAGTGTTACTTTTGAACATATGTCCTGCAAGGAAGTGCACAGCTGGACATAGGGTAAAGTTCTGAAACTTCACTAAGTTTCATCAAGAAAAGAATCTTAATCAATTCTGAATTCCAGACATCTCACTTCTTCTCATAATATGTTCATGTAATCAACATGGCCCCTTTCTTTTCACAGCTTAGTTGTAATCACTTATGAAATTGTGTTGAGATGAAAAGGAAAAATAAGACATTGATTGAGAGTATGTTTTAAGTAGCTATTTCAATAGAAAACTGAATTTACTTAGAAATCCTCTAGGGGAACTAAAAGTGAAGACATAAAAGAGTGGTAAGAGAAATTGAAGCCACTGATTATCTTCCCTGAATTATCAGTCTGACTTTGAAATTCTGTAGCTGTCAATCAGAGCTTTCCTTGCCTTTGTTTATTAGACAAACATTTAGCCAATACGTCTGTGATAATTTAACATAGGACACAATGTCTCGTGCTTGTTATAAGTGGTTGCTGACCATCTTCCCCAGAAAATGTCTGTGTCATCTTTTTGTGGCATCTGTTCATGATCAAGAAAGAATAAAATTCCAGGAATCCTGGGCTTCTTGAAAAGGCACATAGTTTCTGTGAGCCTCGATGACTGAATATTTATCCAGAACTCACAGTAGTACTTCCAGTTTATCTCATTCATAAAGAATAAAAATATCCTAGCTCAAAAGTGAGGCGCCATAGTACATGAGTGGAGGGGGAGACCTGGTGGCACTCAGAGGAAGGACAGCAGGTAGCCAAGAAGAGACTTGATACCCTATGAGAATATATAGGGGGAGGTGATCCCCCTCAGGAACAGTCATAGGGGAGGGGAATAAGGGGAAAATGGGGGGGGGGAGGAATGGGAGGATACAAGGGATGGGATAAACATTGAGATGTAACAAGAATAAATTAATAAAAAAAATTAAAAAAAATATCCTAGCTCGTTACCCAAGTCAAAAGAACTCATCACTGGGCCTTGTCTTCTTTTGTGACATAGGGTAGAATCATCAGTTCATTGTCATCCTGTGAAACTTTACAGCCTCTCCTGTAGCTGTACTAAAATAATTAAGCTTATGGATGTTATCTCCATCTCCCACAGCTAGGATTGTCTGGGTTTCTGTCAGTGAATAAGCATCTCAGTGTTGTCACGAGGTAGAGGAAATAGCATGTACTCGCTGTTTCCCCAGTACAGTTGCCAAGAGTGAGCTAATCGTAACTCTCCATCCCATACAATGCATCTCAAATTTTCAAACACAGACATCTCAGCATTGATTTACCTTTTAATGAAGATGGTGTGCTTTCATTTGTACAACCTCTGTGTCCAAATATGTCAGGAATAAGATTTAAAATGAGGTCATAAGATTAATAAAGCATCAATTCCCCATTTTGTGATTTGATTTTGTATAGGGATTAAGCCCAAACTTGAATATTTAAAACGTGTTAAGTGAATATATAATGTAACCTGTTACATTGTTTCAGGGAAATTTCCCTAAAATACATTGAGAATAATTTGTTATGAATAAATTAATACAATTAAATTTTTTTTCATTCATTTTTCAAGTTTTCCAGGACAGGATTTAGAAATATATTTCATCTCACATGTCAGGTCCCAACTAGTTGATAATGGCAACATATATATCCTGTTAGGAAAGGTTCTAAGGTTGAGACAAGCTTAGCAGAAAGAGTGTTATAGCTGGATGGTGTTTTCTAAGGATACAGTTCAGGCAAGCATGTGAGACCTATATTTCTCATTCTTGCAAATAGTAGAAAGGAGAATTAAAATTTAAGGTGTATGTTTAGAAATTACTAGAAGTGTACTGGTCTACATTGACAACATCATTTAACTGAAAGGCCAAATGAATGCCATTTTATTCATCCTGCAGGTCAATGCATCACGTCAAGAAGCCAAATTGACAGAAGAATGTGATCTTCTCATTGAAATTATTCAGCAAAGACGACAAATTATTGGAACAAAAATTAAAGAAGGCAAGGTATGATATCCAGAACAGAAGATTTTTATATTTGCTGCATGGAGAGTATATACTCTCTCATACACATTTCCAGCTTTGAAAATGTAAAATCATACTCTCTGTATTTGCCATAATTTCTTCTTAAGTATCTGCTGTAGTCCATTCTGTGTTGTTGTAGTAGAATATCCAACACAGAGAAGTAAAGAAAGAAAGAGGATTATTTGGCCCATAGTTCTAGTGATTGAAAATTCCAAATAGTATGGCATTATGTTTGATAAGTGCCCCAGGCTGTATTATAGCAGTGAGTGTCCATCCAGAATCTGTTGAGGATATAGTTTCCCTTAGAGCACCTCCATTCACCAAGTGTACCCATCTCTTATTCCTGCAGTTTTCTAGTTTTTCAGATACCTGGTTTCCTGAAACATAGTCATTGTTAATTGTATGCACAAGGAAGGTAGTTTGCCAATGTCACATGGCTAAATGCAGGGATCAATAATCTTCATATCCATAAAATTTCTTTTGAAATGTTCTGGGATTTTTTCATTTTTTTATTATTAATTTTTTATTTTTACATATACATTTATATTATTATACATATATACAACAAACTACTTACAGCAAGAAGAACCATGGCACAATCAGGAATTATATAAATATTACATTCTTAGTGTTTTGGCTATTTGTATTTGGCAGCCTTGAAGAAAACATCTTTCCTATCTTGGTGAGTCTAAAATTCTGAATGTAAATCAATATCTATCTATCTCATCACTATCAACTTAAAACATCTATCTAGACCTAAATATATCTTAACCCCTAAACAACTAAGCTTAATTCAAAAACTAAACTACCTGGTCTTCAACCCCATCAGAGACTTGAGAAGGAATAAAAATGATTACCTGAGTATATATATACACACACACCAGGGGTGCAAGTTAGCAACGTCCCAAATGAGAAGATGACAGAGACAGTTTACTACCTGAGAAGTCACCCCAGACTCTCATTAACATTGGAGCATCACCTTCAGCCTTCTGGTCCAATATATTTGACAGACATATTTGTGAGGCAGGAACTATCAAGGACTTGTTTACCTTGTCTTGGCAGAGTTTGGCTATTGACTCTGCCTGTATGCAAGTTTGCCCTTTTTTAAGCCAGAATTCTGTCTGTGGTACGAACAAGGATATTTTGCCCAGTGTCTTGTTTGCCACATTTGAAGCCATCTCCATAAGGAGGTTCTTTGATGTTCATCATCTTCTTTAAGGTAGACTGGGTGTTGCCAGGAGTTAAATGCTCTGAAGCCATCTCCATAAGGAGGTTCTTTGATGTTCATCATCTTCTTTAAGGTAGACTGGGTGTTGCCAGGAGTTAAATGCTCTGTTTTTAATGTTAAATTGACAACTTACAGCTGTGCATATTGTTGAATACAATATGATGCTATTGTTTATGAATATAATGTATTTTAAATCAAGGTAAGTAACATATCAATCATCTCAAATACTCATTTTTGTGGTGAAAAATATTAAATTTAATTTTCTATTAATTTTGAAGTGTACAGTGGTTTGCATTTGACATACTTATTAATCTGTGCCATGCATCTCAAAGTTTAAAAAGCCTTACTCCTCCTGTTTAATTGGGTGTGTACTCTTCTCATAGTAGTTTCTATTATGCCAAACTTTTGGTAGCTTGGAACCCTTTTATTGACTAAGTTAGCATTCTGGAATTCAGAAGCATAAAAGCAGTCTCACTAGGTTGAAGGCTACATAGGTTCCTGCAGTGCTGGTAAGCTACTGCTTACCTTTCCAAGCTTGTGTACGTCATCCACGATCCTTGGCTCACAACTACTTCATTGTTGCCCTCTACCTTCTATTTCCCAACTAGTTCTCTAACATAAACCTTCCTGTCTCTCTGTTATAAAGACCTTATAGATTATTTGGAAATCATCCACATAATCCTAGACAACCTCAACTCCACAAGATCTTTAACCTAGATAGCTATAAAGTTCCTTTTGTATGGAAGGTAACATAAAAGGTATTCCATTTTTAACCATGGCTATATGTAGAGTTCATTTTTTGTAGAACTCACTCTACTACAAACATACACCACTAATAAAAATAGAATAAAATGGTGCACAATGAAATAAGAGAAGTATTTCCATGAAGCAGAAATGGGACAAAAGTACAATGCCACAGCTGGGGCTCAAGATACAGGTTTGGTCAAGAAGATGCACGTATAGCTGCAGTTCCAGCTCCTGTGGCTGAAAACACTTGAAGTTTTATAGGAAGTGTTAGGATTCTGCTTCAGTCTGCCTACCAGTGATGCCATTGCTTACCTGCCAAGGGGGTGTGGCCCTCAGAGACCTCCATGTGGTCTCTCTCTTACCTCTCTACTTCCTCTTCTCTCTCTACCTTCTCTACCCCCCCCCCATCTCTACTTTCTCTCTCTCTCTTTCTCCCTCTTCCTTTATTTCTCTGGGATATCCCCTCCCCCCTTTTCCTTCTCTCCCCATCCTCATTTAATAATCTCCATACAACATACTATCTGCTGCCTGGTACCTTCTTATATCTTATCACCATATACCTTACTGCATTATTCTTTAAATATAAAAGGAAGGATCTAAAATTGCTTTGGATCTAATGGAGGGCAGAAACAGGCTCACACCTTAGTTCCATGAACTGTAGAAGGCTTATCATTCATTACAAGGGACAGGAAAAGATTATTGCCAATGTGTGCCTGGTACATAGCTTTCGGCAAACTTCTGTTCTGGGGTTCTGGAACAAGTCAGTTGTTAAATGGGCCCTGTGCCCTACTCATTCTGGTAACACATAATATAGGTGCCTCAGAGATAAGACGAGATTCCAGAGTGTTGAGCCCAAGGGCCAGGTTAGGTGAAGGCAACTATATAACCGTTAGAGCAAACTGAGTAAGGAAGAGCAAGGAATTATCTTCAGTTTCTTTTCTTTAAAACTGAAATGCTAAGCTCAGTTCCAAAGCAAAGAAATCTTCAATTTCTAAAGCTACAGCCAACAAAATCAGCAGCATTATCTTACCCTAAGTGAATTTTGCAAGTGAATAAGCCACAGATTTGAAAAGAAACAGCCCAGAGATAAAGAAATCACTTTTAATTTTAAAGGGGCAAAAAACATGAGAAACCACAGACAAAAAGGACTGAAAGAAGAAACACATAGATAGGAATGCAGTAAATGAGCAGTTTTTCAGGTAAACTTGTAGACAGGTATGTGACAGAAAACACCTACAGAAGAAATTGGGGAACAGTTTTGGCCTTCACTGGGAGAATTCCATAAATATAGAAAGGGACAAAAGAATCTGAGTGACACTTGAGCATGACAGATGTCCATGGACTCAAAAATGAAGCTAGATTGGTATTTTAAATGCTAGTCCTGACCGTACTAGTGATTCATCACCTGGAGATTTAAAAACATTCTTTGCTTGTTAAAATGCAAATTACTGCTGCTCTGCCAATTACAGCTCATTAACTAGAATATTGGAGGATGTGCCCAGACATCTAGAGTTTTCCTTTGAATGATCTCCAGCTGATTCTCTCACATACAGTGTTTGAGAATCTCTTATTCCACAATATACTGACCTATAATTAAAAGACTGCCTTAAATGGATCTCTCTAGAACATTCTGGTAGTTTACAAGACGCTCTCATTTTCTTTTGCTTCAATATATGCACAGTTTGATTTTTTTCTTTCTTGTCGTTGCATTTCACTTTTAATTTCAAATATCCTGATAGAGAAAGCAGAAAAATATGAAACTGAAGAACACTCATTGTCACATTTGTAGTACACATGGTCTCTACTTCCCATATTCAAAGGATATGAGGGTGGAATGAAATGAATCCAAAAGAATAGTTTGATCTCATTTTCTTTTGTGAGAATTGTACCAAACATCTTCAACTTGGCTGTGTAATTTAAATTATTCTTTATGTTATATGATTAAATATTTCATTCATTTGGTTTATTGTAGGGACTATTAACTTATTTTTCCTTCTGGAATTTTCCCTTCCTCTGGGAATTTTTAATGGATGTGTTCTAACATCCTGAATTAGACTGGATGGCTGCCTGGGCCTTGCCTCTGTATATAATGTTGCCAGAAGCTCTGTTCTACTTGGAGTAAAATGGTGTTATTTTATTCAACTAAGGTACACAGTTATCCTGATAGGGACAAGAACTACCATTATAATGAACGATGTATTTTTACCATGCTTGAGATCGCATACTCTTAGCTGCCAAGTTTGGACATTTTAATCTGACTCATTATTTTCATGGATTCATTGTAGTTTTGCCTGAACTCTTGGGCCCATCACCTCTCAATTCAGCTGTAGTTTCCTTTGTTTGCTATAGTACATACTTGGAATTGGACATTCCCTAGAGTCCTACAGATCTGACATCTCTTTCCTTCCTTTGCTTCAAGATTAGAGTTGTCCTGGGATGATAATCATGACTTGGAGAAGGCAGAAATTTCTTGAAGTTAGCAGGAATTCTGGAGGGAGCCTGAGTCTGCCTTGTCTGTAAGAGATTAACCCAGGCATCCTCCCTACCCTTTCACCCAAGGCTATTTTCCATTCCGGAATTATCAGAAAGCCAGCCAAAACCTGTCCCCTGTTGTGTAGGTGGGGGCAGTAGGCATGAGGTGATTCCAATTACTGGTCTAATTTTAACTTGGCTTTTGGCTGGAGGGCTTCAGCTCACAGCATATTTCAAACACCAGAGCCATGGTCAAATGGGTTACCTTGGACTTATCTTGGCCTGACCAAGAGGGAGAAGTTATGGTCAATTATGTTTGATGGTCATTTTCAAGCAAGACAGAATCAGGAACTGGAATGGAGGTTGTGAAACAAGTATGTGTTTTATCACAAATAGGAAATGCTTATCAAAATAGTTATTACTTATCAAGTGAACACAAAGTGCCTGGAAATGACGTTTACAGTGAGAGGAAATGGCCCAGCTGTGCTTTTTTTGGCTTTCTCTTACCAGCTCAATAAAAAAAAAAAAATCAATCAATGGGAAAAATGCTCCCTTTTTGTTAATTTGATAAGCAAGTTTTAGGCAGTATGGAAAATAGGAATACCTAATGTTTTTATGTCACAACTTTATTACATGGATTACAAAGAACTTTTTAGAAAAGTATTTTTACTTAAGCCTCAAATTTATACCAACAGAAATGCTTTGTTTTCTTAATGGCCCAGCTTAAAACCTGAGATGGAGAAAGTTCCAGGGTTCTCTAAGGTCCTGGAATAGTTATGTAGAATAGTAGCGGGGGAGAGGTTCAGTGACACTTTGTCACTTGCCACTGGACAACACCTCCCCCCCCCTCGACAAGGAAGTAATTAGCAATGCAGTGTTTCCTCATAAAACAAATTACCAATGCTTCTCCATGGAGATAAAGTTTAAGTTCTGTAATTGAGGCTTTCAGCTTTCAACCTCTCTCTGCTTAGACAGAACAGAATGCATACATCAGAAGGGTCCAGCCCTGTGCCATCTCACAAGTGTGCCCAGTGTGTGACCTTGCCTGCCATGCTTCTTTTGTTCTAGGTGATGAGGCTCCGCAAACTAGCTCAGCAGATTGCAAACTGTAAACAATGCATTGAAAGGTCTGCTTCACTCATCTCCCAAGCAGAGCACTCTCTGAAGGAGAATGACCATGCCCGTTTTCTTCAGACAGCAAAGAATATCACTGAGAGGTGAGTGGAGGGACAGCTGGGAAGTTTTCAGGCTCCTGATTGCTTATGTCTGGGTGTGACTGGTTGGCCTTGCTCTCAAACTGACTTTTGTTTTCATTTCAAGGTTGAGTACCAGAGAGAACGGAAGCTTTTGCTGTTATGTTGCAGCTAAGAATGCTTCCCATTGACATAACAAAATCCTTTCCATAACAGCCTAGAGTCAAGGTCTTTGTATCAACTGTTCACCAGTTAGAATAAAACCAACTATTTTGTGTGTGGAGGGGAGGGGGTGGGGGGGCAGTACGGAAATGCATTCTCAAACTTGATCTTATTGTATCCTTGTTAACGAGGAATGGAAGTGCAGGCCAAATACAGAAAAAGGAAACTTGTCTTTCTTTGCATGGTTCATTTGTCTAAAGGAACACTTCCACAGGTGGTGTTCTCTGTATTGTTTTTACTTGGCCGAGAAGGTTGACATCACCTGAAAAGGCTAAGGCTGATTCACATGGGAGAGAAAGGTCAAACAGCCAACCTTCTACTGCCTTATTTTAAAATACCTTCTATTCCTGGGGAGAAAAATTAGAAATGGTGTTACTTGTACATTCAGCTCAGCAGTAAGATGGGTGAAGATGAGTCTTTTCTTGGTACACTGACGTGTTTACTGTAGAAAGTATGCATTTCTTTGGGCATAGACCCATGTAATAAATCCAGTGGATCCATAGAGAAGGCTGGTCTGTATACAACTAGTACCACATAAGTGACATCTCTAGACAACACCAAACACCTTGCTTTACATTTATTCTAATTTTCAACTGCCTTTTATGCAAAACCATAACAGAATTGTACCACTAAAAGACCCCAAGAGAACTCATTCATCCTGGCTGTTATCCTAGAGCAGAGATCACAATACTGTTTCAGAAAGTAAATTATTTTCAGCTTTGCAGGCTTTAAGGGATCTATCACAGTTACTCAGTGCTGCCTGGGTAGCTCCACTTTAGCCACAGGGAGCAAGTGGGTGTGGCTGCGTGCCAAAGAAACCATTCACAATACAAGCTGCAGGTGTTCCTTTACTAACCCATGACCTTAGTGAGGAAACTGCTCACCATTTTAAGATTTGAATTTCTTCAAAGGAGAAAGGAAACTAACACTTACAGGTGCTTGCCTAGGTCAGACACCATTTTTGCCATTCTCTAAGTGTATATATTATTTTCATAACCCTGGTCTTTTACTGGTAGCCAGCTACATTTTTATATTCTTATATTTGAGAAAAGTTCCTTTTGCAGCTAATTAGCTACTTATCTCCCATGAAGCACATGAATAACAACTGTCCTTAAAATGTTCTCCTCTCTATTGCAAGAGAGGCAGGTTTCCTCATGGCTACCAGATTTCAAGTGTTTGTTTCTTTGCGCTTTTCATCTGAACCTTGTCCATTTTCTTATACTTTTAAATTTATTTATTTATTTATTATACATACAGTACTCTTTCTGCATGTAATACCTGTCTACCAGAAGAGGACACCAGATCTCATTATAGTTGGTTGTGAGCCACCATGTGGTTGCTGGGAATTGAACTCATGACCTTTGGAAGAGCAGCCAGTGCTCTTAACCTCTGAGCCATCTCTACAGCCCTATTTTCTTATTCTTTATCCTCACGTTAAAAAAAGAAAAGCGTAAGCACCTCTGCTTTCCATTGCACCCAATACACTCCAAAGATGGTTTAAGTGCAGGTCATAGATCCTCACTGGGATTTGACAGTACATTTCTCTGAATTGGGGCATATCCAGATGAAACAACTACTGTAAATTGCTTTCCTCAGCAATCCTTACAAATTAAACTGAATGTAGCTTGAATAGATGTACATCTAACTGGCAGAAAAAGGGGCCAATTAACAATTACAGTAGGAAAGGACTTGTATTTGAAGGATAGCACAAACACCTGAATGTGTATACCCATGCACACTGATCCCCCTCTGATCCGGTCAGCAGATCTTGTTCTATTATTTCATCTTGTAGCATGAGCATATCATCAGGAATTGAAGGGTGACTGCTATTCCTGTTTCCATAAACAAACAAACAAACAAACAAAACGTGCTCTTGTCAAGTAGGAATACAGAATACCTTTAAAAATTCACTGGAAGACCTTTGTCCCTTTGTTCCTGTTTGTACTGTCTCATCTCTTACTTGCTGATCTCCTTGGTTCATCATTCTCTCTCTTTGTGATTTTTATTAGAATAAAAAGTGACTGGGGTGGGGCAAAGAGTTGGGAGATCAAGATTCAAATTTCAGTACTGCCACTTTGCTCAGAGATGTCATTTCTGTAGCATTGGTTGATTATATCTAGACCAGTCATGTGATTCTCTTTGAAGCCACTGGAATTATTACAGTGTTTACAACCATGGGAATGAGTGAATTTTATACCAACAGCTATATGTTCTGATGTTATGTCAGTTTTATTTTTGAGACTACCATATAGGAGCAATTTTCTATTTGGGAAATGTGCTTATGGAAGCCATTCATATGATAAAAACAATGCTGAAAACTCCTCAGAACAGATCTTCTCCATTGCAGACACTCTGTAGTCTCCTAGAGGGCTATGTGATGCTCCTCAGAAGATCTGGGGTTCCCCAGATTAGGTTGAGCAGGAACCCAACTGAGACAGGGAGTCTGTCGTCTTATTCTGAGCTTTGAGGCTATTTGGAAATGCCAGACTTCAACCTTAACAGAAGCATCCCACATATACAGAAATAGAAACAACACAGATCTTGCTACAAAGGTGAACAGGTAATAAATTCCCTCCTTTCCTGTTCACTGCATAGCTCCAAATATGTATTAACACTGTTCTTAAGCTGCCATTGGTGTCATTACATAGTAACCTTTTGAGCAGTATATTAAGTGAGCAAAAGCATTTACTAAATCCAGGCATAAGAAACTTCATGGACTCTTTCCAAGAAATCTAAAATTTTTTGTTTTTCTTTAATTAATTAATTTACTTCATATCCTGACCAAAGTTTCCCTCATTTCTCTTCTCCCAGTCCTCCCACCACCACCTCTCTTGTCCCATCCATCCACTCCTCCTCCCTTTCTCTTCAGAAAAGGGAGGCCTCCCATGGATATCAACCAGCCCCGGCATATCAAGTTGCAGTGAGACTAAGCATATCTTCTTCAACTGAAACTAGAAAATACAGCACTGTAGGGGGAAAAGGTCTCAAAGGCAGGCTATAGAGTTGAAAACAGACTGTATTCCCATTGTTGGGAGTCCCACATGTAGAAACAAGCTGCACAACTGTTACACATGTGCATAGGGCTTAGGTCAGTCCCATGCATGCTCTCTGGTTGGCAGTTCAGTCTCTTATGGACTCCCCTGGGGCCAGGTTAGTTGACTCTGTAGGTCTTGAGGTATCCCTGATGCCTCTGGCTCTTACAAGCAGTCTTCCTTCTCTTCAACAGGACTCCACAGGCTCCACCTAACACTTGGCTATAGGTCTCAGAATCTGCTTCCATTAGTTGCTGGTTGAATCCTCTGTTGCTGGTTAAGCTAGGCTCCTGCCTCCAAGTAAAGCAGAACATCATGAACAGTGACAGGGGTGGGTTCCCTCTCATGACATGCGTCTCAAGCTCCATCTTTACTCCTGCACATCTTGTAAGCAGGACAAATTATGGGTCTAAAGTTTTGTGGCTATGTTGGTGTCCCAGTACCTCCACTAGAAGACTTTGCAGGTTACAGGAAATGGCCAGTTCAGGATCCGTAGCCCCCATTGCTAGGAATACTAGCTAAGGTCACCCTCATAGATTTCTGGGAGTTTTTGTTGTCCTAGGTTTCTAGCTTGTCCCAGAGATGCACCTCCCCACCCATTCCACTTGTCTCTTCCAGTACTCTTTCCCCACCTGATCCTTCCAGTTCCTATCCCCGACCCCATACAGTGCCCCATCCTTCCACCCAAGATATCTATTCTAAAATTACTTTTAATAGCAAATTGTCTTTATCATGAGAATGCTAATTAAATTCCTTAGGAGCAGAATGAATTTTCAAATCACCTAGAAGTTTCTCCACTTTGAGGTGATCTCTTTATGCTGTACAAGCACAAACAGTTCAAGTATGTGCCAAGCTTTTCTTTAAAAAAAAAAAGCCAAGAATTCTATTTGGCAAAATGTAGAAATGTTACTTGAGTCTAAGTGTGGGTTTGAGGTGTTGATAGGTTAATAGATGTTATAACAACACTACATTTCCAGGCCCAAATGTGTTTGAGAAATCTTGAGCTGGCCAAAGGTGAACACATACACATTATGTTTCTGCAGTACCTAGATGTTTTTGACCATGGTGGTATGTGGTGTTTGGCAAAAGATCCATGAACAGTGTCTCTCTAGACATGTTTACCTTCTAAAATACTGGCTCTGTGTGACTAACAACTGAGTGTTCTGCAGATTAGACATACCAAAGCAGAAAGACATGCATAAAGGAGTAATGGACAATCCTTTCATTCACACACACACACACACACACACACACACACACACACACACACACAAGGGGAGGGGGGTTGGGTGGGACAGGTGGCAAGATTAAAGCAAGGAAGTACGAAGCCTAAAACTAACAGCCTTGGCAGTATAAACGACCAGAAGATGGGCAACAAGGATTTGAGAAATAAAAACATGCCCTAAAATGTTGGATTTGGCAGATTTCCCTTTACCTGTCACTCCAGTTGAGGATTTGAAATTGTAGCCAAAGATAAGTATCTTTCCTTCCACCCATGGAAAAAAACCTGTAGGTGTTAAAAGCTGCAGTAATCTCCAAAGATTTCTTCTGTCAGTCTTTGCCTCCCAGGCTAGGCATTATCTTCCTTCTGCTTCCCACTCAAAGTTTCCAGTGTCAAAATAGTGGGTGCATCTACTATGTCATTTGACATAAAGGCATTTTATTTATTGTTTGTTGACCTGAGAAGCAGGACAAATTTGGGAACGCAATCTGTTTTGGATGTACCTGAACAAAGAGGCTTCTGCCTCCAAGAAGGGAAATAATAAAGCCAGAATATCTATATTCAGAGCAGTCTCATCAATTGACACAAGACCTGGGCTGCAAAAGTGCCTAAGAGAAAGACTATTGTAAGTTTGGAACTTGATTCGTACTGACTGGGTTCAGTTCTTCCAATTGGGAACTATGAAATAGAACTCACTGAGGTTTATTTATTTTGTAATATTTTTGGGCATACACATGGTACTAAAACATATCTTTTAAGTTTTCTGCATTGATGCAGATATTTGGGCTCCTTGGTGTATGACACACTTTAAGAGATTCATGAATATTTGTTAAAGGCACATTTTAACTAGCATCCATCCCTATATCCACCCAGCGACATTAGCTATTCTAAGTATCAATAATTAATTCAAGTCCCTTGAATGTCACATTTAATCAATAAAATCATACAATGCTACTCTTCAATGAGTCCTTCCTTGTGAACTAGTCAGGAGGTGGCATTACATTGTCTATAGTCATTTTATATACTTGAATGTTTCAATGAGTGTACGTTGCCTTAGACTTTCTTCCCATTAACAATACCATTATGACATTGTAGATTAGTCTCCTTTGTTCCCTAGATAACATTGAACTTTTGCCAGAGATATATCTAGAGAAAATGTATTTGGGTCATTTGGCATGTGTATTCTTTTTTATTATTATGAAATTCACATAAAGTAAAATTAACTGGTGAACGAATGCAAATCAAGGCCAGGTGTGGTGGTGCACACTTTTAATCCCAGCACTCAGGAGGCAGAGGCAGGTGGGTAACTGTGAGTTCGAGGCCAGCCTGGTCTACAAAGCGAGTCCAGGACAGCCACGGCTACACAGAGAAACCCTGTCTTGAAAAAACAAAACCAAAACCAAAAATCAAAAAACAAACAACAACAACAACAAAAAACAATGTAATTCAATAGCTATGCCTATTTTGAACGTTACATATGATTCATGAACTTTTTGGCCAAATTTTTATAATATGATGTTTGCATGGTTCATCCATATTTTAGCGTGTTCCAATACTCCATTCCTTTTGTAGCTGCGTACTATTTCTATTGTATGGATAGACTCCTAGCCAGGGTATAGGGTCTTTGTGAACATCCAAATCTTTAAGAGTTCTTAAGAGACACAAATGGCTATAATCCTTAAGATAACTTGCTGGTATCAAACTTTTCTCATGAAATGGAAGAGTACGCAGCTGAAGTCCTCCTGACTGTTGCCAGCTAGCTCTGCGATCTAGTGCAAATTAGCATCAGTGTTCTTTATAAGAAAATAAGAAACTATATTTTTATCAAAGTCACTTCAAATTTGTTCTTTTTTCTTCAAAAATTAGTGTCCTCATGTTTATGGAACTCAATAAAAACATGAAACATCAAAAATCTAGCATCATTTTCTGTGCTAAGAAGTAGAATTCTTCAAGCCATAGGTTTTTTTGGTATAAAGATAATTACTTGCATTTTAGTATTTACTGGAATGTTCTGCTGTTAGTAACTGAACTTTCCAGATTAACTCAAGAGCACATAGGAGATAGACACATATACTTTGCTTTGTAGTTTATACATGAGAGCTCTCACCAGAAAACCTGAGTGTGGAGAGGAGATTGTGTGCCTACTGGGAAAATTTGTGAGAAAGCTTATGAATATTTTCCATGGCATCTGCTGGGAATATGGTGGGGGGAAAACTGGCTAGAAGGAGAATGAAAAAGAGCCTGACAAAACCCTTTTTTTAATGTTTATTTTAGAGAGAGGCTAGTAATTGATTAAACTAATCCAATATCTGGAAACATTCTTTTTTAATCTTCACTTTGCCTTTTATGCAGTTTGAAATTTTGGAGACTCTGCTTTGAAGTGGAGCAGGGGCGAGTCTGAAAGGAACAAACAGTTTCCCAGACAGATGTGTGAAGAAATGCCTGGAGCAATATGCGTCTTGCTGGGGTTAGATGTGACTGGGCCAGGCTGTTAAATACACAGCAACATGAAATATGAATATTCTTTTGCCTCCATGGGGAATTTTTCCGATAGTATAAAGGAAAGGGAGGGCACCGTGTTGTTCCAGTTCCTTTGCTTTTGCTTTAAGTTTGCTTTGTGTTACTGTATTTTGCCATTCAAAAATGATACTTTTAAAATACCTGATATTTCTTTTCATTTTATTTTTTCCTCATTCCTTCACAGTGATGATAAAAGCCACCTTGACATTTCTCTAAAACATTGTTTTTCTTTGAATTACAGAGTATCCATGGCAACTGCATCCTCCCAGGTCCTAATTCCTGAAATCAACCTCAATGACACATTTGACACATTTGCCTTAGATTTTTCCCGGGAGAAGAAGCTACTAGAATGTCTGGATTACCTTACAGGTATTATCTTACTATATTTTTTGTTCTCTCTAATATAGTGTACATTCACCTTGCCATTGAATCAATTATTTTCTAAAAGTCACACATGTGTTTTACTCTTTGAAATGCTATCGAATAGGCCTATAAATGATTAATGTACACTTTGTATTTTTAATCTAAATATCACAGATTAAGTATAAGTTTGGACAAGAGAAAGAGAGAGAGAGAATCTTGATTTCTAAATATGTCCTTACCACCATTTTCCTCACTCTCAAAGTGGAGATGGTCAAAGTAACAGCACTTCTGGCCATCAAAGAGATACGCAATATTTTGAGCGTACTTTCCACTATATTAGAGTCATCTAAATCTCACAGTATATTAATGATGGGGGGAAAAGCCATGTAAATACCTGGCCATCTATATCACTCTAGTTCTTTGTATTTGTGATCTTATCTAGTTTTCACTGTATCAAATTTTTGTAAAACATTATAATCTTCATTTAAGAATTGATAAATTTTAGCCATTATGCTGAAGGTAAGATAGAAAGGGGGTGAGCACAATTAGATCTGGCTCAATTCTGTATGAACTTCTAGTAAGAAACTGAATTTCATGTTACTCTGGCAAACATTCTATAAATTACATTGCAATTCCAGATGCCACATTTCAGCCCTATACTTTCTACTTGGCTTTCCTCTCCCTTCCTCTTTCCACTGTCTCCATCTCTCCCTCACTTTCTTTCTTTCTTTCTTTCTTTCTCTCTTTCTTTCTTTCTTTTTCTTTCTTTCTTGTTAGCCAGAAAACAATGAAGAAAAGAAAAATTGGAGCTACTCATATTCCTAGGAGTAAATCTAAATTTTTCCTTTGTTTTAGCCTTTACAGCGAGAACTAGGCTCAGGTTTTGGTAGAAAGAATGAGGACCATTTAGACAAAGTTATTTGTGTTAGCCAAAGCTACCAGGACCTGTGACTTCAGGAACGTACCATGTGCACAGTGAGACCAGATGTGCCCTGTACTTAGGACATAGAACCATCTAGAAACCACATCCCTAACTGAGCATGGTGTCAGTTTCTCAACTCCCAGCCAGTATGTGCATGTTTTGTGGAAGAGTGGTTGGACGGTGGAGCCAAAAAGAGGGAATATTGTGTAGCATTTACTTTTATAGTATATGGATACAGTTCATGCTTTTTCCTTGTGACAAACCCAGGTGCCCTTTTTTGCCTTTGTTCTGCATTTGCAAGCAGAGTAAGTTATCCCACAACACATCTCCTTATCTTATGTAGTTCTCTCTTTCAAATATAATGTTCCTACTGAAGAAAGAATCACTTGATTCACAGAACACTTACATTAAGGAACCAAACTTGGTTTCAAATATTTATGGATATTCTTTAGCTTTTGATTTTGAGACTTGTCTCAACTACTATTTCTAGTCGAACTTTCTATGGTGATGGAAATGTTCCTTGTTGATGATAACCAACATATTTGTTTTTGAAAACTTGAAATGTGGACATAGTGAATTGTCATTTTTTAATTGAGCTGAATATAATTAGAAGTTAAGGAGCTATATGGTGCTCAAAGCTCCTGAATTACAGTACACATTGTACTGTACTATTCACATTTTTCTCTTTTCCTTCTCTGACACCTTCATTTGTTATCCTTTCACAACATTAATTACCTGCTGCTGAAGTTTTATCCAAAGGTACAGGGGAAAGGAGGAAATAATGGCAAAAAGTCTTGGTTAACCAAGTATGGCTTTGTTTATCAAAACAAAACAAGCATAAAACTATTGCTCAAAAGATCTACCTAGCAAATTTTTGCCTAAGTCTCTTGGACCATATCCATGTCACAGGCTCATTCTCAAGACCAGAGGAAACTAGAAGTTTAAATAGTTGCCCAGAGATATTGTCTGGCTGTTCTAAATCATCTTCAACAAGCATGTATCTTCACTTCCTAACAATTAATAATATTATTACTATTATTATAAGTATAATAATATTTAAAATAGATATCCATTTAAATTTTTGTAGGAACATAAACTCATTGACTAAAAAGGAAACTGTGAAAATAGTCTGCATGAAATTGTAACATTCATGAAATAGGGCTGTTTATGCCAAACAAAAGGCCATATTAGGTACATATGATTTTTGCCTTTTGAGCCCTGAAATCCAAATTCAGTCCATTTCTAGACATAACATTAATTCTTGCCATAATTTACAATGCTTGGCTGATATTTCTAAGTCAAAATAGTTTATCCAGTATTTATAAGCAGGAAACCAAGTGTTTGTAGTGTATTAGCTCACCATTCCTTGTGTAGTGTTTGTGTTGAAGGCAAGAAAATAACAGTTATGGTTCTGATTGTATGTGTACTGAATTTGGCAGCATGCTACAGTTCTCATTTACAGAAAACTAGGAATTGACTTTGCAGGACAAACCCATTGAGTTTACAATCAAAACAGGGTTTGCCTGCTTGGCTGTGCAAACAAGATTTTTTTCCCTATGACATGCCACTAAGTGGTATGTCAAGTTAATAACCCGTAGAGGTGACATTTCCTTCCTGATTGTAGCTACTGCCATGTGACTCATAGCTACTTGCCTATTTTGAATTTATTTTCTATCTATTTAATCATATATTGCTATATAGGCAGCAAAAAAAGTCTATCTTTCCACAATGGTTAATGAAGAAAGTATGCAATTAGCTATCTAAATACAAAAAACTAAGTTGTTCTTCACTGATTCATGCACACAGCAACAATGACCACACGGACCAAAACAAACACATTCTTATGACACAGCTGGACCTGTACGGAATGCATCTCCAGATTTGTGTCATTTATTCTTGCATATCCAAGCCACACTGCCCAAAACTAAATTTCACACATGGGCTCTTCAGAAGATAAATGTTCAAACAGACATTTCTAGAAAAAATGCTTGAAGCATTATGATGAATGCTTCTTCTTTTCTTTCCTATTTACTTGATTTTCATTTATGGATATCATTTTTAGATGGGATCTACTATATAACCTAGACTACCCTTATGCTCACATCCTTCCTATCCCTGCCTTCTAAGTCTTGAGATTACAAATGTGTACCATCAGATCCAGCTGAGTGCTTTTTTTTATTAATGAAGAGTCTGTGAAATTCAGCAACTAATAGACAAAGCTTCTCATTACTTGTGCTAAATGTTTTTTCAAGTGTCAAAGTGAAGACAATTAAAACAGAATTTTAAATTTACCATTTCTATAAAGGCCCCATGCACTTTGGGTTTCTTTATGATTTACCAATTCTAATCAGAAACTAATCTAGAATAGAAAAGACCTCTGCAGTGGTGGAAGTAAAAGTTGTTCTAAATCCATAGAATGCAAACACACTTCTCCCTTTGAAGTTCAGCTCCAGTATACAGAGAGTATAAAGAAAAGCTGTGGATCAATTCTCTAAACCACAGGCTGGTAAACTTTGACTGGAAATGGCCAGATGGCAGATGTCTTAGGTTTTGCAAGCCATATGGTTGTAACTGCTCTGCTGTTATGTGAAAACACAGATAGGCAATATCTGAGAGCCTCCTGGCTGTGTTCCAATAAAACTTTATTTACAAAAAATAGCTGTTGTGGGATAGAGAGGTAGCTTAGTGGATAAGAGGACTGGATCCTCTTTCAGAGGACCAAGGTTTTATTCCAAGCAACTACATGGTGGCTCAAATTGTCTGTAACTTCAGTCCCAGGGGAATCTTATGCCCGCTTACGGACACCAAAAATACTGCACACATATGATACACAGCCATACATGAAGACAAATAACTATTTACATAAAATAGAATAGAAAAAAACAGCTGCAGTTTGCCCACCTCTGCTTTAAAATTTTATTGCCAAGACAAAACACTTGTAGCCTTGTCTTTTCTTCCTCAATTATTCTCCTCATAAAATTACTTATTGGAATTAATCCACTGTAAGTGATTTTAAAATTACATGCTTTAATAGGATTTAAACTTCTGAGCGGTTGACTATGTCAAACAAAACAAAAGGCTTCTGTAGTGATAAAGGAAATCAAATACAAGCATTCATAGTTTTCTTAGTAAATGAAAATATATTTCTAAGAGATGCCTGCTTGTTAATTGTGATCTGTTTAATTAAACATACCACCTACAAATTGAAAAATGAAAAGAAAATAGGAGTACACTAATAATTTTAGCAAGGCATCAAATATCCAATAAAAGAAAATTTTCAATTATTTAGATGATTTACTATGGAATAACAAATAATGATAGTTTTTCAAATACCTGGTGTCATGTAGGTGAAAGGTTGGCAAAGTGGGTTTCAGGCCAAATTTGGTCCTGTGGCTATTTTGTAAATGTTTTACTAATGTATGGCCATATTTGTTCATGTACAAATTATCTGCATCTGCTCTCATGATGCAATGGCAGGGTTAGGTAGTTGTAAGAGCAACAATCTAGCCTACAATACCTAAAATGTTTACATCTAGTCCTTTACTGGTAAAGTTTTCCAACCCCACTCTCCAAAGTGAATAAAATTATAACAGTTTGTCTTGGTTACTTTTTCTATAATGTGTTTTTCTTTGCACACAAGAGGCTATTCTTTGCTTAGTCTCCTTAATATATTTTCATGATAAATTGAGATAATGTCTTATTGTCTGCCTGGCTCTATCCACAGCTGTTTATAAAAACCGACAACAACTAAACAAAACAATTCCTTAGGTAGACAACTAAACATTTTGGAACAAAAATCTTCATCTCTAGGATAGCAGACTTGCTAGACCTATTTAAGAAGACTTGCTTTAACAGTTAAATATCTCTAAAATGTGATTCCCAATTGTGTCTGCTGCTCCACTGATATGTGTTCTTCATGCCCACAGCTCCTAACCCTCCCACAATTAGAGAAGAGCTCTGCACAGCTTCCTATGACACCATCACTGTCCACTGGACTTCGGATGATGAGTTCAGTGTGGTCTCCTATGAACTCCAGTACACCATATTCACTGGACAAGCCAATGTCGTTAGTGAGTATCTCATGGCCTATTTATTTCTCTGTTTGATGACTCTTTTCAGATAAGCTGTGTGAAAGAATATAAACACCAAATGGAGATAATTAGGAAGGCAAAAAATTTACAGTATTTGTTGGTTTTTTTTTTTTTTTTTTTTTTTTTACTCCTGAAGGAAGGAATAATGCTTACTTGTATTACAGCAATGAAAACAGCTGGTCAAACATCAAGGAAACTAACAACCTCTGGAAAACCTCATGGATGAAGCTTATAAATATGTTGTTTGATGAAAGAAGTTATCAATTCATAACTTAAAGATCAAAATGAACTATTGTTACTTTAAAATGCATTCTTAGGAGTTGAAAGTATAAACATTAATCAGGATGTTGGTTATATCCTGAATGGAATAGAGAAAAGTGTCACAGGGAAGAAATATATGGGGGAACTAGGGATACAACTGTGAGTAAAAGTGTTTGTCTTGTAAACATAAGGAATAGGGCTTAAGTCTCTAGTACCCATGTAAAATAGCCAGCATGGTGGCATTTACATGTAGTCCCAGTATTGGGGGAAGATGAAGACAAGAGAATCACAGGCATTCAATGGCCGACCAGTATAAACTAATCAGCAAGTTGCAAGTTCACTGAGGACCCTGGATCAAAGAATAAAGTGGAGTTGGATAAAGGAAGACACCCAATGTTAACCACAGAGTCCACATACATGTGCACCTATGTGTATACACATTCATACTCACACACAAACACATATCATGCCCCCTGCACAAATACATATATACAAAAGAATAGATGATGGTTGATAAGATGAACAACAATTTCTGGGTAGTAGTTAACATGCTTTAGTCATTTTGTCTTGCATTTAACTTTATGTACTTTTCTAAATGTTTCAGGGTTTTTTTTTTTAAAGAATGATTTTAGCAAAATGAAAAGCTAAAGAATTTTAAGTACCTGATCCCATTCAGAGGTACTTTAGGGCTGTCCCTTCAAATCTTAGTAATCACTACCTCCTGGGAGAAACTAGCCTTATGTGAAATGCAGGGAGGCTCCTCTGTCCCTAATGCTTGTTTGATAGTTGGTATTGTGAGTATTATGACCAACTCAGACAGCAACAGCTGGCCGCGAAGGCTATAGCAGAGTTACTTAAATATACTTGAACAAATGGCAAAGAGCTCAAATAAATCACTTTCCAGGGGAACAAATTTGCAACTTCTTTCATGATTTTCTCAGTTAGCTTACTATTGCAGTGATGAAACACCATAACCAGAAGCAACTTGTGGAGGAGAGGGCATATTCAATCTCACAGCTCATACATAGTTCATCATCCTGGGAACTCATGACAGGAATTCAAGGCGGAAACTGCTTTACTGGCTTGCTCCTCATGGCTTGTTGAGCCTATATTATTAAAGCACCCATGACTCTGAGCCCAGGACACTGTGCACAGTGAGTTTGGCTCTCTTATACCAGGTAACAATCAAGAAAATGCCCCCAAAGACTTTCCCACAGGTCTATCTTGTGGGGCATATTCTCAGTTAAAATTCCTTCTTCTCAAATGAT
Source organism: Acomys russatus (assembly GCF_903995435.1). Classification (NCBI taxonomy): domain Eukaryota; kingdom Metazoa; phylum Chordata; class Mammalia; order Rodentia; family Muridae; genus Acomys; species Acomys russatus. The sequence goes on along the minus strand of NC_067169.1, from coordinate 25,187,175 downwards.
TAACTTGTGTCAAATTGACATAAAACTAGCCAGCATGGCAATGAAACTACAAAACATGTCAATGTAGAATACAGCAGTAGTCACTTTTCCACAGAGATGTTTTAAATAGAGCCATATTAATTTAATGTGGCTCTTATAAGAAAAGAAAAGAAAAATCATTTCTCTTTAAACTTCTCTTTCCAAGTGCATGCAGTTCAGAGGTACATGGTGCTTTAAATAGAAATTTGGCTAAAATTTAATTATAAGAACAATACAGACAGACACTAGCTTACAGTGATTAAAATGCAAATTAATCCCCTTTTAGACACTTTGCTCAGGTATCTCTCTCCTTCCCCCTTCCTCTTGCTCTCCCTTTCTATCCCCCCTTCCTTTCTTCCTTTCTTCTTCCCATCCCCTAATTGGTTTGTCTTAGAAGCATTCAGGAAGCTCTTTTAGTTTTTTAGGCATGTGTAACTTATGACTAGAAGAGTGAGTCTTGAAATGTGTCAAGAACAGTTTTGGTAACCTGTTTTGTAGGTAGGGACCAGAGAGGAGTCAAATGTGGATGAGTCAAAAAGGCCTTGAAGGGAAGTTACAGTTAAACTAGGTCTGAAAAGGTTGTGGCCATAGGGAAGTGACTGACAGAAGGATATTTGCAGGTAGCTGTGTCAGCTTAAGGAAAACCTACAGAGAGTAAAGTAGGGGAGCATATGGGAAGATCTCACTTGATAATGCCTGGCTAGAAAACTCAGTGAGGAAGGGGAAGCCATAAAAAAGAACAGTGAGAAGCAAAAACATGTAGCTGGCTTCAGAAAGCACATGTCATGAGTCATCAGTCTCTTAAGCCCAGAGACAAGAGCTAGACCACATAGAACTGTTCAGGTTACCCCATGTTTGAATTTTATGTTGAGGAATTGAGCTAGGCAGTAGTGCGCCCAGGTGGACAATTTGAAGCTGATGTGCCAGCACTAGAAAGAGAAGAGAGGGATCAGACTGGATGGGCTAGAAGCAAGGAAAACAGCAGAGACTTTCGAGGGAACTCTCTGAGGTATAGTAGTAGCCAGGATCTCTAAGTGGCACTCAGTTGACAGGAGATAGAGATACTTCAGAAAGGAGTCCCCAGCCTTGGGCTGATTTCAGGTAACAGCAGCAAGGTCTTTTACATCCTCTAAATGCCTTTTGAGACAAGTCTAAGTCTCACGCCTTGTAAGACTGTGAGTTCTTCTGAAATCACTCTTCTTGCCCAACATCACAGGTCTTGCTGCCTGGCATTAATATATGCCAAATTTATACCCTTCTGTGTACTTTGATACCATATGCGGATATTTACTTTTTAAAAGTAAATATGATAAAGAGACATTCTATTTTGGTACAAATGAAGAATTGCTGCATTTCTTCCTGAAGCATTATGGTATCCTCTTTCAAAGCCATGCCCCAATTTATTTGTCCTCTCTTCTATTGATGGATGTTAGCGCTCTTCCAACCTCTGTAAACATTGCCCCAATGAATAGCCTTGCATATTTTACCTTTCATGCATGCAAATTTCTATATCTAGTATAATCTCTTGAGATATAATTGATAAGAAGAGATTATTTGCATTTTAATTTTAATTGACATTGCCAAATTGCCCTTCAGAGAGGTGACAGGTGATGTTTAAAATGCATTTTAGCAGCTGTAGGAGCTTACATTTCATTGATCTTGTGTAGGGGCTTACATTTCATTGATCTTGTACATATGTACTGAAAGTCAAACATGAGAAACCTAACTTAAAGCAAGGTAAATATGCATTATCTACATGATTGCATAATAAATCCAAGGTCTAACTTAACTAATGCACAGCATATAACATATTAACCCATATGGTGCTATACTATATAATATAGAATGAAAAACACAAGACAGAAAAATAGCAAGTATCTTTTTTGCTTTATTTATGGAATTATTTTGTATCTTATTATTATATTATTAATTACATGATAAATAATTATAATATAATTATTAACTTATTATATTGCTAGTATATTGGGTAAACTAAGCTAAAGATTGTATTGGACTTAAAGATAGAATGCAAAAGATAGCAAAAACATGCATAAATGAATATTATATGTTGTGTAAGTGAACATTTGATAAGTGAATAAGTAGAAAAAACATTTGGAGTTATTTAATACAAAAAGAGCAGTTCTTGTTCCATGTGAAGAATGTTGTATTTCTTTGAAATAATTTTTGTTTGACTAAAAAAAAAAAACAGTGGTTATGTATTTAGCAGGATTATTTCCATTCTAGCTTCTTATACATGTGAAAGGCTCTTCTGGAATGCCGCTCATCCATCCTTCCTAGAAGTTGATGGTGTATCTTTTATTGACAAGATATATTGTAAAACTACTGAAATTTTGGAAATGTTTTCAAAAACTGCCCAGGGCTCCTTCTGGTACTAGGCAATCTTCTGTTTCTAGGTCATATTTCACTCACTTGTTGTAATAAACCACAGTTAATTACTTTTAAGTGACTTTAGTGCAGGGGAATGAGATAGTATCTTAGAATGTTATTTAATCTCACTAAATTTCTCACAACTGTACACATCCAAATGCAAAATTAATGTTATTACTTTTTAATGTTCATTTTATTAATAGAAGTATGGCTAAATATGTTACTAGCATTCTCAGTAATGCATAGATACATATTTAATTTACAACATTTACCAAAAGTACTTTTCATATGTGCTTTTAAAATCTCAAATCAGGGCACTTTGTCAGCAAGTTCTTGTTCTTTGCAAAGTAAACAGAATTCATGTTTTTGAGACCATTATGTGAAATAGTTATATGTATACATTTCAGTCATTTTGAAAGCATTCATTAAGGTTACTAAGAATATATTATTTTTATAAGGAAGAAGGAAAACATGTTTCACTCCTGTCCAAACTGTTGAAGAGACAAAGGCTGTTAGGAACCCATGGACAGGAGAACAACAGAGTCCACACTGTACAATATTCTGCAGCAAAGTGACAGACAGTTGCTATGCAAGGCTCTCAAAACCCCCAATGTAATTAAGATCATTTAATATGCTACAGTAGGAGAGAAATGCTTCTGACTCATTGTCAATGAAAAATACTGTTCAAAGTCAAAAGGCTCAATTATGCTTTATTATAAACAAATGATCTTCTAGTTTCATTTGTTGTTTTAATATTTCTACCTAGGTTGCAGTCTGAGAATAATAAAGCACCCAAACAAGTCTAGGAGAAAGTAAAGTTTTAGTCATGATAGTTATGTGGGTGTTTTATAAACAGATGAAGCAAACATGCCCACTAGTCTTGGCACAGTGTAGTATCAAGGTAGCATAGTACCATGTGCAAGAAATTAGGTGGTACAGGCTGGTGCAAGACCAACACTGGCAACACATTTAATGTACACTCCAAGGCAACCCCAACATAAATGTCCCCCAAAGTTGTGAGTGTTGGTGGTTTTTTTTTGCATTTTCAATAAATTCTCAATTATTACCCTGACAATAATAGTAATATTAAGGGAAGGGGGAAATGGTTAGTGTTTATGACGGTTGCTTGCTCAGTATTAAGCTACCCAGTAAATTTTTACTATTCTGTAATATTCAAAGAAAAATTAGTGACTTCTTCAAAATAATCAGAATAGTCAGTTACACACCCTGGGGTGAGGGGTTGGGGGCTTAATACAATAAATCTTTGATAAGATTTGTGCTTGGAAGCCAAGTTGTAGTTTATACCAATTTCACACATCTGCTCTATGAAGTTGCTGAAAGCATTCCCCACCACATTAAACACAGTTTTGGGTTTGTGCAGGACTGGAGGGTTTCTTGAAGCATTTTTATCTTTTCCCTCTTTGACTGCAGTAGTCACTTCACTGTAGCATTTGCAATTAAACAGGAACAGTGCAAATGCAGTGAGGTTGATAGGACTCTCATTTGAATCTGCTGAATGCTATTATTGTTTTGCATTCATGCCCGGTTGCTTTTGACAAAGACCTAAAAATATGAGTGGATTGTTCTAAGACAAAACAGTTCATTTTGTTTTATTACAATTTTAATAATATTTTTCAATGTCTTCAAGTAAATTATAGGCCTCTTGGGGACTACATCAGAGAGTTCAATATGACCTTACTTTGGTTGGTCAAATTCTAATATTTAGCTGCAGAAGGCTCCAGACATACAGTGTTTGTTATAGTTGTTTTTCTGGAAAAGGGTATAATGATAAAAGATCAAATGGAATATAGAATAGAGAAATTCTCCTGTCATCATAGCACTTTAGGAGTGTTTTCTTCTCTGCCTTTATTAAAAATAGACTCTTTTCTCATATAATATATCCTGTTTAGAGTCTTGCTTCCCTCTACTCCTCCCAGTTCCTACCTCTCTTTCCTCCCATCCAGATCCACTCCTCTTCTGCCTCTCATTAAAAGAAAACAGGCTTCTAAGAAATAACAAAAATAAAATATAATAAGATAAAACAAAGACCATCAACTTGAAGTTGAACAAGGCAAGCGAACAGAAGGAAAAGAACCCCAAGACAAGGCATAAAAATCAGAGATACACTCATTCAAAAACTCAGGAATTACTCAACTGAAAGCTATAATATATACAGAGAGGACGTGACATTGACCTGTGTATGCCTTGTGCATGATGTATCAGTCTCTGTGAATTCATGAGCTTTGCGTATGTTGATTTATAGGGTCTTGCTCTCCTGGTGTCCTCCAACTCCCCTGGCTCTTACATTGTTTTCATCTCCTCTTCCATGGGGTTCCCTGAGCTCTAAGGAGAGGGGTTTGATCAAGGCATCTCATTTAGCTCTGTGTTCTAAGGTCTCTGTTTCTAATAATGTCTCACTGTGGGTGTTTGAATTTGTTCCCATCTGCTACAGGAGGAAGCATCTCTAATGATGATTGAATAAAGCACAGATCCTAGGTCTCTGGGCTATCTGGTCTCTGGTTCTTGGTCACTGGACCAGTGCTGGATATGAGTTCCATCTTGTGGAGTGGGCCTTAAGTCAAGTTAGAAATTGATTGGTTACTCACACAAGCTTTGTGCAACCATGGGCACTAGCACATTTGCAAGAGGGACAGCATTCTAGATCAATGGTTTTGTGTCTAGAATAGTTTCCCTTTTGATAGCGTGCAGATTACCTTCCTACATCAAAGACGCTAGAACATGGGGTTGAAGGTTCTATGTAGGCAGCAGCTCAACCTCCCCACATTCTATGAGTTATGTAGGTATTGTCTTCAGCAATCAGGCTTTGTTGTCAGTGTGCAGAGAGCAGCTTACTATCTTGACAGCCACCTGGGTTGCTTGGGATTTCGTTGGGACCCCTTTGGCCAACAACTCAATTGGTTGTAATCCAGTCCTGATACTGAAGGCTTTGTTTGATGGCAGCAGGTGGCCACCTGGGACTTGAAATGTTTTCTTCTTACCCAAGGGAGATTTGAGGAGAAAACATGAAGTTCAGAGATACAACGAATTAGAAGAAACATAGATAACATCTTTAGTTATTCTATTCAGTACTGAAGTCTTCTGTGAGTTTTAAGTTATTTCCTTGCTTTATGCTTACTTTTTCAAATCTCAGGGTCCTATGATTTAAAAAAATGTTCACAGGTAGAAATAAAAAGAAGTGACAGAGGGCTGGAGAAATGGCTAAGAGGTCCTGAGTTCAATTCACAGCAACCATGTGATGGCTCATAACCATCTATAATGAGATATGGTGCCCCTTCTGTATTAATAATGAATAAATACAAAAAAAAGAAGTGACAGAAAAATTCATGAGACAAAATGACTCATAGGAGTACCTGGAAGTACTATTCACTCAAGATCCGGAGTATCTGAGGCTAGGGAGTTGGTTCTGTGGATAAAGTACTTACTGTTCGTGTATGGGGATGATGGTTTGGATCTTCAGAACCCACATATAAAGCCAAGAAGGAATCGTGACCACCTGTAAACTCACCATTCAGGACACAGAGAGGGAATATCAAGAATAAACTGGCTAACCACATTAGCCAGAGTTGGTGAGTTCCAGATTAAAGCAAAGACCCTGTCTGTACAGATGAAGTAGAGATCGAGAAAGTCACCTGATATCCACCTCTGGCCTGCATATGCACATGCACTCATATGCACATGAACATACACCAAACAGATGCAAAGAATGTGAATACATTTTCAAAACAGGTTTGAAATGCTCTTATCTGTCATAATCCCAGGTATAATTTTTGAGTCACAAGTTGGAGAAAGCATTTGATATAATCCAAAGACAGACTTTAGGGAGCCAGTGACTATCCTGTACTGCTATGCAAATATTTGTGGCTAGGTATAGATGTGTATTGTGAACTTCTTCTCACAGAGAGGTTTCATTAGATTCTCAGGGACATGAGACCACAAAAATAAGAAACTGTTTCCTGAGAATTGGGTGAGGTATAAGTTGCCTAAAGATCAAAGGCTCTAACTCTTTGATTTGCAAATAAACCAAAAATGAAAGATGGGGAGGTGAGTTTGGAGCACCTCAGGAAGTGAAAGGGTCTGGCACTCTCCCAGGGACTAGTACCAAGAAAGGAAACTTCATGACAGTCTTGTCGCAAGGGAAATGGGAAAAGGTTCTATTCCAGTGGAGATTGATGGGTGGAGAGAGGAAAGTTGGGCCTGATACCAAAAAGAAGTTTCTAGCATCAGTCAGCTGCAAAATAAAATGGGCTTCCTTTTTCCTACATGTTCTTCCAAGCCTCATAAATCCTCAGCCTCTTTCTCAGCCCACATCCTGTAGAATGCAGCCAGAAGAACAGCCCCACTCCTCTCTGGGCCAGTAATCCCAAGGATGCATGCACCTGGTCAAAAATCCTATAGATACTTTCCTATGGTCCACACTGGACCCCAAGCTGCCCATAAGCACTGCTGCCTTACAAATACCTTCTAAATCCATACTAATACAGGATCGCTTTTATGTCTCTTTCATTGGAAGTTGGATGGAATTGGCTGAACCGTGCTGATTTTACTCCTGCTTTGACCTAATGATACAGCTGTTGTCCTAAAGTGACCACTGTTGTGGTGAAATAATGGGATAAAAAACAACTTGGATAGGAAAGGGTTTAATTTCACTTATACTTTCACATTGAGGGAAGTCAGGGAACTCAAGCAGGGAAGTAACCTGGAGAAGGCAGGAGCTGATATAGAAGTCCTACCTACTGGAGTCCTACTCTACTGGCTTGCACATCCTGCTTTCTTATAGCACCCAGGACCACCAGCCCCAGGGTATCACCACACACAGTGAGTTGGCCTCTCCCACCTCAATCACTAGTCCAAAAATGCCCCCATAGACTTTCCCATAGGCCAATCTAGTGGAGCATTTTTGCAATTAAAATGTCCTCTTCCAAAATGATTCTAGCTTGTGTCAAGTTGACATAAAAATAATCAGAATAGCTTCTCTCCATTTCTCATTTGTTGAAACAAACAGACTGTCTACGAAATGTTACTCCTATGGTAATTACAGTGATGCAGTGGACCAACAGAAATCCTTTAGCCAATTCTTAGAACAAACACAATGTCATTTATGGTTAGCCTTTCATATGACCAAATCTAAAACCGATGGCAATATCCTTCCTTTTTAGAGGGAGCAACTGCAAAGGCACTTTTGCTTGAATATGAGAAAGAGAGATATAGGAGGCAAAACACTACTACTGTGTTGAAGAACTCAGCCTTTAGTTAGTACATACATCATATAGCTTCACCATCTGTGAATCTCCGAAGTCATGAAAACTAAGCTCGAATGACCAAGAGGGGGTAAGAGAGAGTGGGATAGATCAGTGATGACTTTTGTTTCTTTCACACAACCCTTAATAACATGTCATGTGTGTGTTCAGTGCGTAAGATCCCGGGAAAAAAAATTTGCTGCACCTGTTCACACAGATCAGAGTTTGAAATATAAGCGTTTTCAGTGGCTTGTCCAGATGGAATACTCAAAGGGAACATATAATATAGAGTAAGTTCTCCATATCGATAGCACACTAAACACTGATTTATTGGTTATCCTATATAAAAAGTAAGAATGATGTCCATTTCTCAATATTTATAGTCCAAATAACCTAAAACTCTGCAAAGATTGCCTGAGATTGTACCTGTCTTCTTGGCTTTATAGGTCTGTGTAACTCAGCTGATAGCTGGATGATTGTGCCGAACATCAAGCAGAACCACTACACTGTGCATGGCCTACAAAGTGGCACCAAGTATATCTTCATGGTCAAGGCCATTAACCAGGCAGGCAGCCGCAGCAGTGAACCTGGGAAGTTGAAGACAAACAGTAAGTGCTTTGAACTCAGCTGAGCTCTCATCTCACATTTGCTTGCCTCTTGGCTAACACTCCTTCCTGCCTTTCTTTTACTTTTCTGTCTTAGGCCTCACTGACAGGCTCAGAAAAGCAAGGAAAGAGCCAATGTGCAGTACTGGGGTTCCCAGCAGCTAGCTCTGGGTTCCAAAGTTGATTCTGTGTCTTCTAGGCCATGTGCCCATTGACTTCTCCACACATCATTGCTCTTGTTTCTTGAGAAAATAATCCTGGAGATGTTCTTTTTTTTTTTTTTTACTAATTTATTCTTGTTACATCTCAATGGTTATCCCATCCCTTGTATCCTCCCATTCCTCCCCCCCCCCCATTTTCCCATTATTCCCCTCCCCTATGACTGTTCCTGAGGGGGATTACCTCCCCCTGTATATGCTCATAGGGTATCAAGTCTCTTCTTGGTAACCTACTGTTCTTCCTCTGAGTGCCACCCGGTCTCCCCCTCCAGGGGACATGATCAAATGTGAGGCACCAGAGTACGTGAGAAAGTCATATCCCACTCTCCACTCAACTATGGAGAATGTTCTGACCATTGGCTAGATCTGGGTAGAGGCTTAAAGTTTACCGCCTGTATTGTCCTTGCCTGGTGCCTTAGTTTGAGCGGGACCCCTGGGCTCAAATCTGCCTATCGTAATGTTCTACTTGTAGGTTTCTAGGACCCTCTAGATTCTTCTACTTTGCTATTCTCCCATGCTTCTCTCATCTAGAGTCCCAGTAGGATGTCCTCCCCTCTGTCCCAGTTTCCTGGTAAGTGAAGGCTTTCGTGGGACATGCCCTTTGGGCTAGTATGCCGATATAAGTGAGTATATACCATTTGATTCTTTCTGCTTCTGGGTTAACTCACTCATTATGATCATTTCTAGCTCAATCCATTTATCCACAAATTTAGGGAATTCCTTGCTTTTAATAGCTGAGTAGTATTCCATAGTGTATATGTACCACAGTTTCTTTATCCGTTCTTCTAATGAAGGACACTTAGGCTGTTTCCATGTTCTGGCTATTATGAATAAGGCTGCTATGAACATGGTTGAGCAAATTTTCTTGTTGTGTGCTGGAGCATCTTCTGGGTATATTCCAAGGAGTGGAATAGCTGGGTCTTGAGGAAGTCCTATGCCCATTTTTCTGAGATAGCACCAGATAGATTTCCAAAGTGGCTGTACTAGTTTGCATTCCCACCAGCAATGAAGGAGTGTTCCTCTCTCCCCACATCCTCGCCAGCATGTAGTGTCGCTTGAATTTTTGATCTTAGCCATTCTGATGGGTGTAAGATGGAATCTGAGTTGTTTTGATTTGCATTTCCCTGATGACTAAGGAGGTTGAGCATTTCTTTAAGTGTTTCTCAGCCATTTGATATTCCTCTGTTGAGAATTCTCTGTTTAGTTCCAAGCCCCACTTCTCACTTGGGTTCTTTGATTTGGTGGTGTTTAATTTTTTGAGTTCTTTATATATTTTGGATATTAGACCTTTGTCAGATGTAGGGTTGGTGAAGATCTTTTCCCAGTCTGTAGGCTGTCGCTTTCTTCTCTTCACAGTGTCTCCTGCCTTAGAAAAGCTTCTCAGCCTCATGAGGTCCCATTTATTAATGGTTGACATTAAGGCCTAGGCCGTTGGTGTTCTGTTCAGGAAGTTGTCTCCTGTGCCAATATGTTCCAGGCTCTTCCCCACTTTTTCCTCTAAGTGGCTTAGTGTCTCTGGTTTTATGTTGAGGTCTTTAATCCACTTGGATTTGAGTTTTGTGCAAGGTGACAAATATGGGTCCAGTTTCATTTTTTTACACATAGACCTCCAGTTAGACCGGCACCATTTGTTGAAGATGCTATCCTTTTTCCATTGAATGGATTTGGCTTCTTTGTCAAAAATCAAGTGACCATATGTGTGTGGATTCATATCTGGGTCTTTGATTCGATTCCACTGATCAACCAGCCTATTGCTGTGCCAGTACCATGCTGTTTTAATTACTATTGCTTTATAGTACGGTTTGAGATCAGGTATGGAGATTCCTCCGGAGCACCTTTTATTGTACAAGATTGTTTTAGCCATTCTGGGTTTTTTGTTTTTCCATATGAAGTTCAGAATTGAACTTTCAATGTCCTTAAAATTTGTATAGGTATTCTGATAGGGATTACATTGAATCTGTAGATTGCTTTTGGTAGGATGGCCATTTTTACTATGTTAATTCTCCCGATCCATGAACAAGGAAGATCATTCCATCTTCTCAGGTCATCTTTAATCTCTTTCTTCAGAGTTTTGAAAATTTTTTCAAACAAGTCCTTCACTTGCTTAGTTAGAGTGACTCCTAGATATTTTATATTGCTTGTGGCTAATGTGAAAGGTGTGGTTTTCCAAATGTCTTCCTCTGCAAGCTTGTCATTTGTGTATAGGAAGGCTAACAGGCCCTTCTGCCTTTTATGGTCTCTGCTGAGAAGTTGGGTGTAATTCTGATAGGTTTGCCATTAAGTGTTATTTGGTCCTTTTCCCTTGCAGCTTTTAATATTTTTTCTTTGTTCTGTATGTTTTGTGTTTTGATTATTATGTGGCAGGCAGTTTTTCTTTTCTGGTCAATTCTATTTGGTGTCCTGTAGGCCTCTTGTATGTTTATAGGCATCTCTTTCTTTAGATTGGGGAAATTTTCTTCTATGATTTGTTGAGAATAGTTTCTGGGCCTTGGAGTCTGATATCTTCTCTTTCTTCAATGCCTATTATCCTCAGATTTCTTCTTTTCACGGTGTCCTTAATCTCTTGGATGTTTTGTGTCACGAGTTTTCCAGATTTGGCATTTTCTTTAATGGTTGCTTTAAGATCTGTGATTGTATCTTCTAGACCTGAGATTCGTTCTTCCATCTCTTGGATTCTGTTAGAAAAGCTCACCTCTGTGTTGCTCGCCTTCTTCTCTGAGGTCTCATGTTCTCGTTTTTCTTCTGTCTGTGTGTGTTCATCATTGAATCCATTTTCATTTTCAGATCTTGAACTGATTTTTTGATTTCTTTCATCTGATTTTTTGTATATTCCTGAGTTTCTTCCATAGCCTCTTTATAGGTCTTCAGAGCTTGAACCATTTTATTTATTTCTTTCATCTGGTTGTTTGCATTTTCCTGCAATTTTTCCAGTTCCACTCTATGTGCTTCTTTTATGTCTCTCACCTGTTTGTCTGTGTCTTCCTGCATTTGATTATGAATTTTATTTGTTTCCTCCATTATCATCCTCATTACTAAGGATTTGAGGTCATTTTCTTGTATTTCTGTTGTATTTTAGTTCTCTGGGTTGTTTTCTTTGGGATAGCTGGAAACTGGAGACGCCATGTTGTTTTGGGTTTTTTTTTTTTGCGTATGCTTTTTCGTTGTCCTTTAGACATCTTGCCGTCTTTGTTTTTGTTGGGTGTTCTTTTTTTTGTTTTGTTTTGTTTTGTTGGGTGAGCTTCCTGGAGATGTTCTTATGAGAACCAGAATAGGTGCTTATAAGGCCTGAAACAGAGCAGGGGCTCTGTATAGCGTAGATAGGATAGTTTTCCATAGCAGAAAATAAGTTCATAACTCTTTCTTCATAAATTCTTTATTCTGTTCCAAATATCTGTCTGTGTCTATAATTCTCAGTCAGGGCCAATTCCATCTTTTCTCCCATAACCCTGGCCTATGTAGCATTTAATAATATCTGAAGACTTTTTTTTTTTTCTGGATAGTCACAACTGGGATGTGTGCTGCTGCCATTAAATGAGTGGAAGACAGGCATTAGGAAACATCCATGGTATACAGGACAGCTCTCTCCACAGAAAGTGATGCAGCCTATCCTGTGTCTCATGGTTCTGTTATTTTCCTTTTGCTCTCACTGTTGCTGTCTGTCTACATGTGTTTTGTTTTATCCTCTCTTCTTTCTTTACATCTTTTTGATCTAGAAATATTATGTTATATAACTGTGGCGCCATGTCATGGGGGTTGTCAGTCAACAGAAACAATTAATGAGTTTTCAAAAGGAGTTCCCACTTAACCATATCCTGTTTTCCCAAGGCATAGTAACACATGCATTGATCTTAGGACAATAGAGGGTAGAAGAAGAGCACTGGATTAGGCATGAGAAAGCTAAGGTCCTGCCACATGGAATCTATGTTGCTGTAAGACTCATTTTTAAATTATCTTTAAAAAACCATTTTATTTTGTGATGATTGATTCCCAGAAAACCTATAGCCATTACAGAACATCAGCTTCCCCTAGTGTCAGTATCTTATATGACCTTGAAATATTTGTCACAACTAAGAAGTTAACATTGTTGCATTCCTTTTGCCTAAGCTCAGATTTGATCATGTTATCTTTAATGTTCAGTTCCTGTCTCAGGGTCTAGTCTAAGAAATCATATCACATTTAGGGGGTCTTTGGCTTTTTCTCATTTTGTAAAAAAGCAGGTTTTGGTTTTTCTCTTTTAAAGTGGAAATATTTAGTTCCATTTAAAAGCTGTCAGAAAGATAAATTTGAAACAATTCCAAGAACATGACTGTAAAATTATGCCATAGTTTGTTAAAGCCACATAGCACATGGAAATTAATGTATGCATACTCTAGTCAACAGCATTTTATTTACATTTAAGCATGTATTTGGTCTTTCAAGAACTGGTGGCGTTTCTAGTAAATTATAGACGTTATACAACAGGCTTAGGATACTATGACAATATTCAACTCCTTCAGATGTTCTTCTCTCAAAGTATTTGTAGGCTTTGGGGAAGACAGAACATTAAGCCATAGTTATTGCATTTCTGTAGTCTGTAATGGCAGTAACGCATAAAAGTGCTAGATATTCAAAAGAGTATAACCCTTCATGGCCATGGTAGCTTTTAGGGTGAGGTAAGATTAAGGGATATGAGGAAAAGGGAGTGTTCCATGACAAGGGAACAGCATGTACAAAGGGCCAAAGAAACGCAGATTATATTGTAGATCAGAAAAGTGATCAGCATAGTAAAATAAGATATAAATCGAGAGGATATCTGAGCCTGGAAGCTAAGGACAAAGACCATATTGTAAATCTAGGCACACAAGAGCACACCTATAAACCCAACACTCAGGATAGTGAAGCAGGATCCCAAACTCGACCAGCCTAGACTTTGTAGTAGGACAAAGCCCAGTAAAACACACACACACACACACACACACAGAGAGAGAGAGAGAGAGAGAGAGAGAGAGAGAGAGAGAGAGAGAGAGAGAGAGAGAGAGAGAGTTTTCAAAAACAAAAAGTAGCCATGCTTATTCTCATCATCCTGTAATCCTAGCTACAGGAAAATTCCAAGTTCAAGACCTATTAGGAAATTCCAACTTCAAGGCCAGTTTAGTCTACAGAGTGAGTTCAAAACCAGCCTGAGAAATTTAGTGAGAACCTGTCAGATATAGCTTAGGCTATAACTCAGTGGTAGAGTGATTGACTAGAATATGTGAACCCATGGTTCCAACCCACAGTATCACAAAACAAAATAAAATAAAACCAGATGGTATATCCATTACGGATCGTGAGGCAGTTGATTTTTTGAGAACAATGTTTGAGGGGAGAGAGGTTGACAGGTAACAGGTGTGTATAATAGAGGCTGGATAAGGATTTGCAAAACTTAAAGCTCTGTTACATTGTGGTGTGGTGAGTGGATTAAAATAAGGAAGACTGAAAACTGGGGAACATGTCCAGAAGTTATTACAAGAGATGTCCAAGCAAAAGAACAGTAGCCAGGATAAGGTCATGTCCTCAACAAATGGTAACATGATTGTTAATTACCTTCTTAAGCTAATTTGTCTTCATTGAAGCCAAAGCCTTAAAGCTGGTAAGAATGGGCCATGGTTTGTTTGTGAAAGGCATCTGTGGCCCAGACAGAATTGGCTCAATGAGAACGCAGGGCTTGGGTCCCACTGAAGCTGGCAGGTCCCTGCTGTGTGTGTGAGTGGCTGAGAGAGAAGCAAAGGCAAGCAGAACATTGCAGGCAGTTCCTGCCCATTTCAAGCCCTATCTTTCTGAACATTTTGCTATTCATCACTAGCAAGAGGCCAAAGAGTACTCAGGCCTATGTAAATGGTGAGCTCCAAGATGGAATTTTTCCTGCTCTTCCCATTTTTGTCAAATTATTTTTACTCACATTTGTCTTTCACCTTTAAAAAAAATAGAACGTTTTAAGAAAAAGCATGTCTTATCCCTAACAGTTGCTAGCATGAAGGTCCCTGGAGACTTTTTTTTCACAAGATAAGTTAAATTTAAACTTTGAATTTTAAACTATATGTATAATCCAGTAGCTTTTATAGTCTTTGATAGTCCCTGATACATTCTCAGACCTTTTAAATCAGGCTTATGTTTTTTACTTTAAATTTATTTTTTATTTATTCTTAGTGTGCATTTACCAGTTTTATATCCATGTATAAGCTCCAAAATTTGGAAGTTTAAGATTACCATAACACCAAATGATACATTTAGAAATAGATTTAAGAATTTATAAGACATCCAATTCAAACATTCATAAAACACTGAAGGTTTCAATAAGATACATAGCAAAAATTCTTCAGAGAATTTCAGATATGAGTACTGTATTTACATCATTCTTCCTCTTTCTCTTCTAATTTCTTCCACATCCCTCCCACGCCTTCTCGAGTTCATAACCTCAATTCTTTAATTATAAATTTACACACATACACACACACACTCACATACTTATAAATCCCACATGCTAAGGTCATTTAATGTTATTCATATGTGTTTAAGGCTGATCTCTTTAGATCATCTAACCTATTAGAGGGCTTGCCCCTATAGAAGACTCATTCTCCCTTTCCCAACAAGCATCAGTTTTTGTCTGTAGCTCTTCTTCTAAGGTTGAAGCCTTGTGAGAATTCTCCAATCCACATTGGCCTGTCAACTGGCTTTACTTTGATATCTACAGATGTATAAAACAAGGATAAGTAAACTGTATATAGTTCAAGTGCCAAATCTGACTACCTACCTATATTCATAAATAAAGTCTTATTTACATATAAAGCATACATGGCCATTAATCAATTTGTGACTTCTTCCTCACTAGAATGACAGAGTCACAAAAGAAACCACATGGCCTATATAACTGAAAACATTTATTTTCTTACCCTTTGCAGAAAAAGTTTACTGGTCACTGACCTAAAGGCCAAAAATTTGAGGTTCTGATGTTATGTTTATATTCAAGCAGCACCACCCATATTTGAGTGAGTACATAGTGCTTTGTGGTGTCTGCAGCCCAAACATGCTTGCTTACAGTCATATTTACCAAGCTTTTTCCCTATGATTTCCTGGGAGCTGCATACTAGGTAGAAGGCATATTCTAACCGGCTATGAAGTTGGACAGTGTGGCATTACTATCAATTAGTAATATGTTTCCTGCCTTTAAATGTCTTGTACCCTATGTGGTATCGACAAGTGGTACTCAGAACCAATACTGAAGTGGCCAAGAAATAACAGCTACATCAAAATGCTTATAGATGGCTCTGCCAGAATTTTTTTTAGTTTTTAATATTTTTTTCAAAAATTTAAATGTATAGTTACTATAAGTACTTAAAGAGTTGCTTTTGTTTTTCCTTTTGTTTTTGGTTTGTTTGGGGTTTTTTTGTTTTGTTTTGTTTTTGTTATTGTTGTTGTTGTTTTACTTTTCTCAAGCTCAGAATGATATGTTTAAGCGTTTAGAATACTCTACATTATGATGTGAAATCTTGTTTTGTTTGTTCTCTGCTTCAGAGTCTATTTAGCACAGTTGTATCTTAGGCTTGATTAAATATAGCAGTCCGTGAAAATAAGATCTTCATTTTTCTCCTCTTTTCCAGGATGTTCTTCAGCCAGAATGCATGTATACTGGGATCTCCCATGCATTTTGTTTGATCCTTGTTCATTCTTTTGTTAAATGGTTATAGAACCATACTGGACCCCTTTCTAACTAGAAACTTAGGGAAGCATAGCCATACATTTATTAATCACTATTGTTCCTAGCACTATAAAGAGGTGCTGCTGCTTTAATTATGTCTTGCACATCATAAAGACTGTAAATAAATAAATGTTTTTAAAGTTGTTTATAAATCTTAAATTGATACTAAAATATAAGCTACTGTTTGTGGAAGGAAATATAAGTCAAGGCTTCTTTTAGACATTGCCCCCTTATTTGTATTTCATGTATATGGGTATTTTACATACATGTATCTCTGTGTACCTGTACATGCCTGATGCCCAAAGAAGTCAGAAGAGGGAATCAGATCCACTAGAATTGGAGTTATAGTTGTGAACTTCCATGTGGGTGCTGGGAAGCAAACCCAGGTCCGCTGGATGAGCAATTAATGCCCTAAACCACTAAGCTATCTCATCCCCTGTTTCAGACTTTTAAATCTGACTGTGAAGATAGATCATTTGTTATGTTCCAATAAAGAGTACCTTCTCCCTTCTTTTTCATTTGTGAACTTGTTTCTAAGATTATTTGTTATGTTCAAATAAACAGTATGTTTTCACTTCTTTTTTTGTTTGTCAACTTGTTTCTAGGTCAGCCATTTAAACTGGATCCCAAATCTGCTCATCGAAAACTGAAGGTGTCCCATGATAACCTGACAGTAGAGCGTGATGAGTCATCATCCAAAAAGAGTCACACACCTGAACGCTTCACTAGCCAGGGGAGCTATGGAGTGGCTGGAAATGTGTTTATTGATAGTGGCCGACATTACTGGGAAGTGGTCATAAGCGGCAGCACATGGTAGGAAGCTTCTGTATAATTTCCTGCAACTTTAAAAAGGCACATGCTATTCTGTACCTTGTCAAGGATATGAATTTAGAACTAGCATCTATTCTGAAGAACCAAACCTACCCCTACCATAATGCTACATAACACCAAAAATCAGTGTGACTTCAACAGCAATCATTTATTAATCCTAGTAAATACATACTTGTGAGTTAACTGATAAGGATTAGTCTCAACTGGGTTCATACTTGAAGGTACAGGTTGAGTCTAGATCTGTCCTGTGTCTGTGTTCCCAACACTACAGAAATACAACATGTTATTACAGGCCTGTTATCCCAAGCAAAGGCAGGACAAGCTGGAGTTCAAGGTCATCCTTAGGTAAATAGTGAGTGAGTTCAAGGGCAAAAGAAAAACAATGTAGTTAATGTCATTCTTATTTTGCAGATGAGGTGACTAAGGCATGATCCCAAAGCCCTAAAATTCATAGTTGGTAGTTACAAATTCTGTGGTCAGGGGTCAAACTTTTAACTAGGAGCCCACAAATAAAGGACAAGAGAGTTAATGTCTTGATTTTAGAGGCCAGGAAGTTTTTGTCCCAAGTACCCAGCCCAAGACTGTTATAATAGGGAAGCAGCACAGACAATGCATATAGAAATGGGTATGGCTAAGTGCCAATAGAACTTCATTTGTAAAAACAAGGGGCCAGAGTTGACCCCTGTTTTGTAGTTTGTTGATCTCTGCTTTTAACTGGCATAGTATGTCATTACTCCCTGAAGGGTTTTGAAATGTTATAATTATGCTTTAGAGCATGAAGTAGGGATACAGTATTTTTCAGACCATAAGACACACTTTTTTCCCCAAAAATTGGGGGTGGGGGAATTAGGGTGTGCCTTATGGTCCAATTGCTGTTTTTACTGTTTCTCTTTGTTTTACTGCTCTAAAAACTGGGTGTGTCTTATGGTCAGATGCGTCTTATAGTCTGACAAAGTATGGTAGCTGACATGAAAGTCAGAAGAAGTTGTGGAGAAGGGTTCAAACAGGAGAGGGAGGAAGATGAGAGAGATGAAAATGACTAAAATTCTACTATAAATTCATTTTAATTTGAATCTATGCAAATAATGCAATGTGCACAAAGTGTACATGGCTGGGTACAAATCAACCCAAATCTAAGAAATAAGCTTGCAGTTGTGTCTATCCCTCACTCTCTTTATGATGGTATCTGTATTAGCCTAGCAGACAGTTTTTCACCTTTATTATCCTCTGGATTCTCTTTGCCTAGACCTTTATCATGTTTTAACATTCTGTCAAAGAATGAGCAAGTTCTACTTCTTCCAAGGCTGTGGAATTCACTGGCACTTGAAATTTGTGTGTGGGCCTTTGTGTGTGTATACATATGGAGGCCAGCTGCTTTCTAACTGGCTCACCACCTTATTTTTTGAGACAAGGTCTCTTACTGAAACTAGTTTAAGGATCCAAGTGCAGATATATAACCACACCTAGTTTTTTTTCTCTCTTTTTAAAATTTTGATTAAGAGTGTTGTAGAGATATCTCCATGGTTAGGAGTACTGCCTGCCTTTCCAAGGGACCAACATGGACATGGTAGCTCATGGCTGTCTATGGCTCCAGTTCCAGGAGATTTGACACTCTCACAGAGACACTCACTCAGGCAGACCACTAATGTACATAAAATAAGAATAAATAATTTTCAAAAAATAAAATTTTAATGAAAATACAATTTCATTTCCTCCTTGCTTTCCTCCTTCCTGCATCCCCCATGTCTGTCCCTTTTCTCCAAAATTCATGGGACCTCCTCTTTTGTGGCTACTTTTAACCATTATGGGTGCATGTGTGTGTGTGTGTGTGTGTGTGTGTGTGTGTGTGTGTGTGTGTGTGTGTGTATGTGTATTTCCTGCTGAGTCTTTTCAGTGTTGGTTTGCCTGTATGTTTCTGGGGCTGATCACATGGTAGTAGATAACTAATCAAGTGGCTCATTCATAGAGAAGATTTATCATCCTCTCTCAGAAGTTAATTGCTTATAGCTTTTCATTTATGAGTTGGACCCCATGAGATTTCCTCCATCCATGCTGTGATGTTATTGTTGAAATTGTGAAGGTCTTGTTTTGGTAACCATGTTGTTGAGATTTCATGAGTATAGCTTCAATGGCATAGCTAGCTATTTACATGGAATCTAGATAATCGGGCTTGAGTTCTCTGAACCTATTGAACCATTTCCCCAGACTGGCACTTGAAACTTTGAGCTGTCTTAAGGCAAGATAAAAGCACAAAGGGAAATAGAGTTCATGTGCAGAAAAGCAAATGTTTCTAGATAATTGATGTGCTGTATTTATCTGATATTTTGGAATCTAGTGTCTAAGTGATTATAACTCCATTAATAATTATTTGTGATAAATGATACCTGATCATTGTGATCTCATTGCCATTAATGAATAGTGTGGAAATTTTCACTAGACCACTTTAGTTACATAAACACAGATCAACATTATCTTTAAAACACCCTCCAGATGTCCAAAGTAACTCATGGGTAAGAAAAAGAAAATCTATAATTAATTGCCACTCATTCAGTCTTTACATACAAACCTGGCAATAGAAAAAAATACAATGTAGAAAGTAGTTTCACATTTCCTAGAAGGTAATAGCGAGGAATTAAATACCTGTGATATCTTAACTTACAACAGTTAGTGTCACGTATGTTTTTTCATGAAATATGTGCTTGATTTTAAATTAATATGAACATTATGATCCCCATTATGTAATGGGGTATGTTAATATTGCTCTAAGAAACACAGCTTTTATACTTTTTAATTTATCCATGTCTCACTTTGCAACGCAATGGAACATTACATTCTGCTTGTAACTTTCAAGCTCAATGAACATCTGTACATAGTTTCACAGATTAATGATAGTATAATGGTATTTTCCTTTGTTTAATGGACTGTACACTTGGTTATTTTCTTACACTCAAATGCTGTTAACATGTACTTTGTGTTAATGAAATGGTGTTATGACTAAAGCAGTAGTAATAGGTTCATACTACTAGTAGCAACACTAGAAATCAAGAGGGCAGCATGAGATTTCTGGACTTTTCTAATCTTAACTTTCTGCTTTTCTGAATGAAGTCAGCCCTGTCTACTGTGGCTATTTCAAAGGGTTTGATAGAGGTTCAAATCAGAAATAAACATTAGAGTTCTTTCATTTAAAAATTGTATGCAGCATTAAGAAGGCAACAGTGCAGTCATTGTTATTTGGGGATGCAAACTGAGGTTCCATGTTACCTGGAAAATGAAAATAGTGTCTTCTAATCCACAAAATACATCTTCACAGAACATGATTTAAATTACAAAATGCATAGCATGAGGCTAGGAATATGGTTTAGTTGGAAAAGTGGTGCCATGCCAGCAGAAAGACTTGAGTTATGATTACTGGCGTCTGTGTAAAAGCCAGTCATTGGTTGCCCATACCTGTAATGTTAGTATGGAGGTGAGAGAAAAAAGACAGGATTCCCCAGAGATCACTGGCCTAACAGTCTAACCAAATTAATTAAGCCTGGATTTAGTGAGAAAGCCTGTCTCAAACAAAGTAGAGAGTAATAGAGGGCAGCATCCAATATTAAACTCTGACCTCCACATGGGTCTGAAACTAACTCTCTCTCTCTGTCTTTCTTTCTGTCTCTGTCTCTATGTCTCTCTCTCTGTCTCTCTCTGTCTGTCTCTTTGTCACTCTGTCTCTCTGTCTCTCTCATTCTGCCTGTCTTTGTCTCTGTCTCTGTCTCTGTCACAGACACACACACACACACACACACACACACACACACACACACAGTGGTCGCGGCAAATATTCCAAAAATATATTGTTTAGCTCTTGGCAAATAAACAGAAGTCATTCAAGAACCTACAAAAGATAAAGGAAATGAAAACCTTATGGAATACCTGACAGGGCTGGGAACACAGGGCAAGTGTTTATGGCTCCAGTTTATGCCAAAGCAGGTACATCCTAGAGTCCTCTAAAGCTCATCAAACCTCATATCTAGTGTTTGCCATTCAGAAGCAATGTCCCCAACCCTCTTACAACTTCTGGATCCTGCGCAAGGATATTGCAATTATACAGTCTAATTCAGACTCAAATGAAAAAGGGGCTTCTGGGTAGTGCAAGCCAGAACTCTGAGCAGGAGATTGACAAGAGGGGGGAGAAAAGTGCGGCACTGATTAATAGAGCAGCTGCCACACTGATTTAATGGATTGCCCATTACATCTTCTTTAGTTGTGCCTGTATTTTTGTTTGTATGTTTTTTGAGATAGAGTTTCTCTATGTAGCAGCCTTGGCTGTCCTGGACTCACTTTGTAAACAGTATCCTTGAACTTATAGCAATTTGCCTGCCTCTGCCTCCCTGAGTGCTGGGATTAAAAACATGTGCCACCAAGCTGAATTTAGTTATGGCATTTTTTTAGACACACTTCTCTCTTAAAATGATTGTATTTTAGATTCAAAATGTGATGTTCTTTTTAAAGATGTTATTGTTAACAAAGACCAGTGAAGGTTTTTTTGTTTTGTTTTGTTTTTTGTTTTTTGTTTCTCTGCTCAAGGTAAGATAATATATGTCAATATTTGATTACAATTAGAAGCCAATCATAATGAGAAACCAGTGTCTGGTTTCTGCTCTAACATATTAAAAGTTGATCTTGGGGTTATTCACTCTTGATTAATAGTTATGTGTTTGGCTTATTATAATAACTGTGTAATGTTATAAGTATTAAGGGCATATCTCAGTTATATAAAAAGAGATTAAGATAGGAAATTTCTTATTTTTAAGTAGTAAGGAGGAATATTTAGAATAACTCAATAACTGTCTGTCCAGTGAATTTTAAAATGTTTTAAGGAGGAATATTTAGAATAACTCAATAGCTGTCTGTCCAGTGAATTTTAAAATGTTTTTATTAATTATTTTAGAATTTCATACAATGTATTTTGCACTTAGACCCCTTTCTTCAACTCCTTCTGTTACCCCATTATCAACCCTCCCATTCCTTCCCACTCAACTTTAATATTACTTCTTTTTTTTTCTTTCCTCACTGAATCCATAAGATTTATTCTTAGGGGATTTTGTTTGTCTGTTTGTTTGTTGTGTTTTTGTTTTGAATGGTGTGTGTATCTGTCTGTGTGTCTGTGCATCTGTTTGTGTGTGTGTGTGTATGTGTGTTTGTGTCTGTCTGTTTGTCTTTCTGTAGAAGCCAAAAGAGGATGTTGGATCCCCTAGAGCTAGAGTTGCAGGTGGTTGTGAGCAAGCACATATAGGTACTGGGAACCAGACTCTGGTGTTTGGAAGAACAGTATTTGCTCTTCATATGTCATTTCTTTAGGCATCTCAAAAATATTAAAACTTTAAAATGTAGTATTAAATATAATAAAAAAAAGTCAGCGATTAATTGCGCAATTTTTGGTGAGAGTAATACAGTATAAACTGTCAATTATACTTGTGGCCTTTTGAGTCATCCTAAGTTTAAATTCTGGTTTTGATTATTAGATAGTATGTCCTTGGGTAGAAATAATAAAATAGTACTTACTGAGCATGACATGCTAGACATTGTGATCTGGATTTAAAATGAAATAAAATAGTACTTACTGAGCATTACATGCTAGACATAGTGATCTGGATTAAAATGAATTTTTCTTGTAGTCTTTAACTTGAGGACATGGAGACTATAATTGCTCCTGTGCTATAGATGAGACATAGAGATTGAATGATGACAAAAGACTTAACCTATAAATGTAAATCATTCTCCCATTTGCCTTTGCCAAAGTACATTCAAAACCATGGATGAATGGCAGCTATGACAGCAATTGAAAAGTTTAAAGTCTGTTGAATAAGTAAGCTTTTATAGAATCGTGCTTCCCAGTGTGGCAGCCTTGCTCCCCATATGTATCTATTTAAATAAACTTAATTAAAATTAATTCATTACAAGCAGGGCTGGTGGCTCAAGTCCTACCACTCAGAAGTCTGAAAACAGAAGTCTTCTGAGAGCTTGAGGCCATTCTAGGCCACAGTGTGAAACTGTGTTTCAGATAGGTAGATAGATTAGATAGATAGATAGATAGATAGATAGATAGATAGATAGATAGATAGATAGATGTGGTTTCATACTTAATGCTGAGTTTATATGTTGATAATCCCATGGAAAAATGAAAATGTTATTAATTGAAATTTTTTCTGAAGCCTACCCTCATGAACATCATTACTCAGCCTGGCCTGCCTTAAATGTTCTCAGATCACTTACATGAGCTTTCAGTCAGGCTCACTCCTTTAGCACAAAGCCCTACATGTAATGAAGTCTTGATTATCTTATATCCCATATTGTCTTCAGTAGCCTGTAGTGTATGGCATCAGTTGTTTCCTCACCTGATGCCCAATATCATGCAAAAGGATGGCACTGTGTATCACAAGCTCAGGAGAAGATCCAAACTCAAAGGATGATTTTGCTGACAGTACCTTATTTTTATAAGGTTTTTTTTTTTTTTTATAAAATCTTGCATCCTAAATCATGAGTTATCTATAAATTTAAGGTTGATTTCACAGGTTCACCAACCACAGTTCCAATGCCCAGTAGCTATATGGGGCTTCTGTTGACCATACTCAACAGAGAGAAAGACTTCAATTACTACAGAAAGATCAGGATTGATCAGCACTGGTTCAGAGAATTTAATGTACAGGCATTAATAAAAGGGAAACAGAGCAGTATAATGGAAAGCCAAGATTGTCTGGTAACATTGAAGCTGAAAAAAAGAAAAGTAGGCCAACACACTGGTCACCTTCCACCTTTATGTGTCTGGGAAGTATAAAGATGCGTATTTAGATTAGATTTAATTACTTACTTAAAAGGAGTAACCAGGGACAACAAATGACATTTTAAAAGCCCTTGTGGCTCACAGAAAAAATTTTACTTGCATGCAATATGACTTATTGTTTTTATCACTGCTCTTGTCTCTGCAGGTATGCTATTGGCCTTGCATACAAATCGGCACCAAAACATGAATGGATTGGGAAGAATTCTGCTTCCTGGGCCCTCTGCCGCTGCAACAATAACTGGGTGGTGAGGCATAACAGCAAGGAAATCCCCATTGAGCCAGCCCCCCACCTTAGGCGCGTAGGCATCCTGCTGGACTATGATAATGGCTCCATTGCTTTTTATGATGCTTTGAACTCCATCCACCTCTACACCTTTGATGTGGCACTTGCACAGCCCGTGTGCCCCACCTTCACTGTGTGGAACAAGTGCTTGACGATTATAACCGGTCTTCCCATCCCAGACCATTTGGACTGTACAGAACAGCTACCTTGAGCATCCAGACCCAGAGTAGCCCTGAGAAATAACAAAGGTTGAGGCCACTGTGTAGGGGATTGAGAAACTAAGGCTTCAAGAGTGTGATGAACTATCCCCCAACTTGTCCAGAAACCAGATTAGATAGGGCTCCAAATGGGAGATTTCCTTCCTTTAACTGTGTTTTGTATTAAGTACGGGCTTTAATAATTTCTTTAATTTTTTTTGTATTTAGAGGAAAATCTATAGATTATTTATAAAAGAAACATAATCTGGATTATAGCTCTTAGGAATCACTTGGTTTTGCCCATTAAGAAGCCCATAAGTTTCCCAGCCCTTTACCAGTTTCATTTCCTTCAGTCTATGGGCTTGCAAAAATCTTTTTGTAGATTTGTGTGTTTATTCACTTTCTTACATTCTGTTTCATACTGAGGCCATGCTCGATCCTGTTGCTTAGAATAACCAAATATGCAGCAAAAGTAAAAATCATTTTGAATCTGGTAAGAAAGAAAATGGACTTCCTTATGCTGGGTTTAACTGTGATATCAAAAACTTGTATTGGATCAAACAGAATGGGGAAGAAGGGAAAAAGAAAGAACTAACTTTGGGGCTCAAGTTTAGCCGTGACTCATGGGATGATTTGGGGAAGAAAAAGGATTCTTAAACCTTTGGTCATATATTAACCCAAGGCTTCAACTTTTGGGATAATTATCATGAATGAGATTACAATTGTATATTGCCATTTTGAATTCTAGAGATGATTTTAAAATTCATGCTGATTTGGGTTAAATCAAAAGTAGAATTCTCTTTTATGGTATAAAACTGTTTCACCTTTCCTCTTACTAGTTATTTTAGGCCTGTGAAATGTTTTCACTATGTTAATAGGTACCCTATTTTGCCCTTCTACAAATCAATTTTTCTTCTCTTTCTGGGTTTACAGAAATTAACATGGCCTGTCAAATAGGAATCCCACTTTCAACTGATTTTGTTCTATTGGATATCAGCATGTGGCCTTGAACACTATCATCTCCAAACATAAGTCACCGAAAACAGTATTTATGAGTAATGATAAGACACATGACACAAGTACTAGTTACTAGTATACATGCCTCTAAAGTTACAATCTTTTAGTAAGCACATTTTGAAAGATGTAGACATACCTGTATATTCTAGTATAGTTTATCATAGAGTTGTAAGAAAAAATTCAAATTTACAGTTCCTACAGAGGAATATGCTAATAGAACCTGCTAATCAAATTTCACATAGGATTCTTTTCATGCTGACCTGATATACTATAATGGTCTCTGAATTGTGACCTTCTCAGATGATCTTTGGCATGGGGCATTGGCACGGGTTCACCTTGACAAAGGACATGACCTCTATAAATGGTTTCAATTGCTAAAGTATTTATCTGGGCCACCACATCAGCTAGCCATTGACTGAAAAGACTAGTGGATTGAGGCATTAGTTTTGGTGATTTTATTTCTCATTAAATCAACCATTTCCCAGAAACAACTCAATACACTCTCCATTTAAGCATCACATTGTCACAACTTATGTGCATGCCAATCTGGACTTCACGGAAGACAAAGCCAGTTTCCTGTGTCTTTCTGTCCCTTCCCTGGAAGATGCTGTCCTTTTTCTTAATGGATAGATTTTATATATTTACTATATTATTTATACCCAGATGAATATTTTGATAGCAACTTAAGACAATTTCACATCTTAAAAATAGGCACCTCAGTGGAAAAAATTTCATCTTTCTATAGCAACTTATTAGGACTTTTTTGACAGTATAAAAATGTGTCTTTGCCTTCCCTGATTGAACCGAAAAGGTTGTCTTGGTCATTTTTATGTACATTTTGGGTAACTGGATAATAGATATTTTAATGCACTTTGTACACTTACAGGTTCTAAACAAAAGGGTCTAAAACTCGAATTCTGAGTTTTTAAAAACTCATGGTCTCCAGGTAACAATAAATGCTACAGTTTGCCTTATGATGTTAACATAAAACAGTTACAATCAGGACAGTATTTCCATGAATATGTTTTTTTCAGTAAAAAAGGCTACTATTCAGATTTTCACTACAAGCTGTTGAGGGTGTGTTTTGGCTATTTTTGTAAGGATAAGACAGATTGTGTTATAAGTTTGTTTGGAAGTCTTACACTTGGCTAACTTAAAGACATTGTGGATGTAGCAGTTACTATTTCCAGGTTGTCATATTTACAGGAAAATATGTATATGGTGAAAGACCACAGTGTTTAATTGCTGTGATGATGTAGAAGAGATTTCCATGTCGATTTTTTTAAAGTCTAAAAATACATGATGTAAACATTTGCTGCAGTATAACTCTGCATTTTCTTTAAATGGTCTGGGCCACTCGCAGGAAGCATTCCCATAGAGGGGCAAAAGAGATGGCAGTGCCAAGTAAATTAGTACAACAGAACTGATGAGATGCCAACAAAGGCTCTAAAGACTTGGCACCATGTGTATGTGAATGTCTCCGTTGCCAAGCACCCTGAGCGCAGAAAGGGCCTCAGCTTGGTCTCATGCTCACTTTTCACCATTATGAAATTCTTAGTGCTTTTTGAACACAAGGTTATCATTTTCACTTTGCACTGGGCCTTGCATATTATGTAGCCAGTCCTTGGAACAGGACTTCAAACATGGTACTGCTCTTCCTAATGGATAAAGAGAAACACGGATCTAATGTTGAACATTGGTTGTTGAAACTTACTTTAGATTCATATTATTCAAGTATGAATCTAAATGGTGGATGAGGGTGGGTGTAGGGTGAAGATTTTCTCTCCAGCTTTAAAAGAAAGTGACTTCAGAAAGTGACTGCATAGATAATTGTTTCTTTGTGTGTGTGGGAGCAACCTGAACACGGACAGACTTTTCTTATGGTACTGATATATGGACCTTGAACTTCCTGAGGAATGAGCCAGTGCCCTCCACGCAAGATGGATTTCTATCTCAACTTCATGAGCACATACAAATATCTGCAACGACATGTGCCTGCCTGTTCAGGGCATCTGGTGCTGGGGAGCTGACATCTGGTCTCTCTGGTAAACATCAATGGCATGCAGAGACAATGACACTAGCAAGAGAAATGTTTTGAAAATAGTGCTTCTCATCCAGGTCTTGATTTTGCTACCCAGGAAGACATTTGGCCATATCTGGAGTCAGTTTTGGTGGTTACAAGTTGGAGACATGTTGCTCCTGGCATCTGGTGGGTACAAGTCAGAGATGGCATTAAACATCCTACAGTGCACAGTGAAACTCCTCGCCAAAAAAATGATGTCTGGTTCAAGATGTCGGCTGTGTCCTAGTTTAGCCACTCTTGAATGTTTGCTTCTTTTTTTCAGGGACAAACAAAAAAGGCACGGCAGTCAATACCTTCACAGGAGTGGCACCATCATCCTCAAAATTATTTACAAAATACAGAAAATCTGAATTCTAAAGCAGTCCAAGGCTGTGTGAATGCAAATTATTGAAATACGTGCTGTGATCCGGTGATCTTGGTGTAGAAATGAGGTCTCCTTGTACCAGCACAAATTCAATCTCTGGTACTTGAGTCAACTGCCAACCCCCTCAATCTGGAATCTCTTCTTGATTTCTGTTGCTTCCTTGTTCAAAATAAAATCCTTTTGTGGCACCTTTTGCCTGACTTTGTTTCCTTTCACCATTTTACCTTTTCACATTCATGACCTTCACAAACAGTTATTTGGCTTCTACTTATTGCTACCACTATTTTATGATATGCCATTTGTGGACACCTGAAACTGTCATATCCACTATCCACCCTTCTTCATCCAAAATATGGTTACTGTACAGGAGTGAAACTACCTACAGGAAAATGAAAAACACAACGAAAGCAAACTCCTTAAGGAGTGGAATCCCAGAGCAAAGATTGTTTGAGTCACATCTCATAGGGGTGATAGAGAAGAGGGGGAAAGTAAGTGTCAGCAAAGAAACAGTGGTCTCAATAGTGTCGTCTGCAATCATCTTTCCAGGTGTTTCACAAACACATAGGCATGCCAGAAACCAAAAGAACTGACTTCTGCATCTTAGAGATGCAAGCCTTTTTGGTCTAGGTTACTGCTAAGCAAAATGAGTTGCACAGAGCCACAGTACAAGGACCATCAAACCCTTGTTGAAAAGGCCCTTTCTGTCTCACTTGAAGCCTGTTGGTCAGAATCTGTAAAAATCATATCTGGCAACTCTAATTCCAGCAAGCCCTGTACTAGGTTCTGGTACTAGTGAGAATGTAGGAAACACTTCTTTGCAGAAATCCACAACCTGATAATCCCATATAGAAAGAGTTTTCCAACCTGAAATGTGTTTCTAAGGCTGAGTACTATCAAGGCAAAATGAGGTCACACAGAGATTCTGCATATGAATGCATGAAAATGTTCTTCTCCATACATACTGATTTCTGGGTCCTACCTTGAAAGCTGGTGTGGCAAGGGTGGGAATGTAATCCAGCAGCATGTACTTTCAAAAAACAATTTT
Organism: Acomys russatus; assembly: GCF_903995435.1. Taxonomy (NCBI): domain Eukaryota; kingdom Metazoa; phylum Chordata; class Mammalia; order Rodentia; family Muridae; genus Acomys; species Acomys russatus. The sequence goes on along the minus strand of NC_067169.1, from coordinate 25,158,325 downwards.
GAAGTTCAAGAACTTGCAGTCAGTGTTATAGCATGACATGATCACTTTAAGGTTCAGATGGTGAACCCTAGAGATTTCTGGCACTCATTCTCTGTCATAAATCCTCCAGTCTATGGTCATATAATATATGTCAGTGAATGGATATGAGTGGTAGCCAATAAAACTTGGCCTGCAAGCTGTAGATTGCTGGCGGTCTCTGCTACCATGGATGCTGAACTACCCAAAATCCTTGGGCATTCTGTACCCTCTCACTCACTCAAGACTGGGCTGTGTCTGCTTCACATCTCAGTGAGCTCTAAAAGTTCTTATCAATACTGAATTCCATCAAATCTGTGAAACCACAGAACCCATGGGGAATTGGCTATGGAATACTTAAAACAGGGCCATTCAATAGATAGTAAAAGATTCCTCATTTGACAGACTAGTTTGGGGCATGCCAATGTTCTAATGCCTAGTTTGGGGCATGCCAATGTTCTAATGACTAGTTTTACAACCTTCATAATTTCATCCCAAATCAGATGTCTCACAAGTGAAAGGTGTGTAAGAAATATCTTTGACAAGAGTTTTATGTCCATTCCACTTGAACTTTTAAAGCTGAACAGACACCACTATAATTAATCTCCTTTCAAAGTTAACTTGAAGAGCATCCCAAGCAATTCCCAGGGCAGCCCAGCCCCATCCTTTTTGTCTTAGTAACTATAATATATTTAAAAATACAAATATAGGGAGGGGAATAGGGTGAAAGTGGGAGGGATGGAGAAATGTGAGGAAACAAGAGATGGGATAACAATTTAGTTGTAATCTGAATAAATTAATAAAATAAAAATTTTAAAAAGAATAAAAAATTAAATCTGGGGGGAAAAAGAATACAATTATATTGTGATAATAATAGGAGTACAAAAAGGCAGACATGTAGTACTTGTAAATTTCCTTTTGCTTGAGTGTTAGCCTTCACATGGAATACACATTTAGATAAAAATAGGGTCTAGGACTTAAAGACAATCCTTTCTTTAAGTTGTGCTAACTAAGTATGAGCAATCCATGGAAAGGAATGCAGTTCTCTGTTTGGATCTTTTTCAGCCATGTCCTACTAAGAGAATTATTAAAGCATGATTAGAGAGGAAGCATAGCAATTAGCAAATAAATATATTATGGCCTAAAACCAATTACCAATTAAGAAATATCACTGAAAAAAATGATTTAATGAACACTGGTTCTTCTGCACAGTCTATTCATTCTCAAAGCTCAATTTTGATGATGGTCATTAAAAGTTGTTCAATTTCACTAATGCATTTCAAATAGTAATAATAATTGTCCCCTTAACTAATGGTACTTTCCCTCCTTCACCTCCTCTTCCTAGTCAAGCTTCCCAAAGAACTGTTTATACATGCTGCTGCTCATTGCTCACCCAGCATTGTACCTTCCTATTTGCCATCAGAAGCTAAGGGACTTTCATTACACTAGAAATTTTCACTGATATAAATAGCACTCACATATAGAAAAACAAAGCATTCTTGAATATTCACCTGTCCTCGTCTTGACATACAACAGTTTTTATATATGCCCAGCTAACTTCTTTTTAATCTTGCCATAGGCAATGATGTCTCTATCACTGCCTCAATCATCACTATGTGAAAAAACTGCTTGCACACACAAATTCCAATCTCTAGGTCTAATTTTCCTCTGACCTCTGCTATATTCCTTGGCCTGGTGTGGGGCAATCATTTTCAGAAACCTAAAAGGCACCCTCCAGTTCAGTATGTCCAGAATTGCATTCATGATCTATGCAAGAAAACTCCTTCTAGCCAAAGTCATAGATGTATATTTGATGTATTTGATACCACTCTTGTGCTCTGTGTCTTGCATTGCTAACTTCTTTAGATTTTACCTCCTAAATATATCTCTGAGTTACTTCTACCTCTGCACACAACCTCCATGTCTTTAATATCTCTCACTTCTACCATTGAAATGCTAAAAATCCTTCCAAGTTTTGCACCTGCTTTGTATCAAATGCTTCAGTTCCAGGGGAGTCTTTTTCTCTCATCCCAGGTTGAACCACATTTTCCTAACAACCACTCAGGGTCATTTGCCCCATCTTCATGATGTTCTCCACGGTTATGATTTTTTAATCAGTGAAATTTTTGTTCACTATTTCTACTCCCATGCCTTCCACAGAGTATAGCATCTCTGAAATCTGTGATCCAGATTTGTTTAGCTAAATACTTGTCATATAATAGGTAGCTAATAAATATTAAGAGCAGAATTCTAATTTTTCATGGATGTATTTTATTATTTTCTCTTAAATTTGCATCTGCTCTTCTCTTTTTTAAAAAGTATTTATACAATATGGTTTGATAATTTCTCCTCCACAATTCCTCCCAGATAATCCATATCTCTCTAACAATGCAACTTTATGCTGTTTTCTCTATTTTTTACTATTATTTTTAATTTTGAAGTTATAATATGTTTTGGCACTCTGCCTTACCTTTTCTCCCCTCAAACTCTCCCATATATGCTGGAGAAGACTATACCCAGACTTGTGTTTCTCAAAACGTACTCCTTCATGGTGATAGCAACCACATATAGCACAACATTTTAAAAAAATAGACAATTATAGGCAACTAAGAAATACTGAGAATGGAAGAAATGGTTTTTCCCAGGGAAGAGCACACCAATTGGTTATCCAATATCAAATGGTTAAAGCCAAGGAAATATGCATATACATATAAGTAACATTATATAGACTGGGTAGATTCTCTCTCTCTCTCTCTCTCTCTCTCTCTCTCTCTCTCTCTCTCTCTCTCTCTCTGTGTGTGTGTGTGTGTGTGTGTGTTTGTGTGTGTGTACGTGTACATGTAACAGTACTTAATAAAAAAGGAGGCTTAAACTTTTAAAAAGAGTAAGGAGAGATATATGGGAGAGTTTGGAGGGAGGAAAAAGAGGATGATAATAATGTAATATTATAATTCTAAAAAGAAAAAGAAGGCTGGAGAGATGGCTCAGAGGTTAAGGGCACTGACTGCTCCTCTAGAGGTCCCGAGTTCAATTCCCAGCAGCCACATGGTGGCTCACAGCCATCTGTAATGTGATCTGATGCTTTCTTCTGGCCTGCAGGTGTATATGCAGCCAGAGCACTGTATAATAAATAAATAAATAAATAAATAAATAAATAAATAAATAAATAAATCTTTAAAAAGAAAAAGAAAATACAAACGAAATCTAAAGCAAGTTCTTAGTGCTTCCTGCAAGTAATATGTATGTAAAGATTTCAATTATATTATGCCAATTGTCAAAAGATGATATTTTATTCATTATATGCTCTAAAATGAAAACAAAATAGTATTAAAAATAAATAATAGCATCAAAATAAAAGTTAGAATGTCTACTGTCTGGTATATTCCATGTTACCTTTATAATATCTGCAAGTTTATCAGGAAAAATTGGAACCTTGAAGTTTACCCATCAGTATTTTATCACCCCCTGTCTCACTTTTGTCCATGAATTCTAAATTTGGACCATGCTTATATAATTTTGATTTGCTGACATAGCTTGTCCCACCCTGTACAAACAACCCATGTGTAAAACCAGTAAGATGGAGGATATCACTAACTCCATCATGGAACAGGCTTCCTTTGACCTTGGTATTCTACTTTGTACTGGCTAGTCTTAACTTCAACTTGACAAACAAACTAGAGTTATCTGAAAAGAAGTTGCCTCAATTGAGAAAATATCTCCATAATATCATGCTGTAAGGCATTTTCTTAGTGATCGATGGGGGAGGGGGCCAGTCTGTTGTGAGTGGAAGCACCCCTGGGCTGGTGTTCCTGGGTTCCATAGGAAAGCAAGTTGAGCAAGCCATGTGAAATAGGCCAGTAAGTAGCACTCCTCCATGGCCTCTGCATCAGCTCCTGCCTCAAGGTTCCTGCCTTGTTTGAGTATCTATCCTGACTTCCTTCGGTGATGAATAGGAATATAGAAATGTATGCTGAGCTGAATAAAGCATTTCCTCCAAAACTTGTTTTTAGGTGATGGTGCTTTATCACAGAGCAATAGAAACCCTAACCAAAACATGTTTCTTTAGCTTAAAAATCCTCTCTTCTGGACAACATCATAGAGTCCCAGGCTCTTTCTTTGGTTCATATAGCTGACTTTGCTGGTATTGAATTTCACCTGATTTGTTCTCCAGTGTGAACTTTGGACTTCCAGGTAGCAGGAGCCCATCCGGTACCTCTGTTAGTTGCTTGTTCACCATCTCAGGTCACCAATTCTATATTCCTGTCTTGCTCATTTATCTATTGGTTGATTTATTTGTTTCCACTATTGTTTCAGAGCCTGTTCTTATGTTCTCAGGTCTGAATTTCCTTCTACCTTTTAAACAAATTGGTCACATCCACATTTTCTCCAAAATATAGGCCAAGTGGAAGAAGCCTTGAGTGAATGAAGTCCAGAGTGACTGCATATTGTTGATATGTGCATCGCCAAACCAAGGACTCCAAGGCTTTGGATCCATGGGAAACTGACAAAGCTATTTCTCATATCAGGATCAGAAAGACAAAAAAATCTTTCTGTGCAAATACAAATGTTTATGGATAATTGATCAGTGTGTATACAACTAGCAACTGCAGCTTCTTCCTTCTCCTGGCTGGCTGATTGTAGCCTGCAACTGCTTGCCGACAGCCACTCCCTTACTCAGACTAGCTAACTCATTCCCCATGTACTGTATATAAGCATGCTGAGGATTTGGGTTGCTTCAGTAGTATGCAAGTCTCCAGAGAGCACATCCCACCTGACCCAAGATTTTCCTTACATGTGTTTGTATTTCTGTCTATTCTTCATTACCTAGCCACTAGTGAGGGTCCCAGGACATGCCTACAGTATGTATAACTTATAAGAAACCCACCTGAAATAATGAAGATACAGATAAAGACAACAAGATAATAAAAGGTATTTGCAACAAATAGTCACCCAAACAAATCTGGATTGGCTCTATTAAGAAAAGACAAAGTAGACTTCTGAAGAGACACTTGTATGAATAAAGGAAAACATTACATGATAAATATATAATAATATGATTCCTGGAGGCTTCATCAAACAACTTTGGTGACCTGAGTTTGAGCCTTAGAACTCACAACAGAACTCTAAGCTGTCCTCTGACCTTCCCAAAAGTTATTATACAACTATACAAAACACACACACAGAGACACACAAAGAGAGAGACAGACAGACAGAAAGACAGACACATAGACACACAGGCACATAGACATGCATATCATGGGCCTTCAATATAATAATCATAGTAATAATAATATTTAATTAAAATTGTTAACTACAAGGCTATATACATACAGGTAATAGACAACATCTGTCCTTATACCTATGCATTCTAATACTTAAAAATGCTTTAAAAAAAAGAAAAAAAACCCAAAAGCTTCAGCTCTTAAGAGCATATGCAAGAAGAGACCAATTTACAGAAGCAAACAACCACAAAAGAAACTGGAAACAACCAGAATGTAAATCAATTGGGGGAAAGCTAAATACTTTATTATTTATTTATATCACAAACCATTCATATAGCTGATAAACGGTCATAAGAATAAACTGTAAGCATTATCAGTAGTGTGGCGCCATGAGTAAAAATGCAACAACCAAGAATTCTTTAGAAGGTATTGCAGGGAGACCTTGTGTCCTAGTTAGGGTTATCATTGTTCTGATGAAACATGACCAAAGCAAGTTGGGGAGGAAAGTGTTTACTTGACTTACACTTCCACATCACTGTTTATCACTGAAGGGTATCAGGACAAGAACTCAAACAGGGCTGGAACCTGGAGGCAGGAGCTGATGCAGAAACCATGGAAGGGTGCTGCTTACTGACTTGCTCTCCATGACTTTCTCAGCCTGCTTTCTTATAGAACCCAGGGCCACCAGCCCAGGGATTGAACAACCCATAACGGACTGAACACTCCCCATCAATCACTAATTTAGAAAATGCCTGTAGCCTGGTCTTATGGAGGCTTTTTCTCAATTGAGGTTCCCTCCTCTTGGATGACATGAGCTTGTGTCTAGTTGACAAAAAACTATCCATCTTGCAGTTCAGAGAATCATCTGGAAGGCTGTTATTCTAAGAACATAGAACCTAGTATGATCCATTGCTCTTGAATATCAGAAGTTCTTGTGACTTATTTCTAATAAATGGAATATGGTAAATATATATTGACTGTGTTATACTGTATTTATATGAACCTTTGCCTTTCTAGTACACTTTAGAACAACTATGACTGCTGGTTATGAAGTAGTAACGGGACATATTGTGTGAGAGCCCTGTGGAAGCAAACACTGGGTGGCCTCTGAACCTAAAGACAGCTTTGAGTTTCCAATTAGCAAGGAACTGGCATTTCCCCAGCCATTAGGAATTGCTTTTCCCCAGCAGCCTAAAAGAGCTTTAAAAAAAAAGTCTCCCCAATTCAAACCACAGATAAGAATATCTGTGCTTTCTGAGACCTTGAGCATAAGGCTCTCCTGAACCATTTCCGAATTCCTGACTCACAGAAGCAATGAAGAAATAAATTGATAACATTATACAATTGTACCTATTTTAGATAGTTTTATGTCAGCCCTGATACATGCTTGAGTCATTTTGGAAGAAACAACCTCAACTAAGAAAATGTTCACTGGACACTGATGCTGGATCAGATATGACAGGATTCATTCCTCTCAGGATGTTGGATGATGACATCCTGCATCCTTTATGTTCCATCCCAGATGCTTCAGTTCCTGTGCCTCATCAGAACAGGACAGCTTCAAAGAAAGCTTCAAATCCCAATTGGTCCAGCGTTTCAGACTGTCCCACGCTGGACTCTAATTAAGCCTGGGATTTCTCAACATTTAGAAACTGGACCATAAATGCTAGTCCTAGCTTGCTTAATCATTTCTTCAATTTTATTTGGGCCCCTAAAAAAGTATTATTCATACAAAATTAGCTGGGTAGGGTTTTGGTTGTTTTCTTGGATGATAGATGTTTAGTTTCATTAGGAGTTGGTTATAAGTTATTACTGGTCTTAGAGAGAAAACAAGGTTGGACTCAGGGATGTCTCCCTTTTCCTTTATGTTTCTTTTGTAGGTATGGAGATAGGGGTTGAAAACAAAGAAGGTGGATATAGAAATATATAGGGATGATAGGACAAAAAGTAGATTAGTGAAACTACTCCTCAACTTACTACCTTAATTTTTACTCCCAAGGTTATTTTTAATTCACTAGTATAGAATTTTGTACATAGATGCAAAATAAGTTAAATTTTAGATACATTGGTATAGAATTCAAATTTAAGATCATTCTTTATGAACATTATAAATATTTCTACTCTAATATGAGGTAGTGTACCCATATAACTCAATTATAATACAAGGCTTATTTTCAGTACTTTGAAAGTGCTATTGCAGGCTGTTTAGGATAAGTAAGTGATACAAGTTAATTGTATAATCATAGTCATATCAATTATTAGTCTATTTTTATCACAAGAATACACATCCTAGATGTCACATATAGATATGATTCTATAGAAAGATATGGTAAAACAGTTAGATAAGGTCTTCAAAAACCTCAGAGATGTACAGAATATGGCATTTAAAGATGTTTTTATTATTTCAAAGATACATTTACAATGAGACAGGTTAACTCCTGGCAACACCCAGCCTAGATCAAAGAAGATGATAAGCATCAAAGAACCTCCTTAGGGAGATGGCTTCTAATGTGGCAAACCAGCCACTGGACAAAATGCCCTGTTTCTGCGTCAGACAGAATTCTGCCTAAAAATGGACAAGCTTGGATGTAGGCAGAGTCAAGGCCCAAACTCTGCCAAGACAGGGTAAGCAAATCCTCAACAGTTACTGCTTCACAAATATGTCTGCCAGATATATTGCACCAGAAGGCTGAAGATTATGTTCCAACATTAGAGAGTTGGGGTGACTGTTTAAGCAGCAAACTATCTCTGTTATCTTCTCATTTGGGAAGCTACTAACCTGCACTTCCGGCATACTCAGGTAATCAAGTTTATTCCTTCTCAAGTCTCCGATGGGGCTGAAGACCAGATAGTTTAGTTCTACAATTAAGCTTAGTTTTTCAGAGGTTAAGATGTTTTAGGTCTAGATAGATCTTTTAAGTTGATAATGATGAGATATGATATTGATGTACATTCAGAATTTTAGACTCACCAAGATAGGAAAGATGTTTTCTTCAATCCTGCCAAATACAAATAGCCAAAACACTATGAATGTAACATATATATATAATTCCTGGTTGTTTTGTGGTTCTTCTTCCTATAGGTAGTTTATTGTATAAATGTGTAATAATATTTATGTATGTGTAAAAATATTTAATAATTAAAAAAGAAAATGCCCCCACCAGACTGGCCTATGGCAAACCTTGATTGATGATTGATGTTTGAGATGGCCTAGGTCACTGTGGGTGGAGAGCAACGCTGGGCTGGTGGTCCTGGGTGCTACAAGAAGACAAGATGAGCAAGCCATGGTGGGAAAGCCAGTAAACAGCATTCTTCTACCATCTTTGATTCAGTTCCTGCCTCCAGGAACTGCTTTATGTTCATTCCTATCCTGACTTCCCTTAGTCATGGACTGAATATGGAAGTGGAAGCAAAATCAAACCTTTCTTCCCAAAGTTGTTTATTGTCATGATGGGTTTTATTTGTTTGTCTTTTATCATCACAGCAATATAAACCCTAACTGAGACAGAGTTTGTACCAGGAATGATGGAATGATGGATCAAATGTTTTTTGGAAGGTTGTGGTAACATTTGAACTTTGGACTAGAAAGGCCGTCGAGTGCTCAGAGCTTAGTGGGCTGGCTGCTCCATAGGAGCTTAGAAGATAAGAATGGTAACAACAATGCAGACAATGGAGTTATAGCTTGTGATGTTTCAGAGGGAAGCAAAGACTATAATGTGGTATGCTTTGTATGATATGTTATATTAAGATTATGTGATTGTGGTTAGCTATAGATGAGACCAGAATCACTAAAGTGAAAAATACATTTTGGCGGAGGGCGAGGGCAGACAATTGAACCTGGTCTGTTGTGGCTGAAGAATCAGTGGTGATTAAGAAAACAGCATCATTGTGGTGAAATTTAGGAAATATTTCCTGATGGCCAGCATGTAGAAGCTGTGATCCAGAGGCTGCCAAGAAGTTCTGTTCCTTGTCCTTACAGGTGAACTCGCTGGCACTGGTTTTGAAAGCATGAAAGGATCATGGAGAATAGTTGAAGCTTGGCAATGGGAGAGCCAGGAGGGGTCATTGCTTAATGTGAAGCCCAGTTGCATCAGAGACTCCCACATTTAGAGATAGTGGTGGAGCCATCTTGAACCTATAAAGTAAGCTGTGTTTTCAGATGCCAGGCAAAAGGAAAGCCACTATCAAGGCCCTCTGGTGCCTGGGGGATCATGGATGGGTTCAAGAACTGAACTTTTTTCACTGTTAAATTTTAGATTTGCTTTGATTGAGTGTAATACTGCCCTATTTTTATCCTCTTGGAATAAGAAAATATTTAATAACATATTTTTTATTTTACTGGAGCCCACAGTGGAGAGACTTTGATCTTTTAAAGAGATTTTTGGAGTTTTAACAGAGATGTTGGAGTTTTCAAGAGATTATGGATATTTTAGAGACTGGATATTTTAGAGAGGCTTAAAATAAAAAAAGACTCTGGATGATTTAAAGAAACTGAACTTCTTAAATGTTTGAATTTTTAAAGATTGAGGCTTTGAAAAGTGGAAATATTTTATATTGTGATATTAATAATAATATGAGATCTTGGGGATGAACAAGAAAGGAAAGGTTATGATTTAATGGTGATGTGTTTCTGTGTCAAGATGACAAAGGGGCAATTGTGCTGACTAGTTTTACCTCATCTTGACTTGAAGAGGGATCCTCACTTGAGAAAATGGCCCCACAAGACTAGCCGTGGGCAAGCTTGTGGTGCATTTTCTTGATTGATGATAGAGGTGGGAGAGCACAAATCACTGTGGGTTGGTGGTGCTTTTGCCAGGTTTGTGGTCCTGGGAATTTATAAGAAAGCAGTTTGGGAGGGAGAAGGGAGGGGGAACGGGAAGATACAAGTGAGGGGATAACAATCAGGATGTAATCTGAACACATTATTTTTAAAAAAAAATTAAAAAAGAAAGAAGTTTGAGCAAACCATGAGGAGCAAGTCAGTACACAACACTCCTTTATGTCTTATGCATCAGCTCCTGTCTCCGCATTCCACCCTGATTCCCACACTGACTTCTCCCAGTGGCGGACTGTGATGTGAAAGCATAAGCAAAATAAAGCCTTTTCTCCCCAAGTTGCTTTTGGTCATGGTGTTTATCACAGCAACGGAAGCCCTCAATAAGACAGGACCTGACAAACATTTAGAGGCTATTTCATCCCTTAGATTAGTAGTACATACTCTTCAGGACATGGAATATTCTCCAGAATAGATAATATGCTAGGCCACAAAACAAGCCTTTTAAAAAATAAGAAAATCCAAAATCTCATCAAACATCTTCTTCGACCACAATGCAGTAAAACTACAAATCAACAGTTAGAACTTCAGAGAGTGTACAAATATATAGAAATGAAACACTGGTCTATCAAATGACTAATGTATCAGTGAACAAATGAAGAAGGGAAATTAACTTTTTTCTGAAACAAATGAAAATACAATGTGCCCAAACCTATGAGATGCAGCAAAAATAGTGCTGGGGAACATTTATAGCAGTAAATGCCTATACCAGAAATACATATGAGCAACACTAAATAAAATCAATCATGTGTGTGTGTGATTTGTCCATAATTTAAAAAATAGATGTCATGAATTTGGGTGGGAGTGAAAGAATATGATAAGAATTAAATGGGGTAGAGGGAGAGTTGAAAATGACATACATGTATAAAATAAAATATTGCTTATGATAGAAAAATCTGTCAAAGCAATCATGATTTTGGTTTTGGTACAGAGATTTCAAATAAACAACTCAACATACTAGTAAAGCAAAACCAAATCAAATCTAAGTGGAAGCAAATATAACAATTGTTACAGAAATACATTAAATGCTTTCTTTAAAAAAAATTAAAAGATTATTGAAAAGAATTTATTTTCAATAGATGAACACAATCAACAAATCATAAAATAAATAAATGAAAATAAGAGTGAGAAAAAGACAGAGAGACCTAAATAAATAAAATCAGTGTTGTAAGAGGATACTACAATGGATACTGCCTACATAATGTTCCTTGTAAAGTTTATTATGAAAATTCATATACCAACCTTTTGGAAAACTTAGGCAAAAGTGTTATGTTTCTGGACACAAAAAGTCCACTAAAATTGAGCTCATAGAAATAGAGACTAGAGTGCTACATATCAGAGCCTGTGAATGAGGTGGGTGAAGGGGTGGGCAGAGAATGCTTAGTAGGTACGAGGGTACAGATGGATAGGGGGAGTAGTTTTCTTCCTTCTCTAGCACTAGGGAATAACTATGTTGGATGAAATTCACATTGGATATTTGGAAATAGGTAGTAGAAAGGATTTTGAATTTTTCCAGAACAGAAGACTAATAAATATGTGGGGCTACAAATGTGTTGATCTAGTCATTACACATTGTAGAATGTTTTTGAAATTTTATAATGTATCCCATAAATACATACAATTACTGTATATCAATTGAAATATTTGTATGGGAATAGGTAGAACACTTGCTCACCATATACAAAGACCTGGACTCCATTTCTAGAACCAAAATAGTGAATTTTTGATCATCTCCAAAACTTGAGAATAAATAAATAATAATAAATACATTTTAAAGTTTGAAAAATATTTTAAAAATCAGGTCTAATTTTGTTGTTATTTTCAGACAAAAACAACATTCCATAGCCTAAGCTGTCTTGGAAATCATTCTTAATATAGGCTAGTCTCCCTTTCAGGACAATCCTCCTGCCTCAGCCTCCCTTCCAATTGCTTAGATTGTAGATAAAAGCCCCCTCACATGGCTGTAGGTCCTAAGTCCTTCATGTAGAGTACTAGAATGAAAATCCCCACAAGCAATTTGTTTAATGTAGAAAATGAATGTGTTTAAATAAGATAATACAATTTGGCATGTTTTCACTTTAACTTTTTTGCCCCTCAACGTGCTAGCTTTACCTACTTCCTGAATCAATCATAATTTACTCCTATTCTTATGTTTCTCTTACTGCTTCCCCCAAGAAGAAGATAGGAGAGTGGAATGTGTTAGGGGGGACAATCAAGGTAAAGTTAATCATTTGTGGAGACTTTGGGGGGCAGTTGCTACACTCAGCACCCAATAAATAAGCAGAGATGGATGAGGACAGAAATAGATTGCTTGGGTTTAAGTTTCCATGTCAGGTCTTAGGGTGAGTCCATTTTGGAGAGGCCATGTTGAGCAGCAGAAAAGGCACACATTAATGGGCAGCTGTCATCTTGAAACAATGAGCCCAATCAAGGTTCCTGACCAGAGAAAGCCCCCTGAGAAATTGACGCAGGCAGAGGGAGAATGGCTGGCCACCTCTCAGCATCTGTTATCAGTTGCTGTTTTCTCTCTTTCTGCATTCCAGTCCTGGCACACAAGACATTGTGAAATGGAGACATTTGTTTCTGGGGTTGTGTTTGAAACCTTCAAATAACTGACTGGAAGCAGAAGTGCCAGGGCATGACCCTTTAACCTGAAAGTTCATGGGGTCATCCAGCATGCAGAGACAGAAGCCTTGATCACATCAGAAGACATACCTACCTCATCAAGCAGTGCCACTGACTTCAGGGTCCGACATCCTCCTAGGCTGCTTCTGGATGCTGAAATATATATGGTCCTCAAGTTACCAAGTCAATCATTATTTTGATGGGCTTGTATGAACAAGGGTTATATTTGCTGACAGAGGGATGGGAATACCAATGTCCTGGCATGCCGCAGCATGGGAAATGCCCCAGGCATGGAACACATCACAGAGAGCAGTGCCACAGGCTGCCTGCCTGCTCCCCACTGGGAAGCAGGCAACAGAGGCCACCAGGGCCATAAGCTCCCTCTGAAGGACTTCAGAGAGCTATTAAGTGGCGGGCTTTCAAAGGCAGCCTTTCTTCTTGAGGGTTATGCCCTCGAACCCAGGAAGCCCTCCGAGACAACTCTGACTGCCTCAAAATCAACACAACTCATGACAACATCTGAGACACAAATGTGACCAATTTGCCCTAATGCTGTTGGACACAGCCATCAAAAATCACCCCCACAGTGGAAAGGCCAGGCTCAATGCTGGAGAAAAAGTCCTCCATGAGGAAACTGAAATCATGACACCTTTACAGATCTTAGAGGAAGTGAGATGACTGGCTGTTAAAAATGCTCTGGCGAATTACCTAACTAGGAAGGTGTTCATTCTTGCAAATTACAGCCTGATTGTCATATTTCTCTTTCTGATTCAGGAAGGATATTGAGGACTCTTTACTTCTGTGTTTTAGTATAATGTCATTGCCAACTACCTTTATGATCACATGGAACAGGAAAGCAAGGATCGGTTGAGCATTTTCGGTTTAAATACCTTTTCTTCTTTGCATCATTGGTTGTGGGGACAGATTGTTGCAGTTGTCTTTTTATCCAGCTGTCTGCTCCCAAGAGAGCATTCTGGTCATTCTGGTCAGATGTGGAACAGGATGATTCTGGCTTGCTTGGGTAGCTCAGGGTATTGTAGAAGGTGCAGCATTACCTCTGGGTTCCATCCATCCCATCCCAGGAAGTGTAAAAGAAACTTTTATTCTGTTTTTAATTGTCATCTTAGATGCTTACTCCCTCTGTCTACTAACCTACACCTAATCCTGGAAGCTTGTAGATTCCATACCATCTAACCTAAGCCTAGAATGTTTTCAGCCTCTGATATTTACCGCTTAATAAGCTCACCCTTTCTTGTTCTTACCGAGCTCTGGGCTGGCTGGTTCAACTCAGATGTTCTGGCTTGAACTCCTCCCTCAGCTGACTTATTCGGTCTAGCTTCTCTCTTGGCCCCTGAATTGCTCTGCTTGGCCTCAAACTAACTGCAGCGATATTTTCTAATCTTCTTGCACATTCTCATTCTCTCCCTTCTTCCGTCTTCACCTGTGTCCATCTTGTTCTCTCTCTGCAACCCATCTCTCTATTATTGTCCTGGTAAAACTGCCCCCTCCCTCTCCGCATTGCTCATTAAGTAGCTTCCCTTTCTTCTCTCTTCTCCTGAGAGTTGGGCTTATCCTATTCTGTCAAATCTCTGATCTATCACTTCCTTCTTCTGCCAACCAATTAGACATCACTTTCAAACATGGGTGCTTCCTCCTACAAACTAACTTTACCTTCATTGTTTGGGATTAACGGCAGGTACCGCCATACCTGGACTTAAATTTTCCTTACCTGGTACTCTATACCAGGCTGGCCTTGAACTCAGATCTCTTTGCCTCTACCTCCTGGATTAAAGGTATGCTTATATGCCAGCCAGATCACACAGATCTAGACGGTCTTTGGATGTGATCTCTTGCCAGAGCAGCTATGTTCCGAATTAAAATTCCTCTTCAAGGAAGGGCTGGAATGAAGGAGACTAAGCTGTGGGAACACTAAGCAATACCAAGTTAACATTCAGAACAGCTGTTTCTTCCATCTGTCCAATTTGATGGAGGGATATTTGGCTTGTGATCTTCCTAAAATCGTTATTAATGCAAAGAATGACATTATATATAATAAAAACATTTAAATGGTCCTTAAGTTCTGAAAATACTCCTTTGTACTGAAAAACAATGAAGGATTTCTGTACTTTATTTTTTAAAAAGTTACTCCCCATGTGTCTAACTTTCAAATTCAACCTTGAGGTAAGCCAGTCTGTGGTATCTGGACAGTCACCTGCATCTCACTGTTGCTGAAATATTAATAGCAATGCTGTTGCACTAGATAGGTAGCTCCAGGTTAAGTTCAGACAATTTCACTATGTAGCCTGGGCTGGCCTCAAACTCATGACTTTCCTTTATTTCTGTCTAGAGTACTAAGATAGGAGATGTGTATCTACCTTTAATATAATATTGAGAAAATGCTATTATTTGAAAGAATACGGTAGCTCCAAATATCACTCTTGTAATGTGTCTTCTTTTAGTTTCCCTCTTGCACAGTTCAGAAGAGTCTTCCTCTGAGATTTTTTTCCCAGTTAGTATGGAAGCTCCTTGAGGATCAGAATTATCCATGATTGTCACTTTTTAATATTGTTCACCTTAAAAGTCCTTTGCTGTATGTATCTAGTGAAATTTTCCTTAAATAGAAATGAAGAATAAAAGAGAAGATTGGAAGGACATAGAAATAGATGACAGGGAAGATAGGAAGGGAAAAAGAGAAAAGGCATGGAAGAAGAAAGGTGCAATGACACATTTCTATTTTTCACTATGTAGATTTGTTCTAAATTCCATAGAATTTATGTAGTTGAATATTAACCTAACCCATTCTCATTTGTTACAATATAGCTAAGGGATTAACAGCCTTTCTGACAAACAGCATTCCACACAGAACAAAACGACACGGATATGCTGGCTGACGTGATCTGAGAGAAAACTGACATGGAGTGAAAATGAAAATGATCATAATAACATGTCAGCAGATGCTCAGCTCTTTAAGTTCTCCACATTCTCATTCAGTTAGCATTAGAAAAGATAACAAGGTTTCCAGCATGGCATCCTAAAAGATGAGCAATTATTCTAAAAGCACAGACATGACTGTCTCTAAACGTTCCTATTGCCTTTAAGCAAAGCCCAAGAGTTTTATCCCTCATCTACAGACTTGAAGACAACACTCAACTTCTGAGTGTGTGTGTGTGTGTGTGTGTGTGTGTGTGTGTGTGTGTTTTGCTGGGCATTGAACTTACGGCCTTATTTGTGCTCAGCAAGCACTACATGGCTCAGTTTTCTCTCCACCTCTCAGAAATGTCCTTTTAATATTGAGTCAGTTTTTCAATTCACAAATGCAGTCCATTTTCTTCAGTCAAGGAGTATATTTTATTAAAGTCTGAAAAAATATAGAAAAATATGAAGAAAAATCAAAGTAAAATAAATGTCTACATTGTTCCAGGAATCATTTAATCAACAAAAATTTTCATTTCTGAAAACCATCATTTCACTTTATATTGCTTTATGAATCATTCTGCCTTAACATCCTGTTTCAAGACCTAACTCTTTATTTGCCGTTAATGAGAAGTGCTATATATTTTTGAAGTGTGTTTAAAAGCCTTATTTTAGGACATGGGCCAAAAGGCAAGGCTCTCCAACTCATTAACCTGCTCCATAAACTTTAAACCACTGTTTCCTATGGGAGAAAAACATATCTGGGAACAGAGTTACTATTTTAATTCTTTCCTTATAATTATTTCAAGACCAGTTTATCCCTATTTCATCTGAATGAAAATTACTCAGGAACGTTTCCTCCCTTGTGCAAAGAAGAAGTTACCAACTTAATTCTGGTTAAGAAATCTGACTGCTTCTATCAGTCAGCGAACCAGAAGCTAATCAAATCATAAGAAACAAACAGAATTTGTCACAATGGTGCACACACACCCTCTGATTCTATTACCTCAGGTAGATTTTTTCCCAGTCTCATACTACAAGGACAAAGGAGCTGCAGCTCTGTGTGGCATTCTAAACTGACACCCAAACACTTCCTTTCTGACCCAGAAAGCAAATTATTAAGTTCTGTTTGTATGCAGTTTTTCTGCTTCACAACTATCTTCTTTGGCTGGGAATTATGGGATTTTGCTCCAGCCAGCACTAGCCAGAAAGCTATCTCCTCCTCTCCTTTTTCAAGCAGAAGAACATTGGAGCTACTCAGGAAATGACATTTTCAGTTCTCAGGGGACCCATGACTAGGCATTGCTTCTTTCTCATAGAAGCCTGCTTAAAGACCAGGAGCGTGCCACTTTCTTGGCCATAGGACTGTGTGAATGCTCACAATTTAATGACAAGCCAGAGCCAAGTGCCTGTGTTGACTGGGAAAATTGTAGTTCCCAGGCATTGTTCCCAGGCTGTTTTCACCTTGGCCCATTGGGTTCTGAGTTAAACTCTCTGCAAGCTGTTATCAGTGGTCAAAATGTTTTGCCAGTACAACTGAGCTCACCAGTGTGGTGTGCTCTTTTGTAGAATCAATATAAAAAAAAAACTGGTCTTTGTTTCCAGACGTTTGCGTTCCTCTCTCCAATTTGGGAAGCATACATACATAAGAACAGAGACAGCCAATAATTGACAAATCTTGGAAACATAGAAGAAGACTTTGTTAGTCCACTACTGCTGATCTCATGATGCATGTATTTGAAAGCATTTGAGGCTTCTTTAGTACAAGTTATTAAATAACACAAACTGGGAATGAGACATTTGCTTTCAGGTTCCTGATACTCTCATTTTTCAGGATGATGTTCTCAATCTATTTTCTTATTAAGCGTTTTTAAAAACCTACTTACCAAATTCTCCCTACAAAGTTTTATCATTGGAGCTACAATGGCATGGTCAGTTTCTGAGCAGGAAGCTGACTCTCATATTAACCAAATAAATTATTAACAGCAGCTAGAAAACTGTGGATTTGTGACTTGCTTTCAAAAGTCATTTTTATCTGATTAAAGACATGTATGTTTGTTTCAGAAAGGTTTTAACATAATAATAGCATATATAAAAGCAAACAGCATGCCTATGATCACAAATGCAAAGAAAGCACCAGACCAGAGATGGAGAGAAGGAGAGAGAGGGAAGAAATGGGGACAGAGAGAGGGGAGAGAATCTGCTATTTGTATTTCTCAAAAAGAAGTTGATTCCTCATTTGTGCTAATTTGGACCTACAGTATCCAGTCACTGCTGCCAACATTATAATGAACTCTATGTTTTACAAAGTAGAAATAATGATAAATCAGATTCTGCTCACATTCCACTTCCTAGAGTAAGTCATTATAGATGTGTGAATTATGAGAAGTGAGAACATAGGCTGAGCCCCAAGGACAATTTTATGTGTGTATATGCTACCCTAGGCAGAGTGACTCAAGACAGTAATTCTCTACTTGAGGTGACTATGTCCCCTAGAAAATACTGGCAATGTCTGGGGACATTTGTGGGTGCCATAATTAATTAAGAAGGGGTATGGGTGGCAACCAGAGATGAACTAAACATCATGTGGTGCCAAGGGCAACCCCACAATAAAGAATCATTTGAGCCTAAATGCTAATAGTGCTGAGGTTTAGGGCCAGAGAATAACAATATAAAATGCCACTGTGATGCGAAGCCAAGAGAGTACAGACATCCTTCCCTGTGGATAATTTTGTGAGAGGATGGATAGTATGATATTGTCCTATAGTGCTTGAAAGCACTGACATAAAAACAAAATGAAAGTCAAGTAGTTTAGCAGACGGTATATTGTGGGTACCTTAGTAAATAGTCACTGTTATCATTGTTACCCAAAGCTAGGAAGTTCTGGTAGTTGATTTCCAAACTGTGAGGTACAGTGAAGATTTCTGCTAGCAAAAGGCCTTCAGAAGGAAAAAAATATGCTAATTTCTTCAGAGTTCATGGAAGTTCCAAACAAGAGCAATGTATCATGTGAATGGTGTTCCTTTTGGTGATGAGAATTTTGAAATCACCATATCTAAGAAACCCTTTAAGTTATAGGTTGTTTTGCAGATGTTAAGCACCTTCTGGTGACAAATGCTAAATGAATTTGTGGTGAATTTTGTAATAGTAATCTACAGCAGTTTTAAAGCCAAGTAAGTCTTTGCTTTTAAAATTCTAGACAGCTATCATCTGGCTGTCCTTTCCAGCATTAGCTAATCACTAGTGAAAAATACAAATGTCATTCACAAATCATATCAAAGACTGGAACAGCTGGAATCAAATTCAAGAGAATGCATCATTTTATCATCCTGACATTACTCACTCTACATGGATACCACAGGCAATCTGGGGAAAAATAATTTATGTTGCAATAGAAACATTAACCATTTAGGACTAGGAGAGTCTCTTCCCACTGCCTCCCTGTAACCCAGGACACTCCTGGAGATTTAAGACTAAGGATTATCTGAAAATGTTTTATGAAACATCTATAAATTGGCTATGAAAGTAGAAAAAAATCCCAGTATATATAGAGCTGAGTTTTCTAACAGTCTAAGGAAGGAGTCAGAAAACTAAAACCCACAAACTAAATTTAGCCAATTGCCTGATTTTCTATGGGCTATAATCTCAGAATGATTTTTACACATTTTAATGACTCAGGGAAAAAAAATGAAAGGAATGATATTTTGAAACACATGAAAATTACTTGATATTGATATTTCAGTTTCCATAAACAAAGTTTTATTGTCATATAACCATACCTGTTTTCTTACACGTTGCTTATGGATGCGTCCTACTGCAAGGGTTCAGTGGCTGCAACAGAAACCATATGGCACACAAGACCTAAAACATGACCATTCTGGCCTGTCATTAAAAAATGACCATCATGGCCTGGAAACCAAGAGATGCAATACTATATTTTTTAATGCAATAGGTGTTTACTTCATCTGTTGTTCTCCATTCACATGACCTTCCAGTATCTGGTTGGCTAATTATTGTTCCCTTGGAATTAGCAATTTTAGTGGGAAAAGAATCCTAACATATCTAGCCAATGTCTGCTATTTGCACCTTAATGTCTCTCGATTTGTACCCATGACTTCAAGAGGAGCTTTCTACAATGACTTCTTCATGTATTCGCTCAACAAATATTTCTAGGGCACATTCTATTAAGTAGACACTGGTCTAGGTTTTTCACAAGCCATACAGAGTCTTGGTCCCTGCATTGTGTAAATATATAGTATAGAAGGCAACTAAATAAATAAAAAGCAACATCAAGTTATAATACAATTTGCAAACAAAATAAAAATGGATATTCACAGGGAGCTGCTTATTAACATAGACCTAAAAATGCCTTGTGAACAACTTTTTAGTTCACAAGAGACATAAAGACTAAAAATAGATCATTGGACAGCAGAGCTAGTTGTGGTGGTTCATGCCTATAATTTCAACACTCCGAAGGCTGAAGCAGGAAATTCCCTGGTTCAAGGACGTTTTTGGACTAAATAGTGATATGCTGACTCAAAGAACTGAAATTTGTGGATTTGTTAGAAAAAATTATCTTTACCATTTAATGAGAGATAAATATGGAAAACATGGTAACCAAATAAACAAAAAGAATAGAGTGTCAAGTGGTTGTAAGTATGAGGAAAAGTTCAGGGACACAATCACAAGGCATACATTAGCACTGGCTTCACACAAATGGCTAGATCTGACAATGCAGATAGCATGCAGTTCTGAGGAATGGTGGAAACGAGATATTCCTCAGTGGACAGCCAAGCAGAATGTTCTATTCCTCCTTTTTCTGGGGAGATAGGGGTTTTGGATTAGTTTTCATACCAATTCATTATTGAGAGAGAAAACCTGGTTGTTGTTTGGTGGAAGAAAGAATGGAGGAACTTGGATAAGGTTAAGTAGCAACAGACCCTACAGCACTGGACTTTTTGTGTCACATTTGAACACTTATCTGACTACTATTGCAAAATGTTCCATTTACCTGAAGCGATGTGGTTAAAATTTAGCAGTCCACCAAAATGTCTTATGTATAGAAAGTGGTAAGTCAGACAAAACTTATATTTCCATATTTCTGCTTAAGATGCTAGAACCCCTGAATGAAAATGTTAGGGAGGATGGGTCACTCCCCTAGCTCTGATTGATGACAAAGAAAGGAGCTTCCAGTGTGTGTGTGTGTGTGTGTGTGTGTGTGTGTGTGCGCGCATGCATGTAATTGCCTTTTTTCCTTCATGTGCCTTCCATCTCATTGTAAATTTGTTCTGCCTAGGTAGCCTACTACTTGTCAGGCTAGTGTTTGTAAAGCCAAGTGTTTGTCAGAAGCTCCATTGTCACTATTCCATCCAGAGACTCATTGTATAATCCATTCTTGCCTCAAGTTTGTGACTCTCTTACCTCCCAATGGATTATAGGCATGTATCACCAAACCTACTTCATATCTATTTTAAGAGAGACCATTTCAGAACTTAAAAGAACAAATAGCATTTAAAAATTTAAGAGACCATGGGAAACTATACTGTTTGGATTTTTGCCATAGTATGTCAGGAATAGCCTCTGCTAACTCAGATTGTCCTACTCTTGCAATTCATTTTATTACTTTCCAAACATAGATATTTTAAATGTCTGATCTTTGCATATATCATAATTTGTATATGTGCTGACAACTTACATCATTTAAGCAACAAATTCACATTGTTTTTACTTATAATATTTCCCTGTTTGTCAATTATAAGTATATTTCTCTATAATGTTAAATTCAGTCCAGGTACTTTTCCAAAGAAAAAAGGAAAAAGTAAAAAAAGAAAAACTCCAAGCTGAGCTTGACTCAAGCATTCATCTGTTTTTTTTTCTTTTCAGTTAATGATATTGACATTTTACTATATTAGTTCATTAGAGCATGAAACTTTCTGTCTTGTTTTTGAAAAGCTATTTTAGTACTTCATATAAAAGTAACTCTATACCACAGGGACATAGTAAATGCAATGAAAGAATCAACCACTTAGTGGAAATGAAACGATTACAAGCTTTTACTCGTTACTTAAAGTAGAGCACATTTAGACCTCTTGCCTCATAGAATCCATATCTTTCACTACAGTATCTCTAAATATCTGGGTAGTCTTTCCCTGTTTATATTTAATTCCAAAATATTTGCTCTTTCTTTCCATAGGTATGGTGGGCAAGTGTGTTGATTTTTCTAAAAGACTATGTACCTAACTGACACTTTTTGTTTTTCTCAAGATAATACCACTCCTATTTCCTGTGTTTTATATTCTTCTTCAAATATGTCTCAGGCTCTTCTACTGTAAAGGGCAGACCTCTATGCTCTTGCGTCTTGTCTTTTGCTTGGCTATGACTGGAATTATTTCCAAGGCTACTTATCTGAGGATGATTATTCTGGAGGAAAGCCAAGGAAGCACAAAGAGAGGCCAGGAGTAATATTCTGATTCTTCAAAAGAATCAATGCTCAGACACATCAGACAAATGGCCTCTCAAATCATTTTATCCCCTGTCATTGAATTACCCACTGCTTTTGAGGTTTTTAGGTACTTGTGGCTCCCTAACCAAGCAGAGAACACAATGAAATGTTGGTTTTACAGTAAGAAATTTCAGGCATCCTGCTAGGCAGAAACAGGCAGAACCTTCCCATTGAATTGTCAATTCAGTGTTCACAGATGTGTTGTTCTCTCAGTGTTTTTATATCTGCAGAGGATCTACAATGTTCCATCCAGCAAGGGTACTACAGATGAGAAACAGGGATCAGAGAAGTCAATCATTGGATAAAGTGTTTGTCATGCAAGCATGATGATCTGAGTTTGTATCTCCAACACTCAAGTAAAACTCCAGGTGTGGCTATACATGCCTATAATCCCAACACTAGGGAAGCAGCGACAGAAGGATGTCTGGGGCTTGTTGGCCAGCCAGTCTAGATGAATCAGTGAGCTCCAGGGTCAGTTAGTGTATTAGTTACTGTTTTAATGCTGTAAAGAGACCATGACCTTATAAAAGAAAGTATTTAATTGGAGGTTTGCTTACAGTTTCAGTGGGTTTAATACATTATTATCACAACAGGAGACAAACAGGCATGGCATACTGGAGCAGTAGCTGAATGCTTATATCTTATTCACAAGCCTGAGGCGGAGATGGGGAGACTGAGCCTGGCATGGGCGCTTGAAACATCAAAGCCCACCTCTAGTAACACACCTTCTCCAACAAGGTCATACTTCCAGTCCTTTTCAAACAATATGCCAACTGGGAGTCAAACACTAAATGTATGAGTCTATAGAAGACATCTCCTTCAAACAACCATAGTGAGAGACGTTGTTTCCAACAAGAAGGTAGAGAGCAGTAGAGCAAAACATATAACATTGACTTTTGGCCTCCACCTACACACACAAACACACACTGTGCACTGCAAACAATTGCCGCTTAGGCCACACAGACTGCTTATAAGCCCATTATACCAAGAGTGTATTTGTAAGTCACATGATGACTTTTCAGTATACAGACAAAATTTTCATCAGAAGCCTGTCTAGGGAAAACCCCTTTCTACTTCTGTCATCATCTTTGCCACAAATTACAAGGAACCTCAGGTACATGAGAATGGGCAATGCAGTTGATATATCCAGGTACCAACTAAATGCTTTGCAAAGAATTGCCTCTTTGTGTAACTCTCAGGCCTGGAAGTATATCTAGAAGCGTAGTCCTTTCTACTTTTGGATATATAAGGGGCACTGGGAAGATCTGTGTAGGCTCAAAGCAGGCTTCAGACAGCTGGGCTGGAATTCATAGTTCTCAAATATGCTAGAAATGGGTTTAGTGCTTTAGTTTTCTACTCTTTAAAAATGATTAAAAAAAAAAAAACAAATGAGTGACTGGCCTGAAGCTGGGGTCTCATCTGAAATCTCAACTTAACTGAGGAATGAATCTGCTTCTAACTTCATATAAATGCTTGTTACTGGGATTTAGTTCACTAAGGATGATTAGACTAAGGATCATCACAGTACAAAGGCTATGAACTTGTTGCCACCCTCAGTTCTTGGTCAAGTGGTTCCATCTTACATAACATAGAAGTTTGTTTCATCAATGAATGCTAGCCAAGAAAACTGGAGATATTCTAACAAGATAGATGCCATTATCTTACATAGCAAAGAGACATTCCAACATCTTTGCTATATTCTGTTGGTTAGAGTGTCTTGATTCAATCTGTGCTAAAGGGGAATGAGTTATACAAAATGATAAATACCAGAAGGCAAAGATCATTGAAGACTATCTTAGAAAATGCCAAGCACAAGTGCCAAGAGTCAAAGAAGCATGATCATCATAGTCAGAATTAGATAGTACTGACTTACTTGATTCAGGAGTAGGACATGTGATTAGGTGCCAACCAATCAGATCACCATCTTATGCAGGCTTATGATTTGATAATTAGCTCCAGATTGGCATGTAAACCATCCAACAGCAATAATATGTGCAGTGGTATCTGTAATTATTCCATCTGGGCTTCAGTTGAAGAAAGCAAAATCTGGACCAGTTGACACAGTTTTTAGATTAGATGAAATTTTAGAGGGGACCAACTAAAGGTAGATAAAGCTCAAAGGTCATAGGTGAGAGAAAGAGGAAGTGAAAAGATTGGGTGACAGCCATGTAGTTGAACATTCAACGTCTGCTGACAGAGTCAGCTCACCTTCCCATTCCAGCCCTTTTGAAAAACTGAGCTGAGCATGAGTCCTCTTGATTTGGATGGAAAAGAAGCATTAAATAGCTGCTTTCCCAATAAAAAAGCAATGAAGAATACTGAGTGCAAATAGATACTGCCTAAGTTGCTCTGATTTCTAAAAATAAAGTTACATTCAATCATCTGAGGTGTTTGCTGGTTGATATTTAGAACTGAGAATTTAAACATAATCAGCATCCATGAAATGCAATATCTCTTTCTTTGCTCTGAATGCTTTTTTGACCAAAAGTGTTTCATAGCCTGAACTCTCTAATGAGGGAATATTTATATGACATACCAAAGCAGATGTGAGCCTCATTTTATGAAATCCAAATCCAGATGGTCTTTTCTTTCCATTGTCTTATGTAATTTATATGAAAGCAAAACATGAAAAAATTCAAATGTAATTTCTTTTCCACCATTTATTCTTAATGACCCTGTAATCACTTTCATAGCCTCAGTTTCTCTGCTGAGTCTCCAGAGGTTCTGTGGATTAGTTTATGTCATAGAGGTGCTTTACAGCACTTGGAAATGCCCAGCAAGAGTGGAAATGTGGGTTATCATGAAACATGCATTTCCAATTTAGGATATTCCACCATGTGTCTTCTGTTGAGTCCAAAATACTCTTCTAATTTGAATCAGCCCAGAGGATATAAACTAAAAGAAAGACTTGTAGATGGAAAAGAGGATTAAAAAAGAAGTAAAAGAAAACATGACCCTGAGCTCAACTTCTCTTAAATGAGGGTGTTTTATTTATTAATTCATTTATTTGAAAGAACATTGTTTTGTTTAGTCATCTATAGGGACATGGAAAAGAGGATTGAAACTGAAAGAGAGAAGCATACAAAAGGTTCTGAGAGTTGTCTAGGAATTTCTTTTTGCTTAAGGATTCCTGGAATATGATGGAGAGGTTTAACTTTTTTCACTTGGCTTAATGACAGTTTCAGCCACCTTCCCAGACATTACCTTGACAACCAATTCATGCTACATTCTTGAGAATTCGTTAGCAGGCTCAAGACAGAATAATAACACCCATTTAGTTATTCTCTATTTAAAATTGTATTTGTAAATGTTGGCTTCAAACGTTCCAAAGGGCATTTGAAACTTCATGGATTGCATTAACTTGTACTGTGTAATGTAGTATATTTCCTGGCACCTCATAAATCCTACACTATTCATATATTTACAATGCAGAGATACAGAGGATTCTCTTTGAAATGAAAATTTATTTTCTACTTGGTTCTCTTTAAATCCAATCCATCACAATCCCAAGCATAGCTGTGCAATTAAGTGAGCAAGAGAGGACTGGATTCAGGGTTGACCAAACACTGACAGTATAGACACCTGGAGAGTTTGAAGTGTGAGCAAGATGGTAATTCTGGTCCACATGATTCTAGATGGGTGCTGGTAAGGGATGTCTAGAGAGTCAAAAGAAAATTAGTGTCACATAGGGTCTGGATATTTCCATTAAGTGGAGCAGAACTGGCATTTGAATGTTTTGATAAACACATAATTTCTAGTGTTTTTAAATCAAGGCATTTGATACTTTGTGTTCTTAAATCTAACTGCACATTAAAAAAAAAAAAACAATGCTTCTCCTCATTTTATACAGCAGCTAAGAGGAAACAAGAGAGTTAAGAAAAAAAATCACACATTATTAAACTTTGAGTCCCTTACAGTACTGTGAATTTCATAGCAGATGCTGAAACTATGTGCAGACTAAACTGTGCTGGAAGATTGGGTCAAGTCTCCCATCACTTCACTCTTTTATGAGTGCTTTGTTTTGTTTTGTTTCAGGAGATATACCTTTAAATGCCTGTATTTCCTATTCACCAGTCTGTCCTTCCAGCAACACCTTGATTCTCTTGACATCATTCTGTCAGCAAATTTAAGTCACAAAAGCCAGTTCTCAACAGGTCTAATGACTTCATCCAAATCTGAACACCAGCAGGGTCCCCTCCACTTTTGGAATACGCAGAGGTATTCCCATTGGGCTTCACTGTGAATGCAGGATTCTAAGAAAAATTTATGTGGCTTGAGGATTATGAAATAAAAGGCATTAGCCACGCCCAGAGTATGATTGCATTTCCTGCCAGTTCACAGCGGCATGGGCCCAGGTCTCTGGGGAAGTGTGAAAGGAAATGAAAGCACAGGATGTGTGTCAGAGGTCACTTGGTGGATCCCTGTTCTCTGTGAATCTTCACACCCTCAGTTAACTATCTGAGTAATCAATAGTTCTGATATCCCTGTCTAAATGAGATTTATCTCTGCACAAATATTATGCCAGTTCTTTCTTTCTTTCTTTCTTTCTTTCTTTCTTTCTTTCTCTCTCTCTCTCTCTCTCTCTCTCTCTCTCTCTCTCTCTCTCTCTCTCTCTCTCTCTCTCTCTCCTCTTTCTTCATTTGCTCATGTAATTCAGGCATATGAGAGTATGTGATATGCATGTATGTATATATGGTATGTGTAGTGTATGCACATGAGTGTGCTCATACCCATGGATGGACATACGGAGACCAAAACAGGTCTTAGTCACTGTTTTATTGCTGTGAAGATCATAAAGAGACACCACGACCAAGGCAACTCTTAAAAACAAAAGCATGTAATTGAGGTCTTGCTTACAGTTTCAGAGTTAGTTCATTACTATCATATCAGGGAGTATGCTGGCACTCAGGCAGGCAGGCAGGGTCCTGGAGGCCTACCTGAGAGCTGTATCCTGTTCTTTGGACCAAAGCTATGGGGAAGGGGCGTGCTGAGGCATAGGGTTTTGAAACCTCAATGCCCATCCCCTAGTGACACACTTCCTCTAACAGGGCCACACCTCTTTTTTCCATTATTTATTTATTTATTTGCTAGACAATATTTTTTATTAATTTATTCATATTACATCTCAATTGTTATCCCATCCCTTGTATCCTCCCAAATCTTCCTCTCTCCCACTTTCCCCCTACTACCCTCTCCTATGACTGTGACTGAGGGGGACCTCCTCCCCCTGTATATGCTCATAGGGTATCAAGTCTCTTCTTGGTAGCCTGCTGTCCTTCCTCTGAGTGCCACCAGGTCTCCCCATCCAGGGACGTGGCCACCCTCTTAATCCTTCCCTAAACATTCTACCAACTAGGGACTAAGCATTCAAACATGAGTCTTTGGAAGCCATTCTCATTACATCTACTACTGATGTCTTTCTCTATTTCTCTCCTCTCATTTCCTTGGGCAGATTCTTTTACTGACTATCAGCCAACAACCTCTCTGGATCTACATGTAGGGCATGCCAAAAAGTAGGCATGCCCTACTTTTTATGTGGATGCTAGGGATGCAGAATCAGTTCTCATGATTACAGAGAATATACTCTTAGTCACTGAGCTATCTTTCTAGCCTTATACCACTTTTCAATATGTAGCTAGGTGTTGCCATGGCATCCACGTGGACGTCCCAAAGTAGCCCCAGTGACTTCCTGTGTCTACCTGCCTATGATCAGGAGGAATTTTGCCTCTTCTTCCATTGAAGAAGAAGCAAGGATATTTTCAGTTGGATGCTGTGTGTCTCATAGGCAGCCTCACATATTTTTAGAGTTATATCAGTGACTAAAACCACACAGTAAATACCTCCAGATTTCGAATACTATTAACTTTTTGAGAACACAAAATTTCAAATCTAAGAAATGTTTTTTGATTTCCATAAAATGTGATTGATTTTAATAACTAAATTACCCCCAAAGAGAACCTTAATGAGGACCATAGCTCCCCCTCAATGGAAAGAGTATCATTCTGAATTTTTAAGATCTTGTGAATATAAAGGTATACTATTTAATCATTTTTCAAGTTAATCATTTTCCTCATGTGTTTTAACCAGCCTGCTATTTCCATAACAAATGCATTTTGGTAATGAAACCATATTTTCTCTTTTAGAAATTTCATTTTTAAACAAAGCATTTCCCATAAAAGAGGAGATAAGTATCTAATTGGCAAGCCCTAGGAGTTTCAAGTTCAAGTTTTTATCATGCAGCTTATTGCCTTCTTTGGCTGCAAATGTCTGATGTCTGCACACAAAAGCAGACGGTTCTCTGCTTGTCATGTTTTTAACTTTAATCTCTGCTGTTAAAAAACTGCATTGTTAGCATCTGAAAAGCTTCTATTGTCAAAAGGGAATCTAATAACCTCTCCTACGTATAGGCCAGGTGTCCCACAGTAACAAGCTGTGGGGAGAGAGAAGCTCATTGTCTCTGAAGTTATGCCTTGGTAAGATGGCTGGGCTGCAGTCAAGATGCTAACAACTTCTGGTTACAGACTGGCTGGGCCAACTACACCATCTCACACAATGGAGCTAGGCTGGGCGTGATGATGTGAGGCTAGAGAAATACAATAAGCTTGATCTCTCATGTGGGAAAACCCATGGTGTTTAATAGCTTCATAAAGTGGCATGCTTTTGTCTCTCTGTATAAAGTCCCCAGTAAATTCTTACATTACCACCATTATAAAATGCAGCAACGGAAACGTTGAGCTGTGCTATTTGATCCGCAGTGACAAAGGTTAGGAGGAACCAAAAATCATAATGACTTTCAAGAAAATACTATTCAAGTGTAATTTAAGAAGGCTTTACGGCCATAATTTTCAATGTGATGCCGAACGTGCTTTCGTGACATACACACCCCCACCAAAAGGGTTACGTTTCACAAGGATAATTGACAACAACCGAAAAGATGAAAGGTCAGTAAAGAAATGAAGAATATAATAATCATTTGTGCCAATTGACTCTACCACCCGAGTTCATGAAAGGAGACCACATGTTGTTAGATATAATTGTCTGATAATATAGAAAATAACTTTTTAGACAGAAAGGCACTGCTTCCTGCAGGAACAGTGGCTTCCAAGTGTAACTTGCAAAGTATGGGTTGAGGTTGAGATGAACATTTCTGTTTAACTAGTATGCCCACTGCTCACTCACAAAAAGGGGCATATCTTGATATATGAAGCTGATAGGAACATGCATCAAAGTGCTGATATGATTTACCCCCTCCATTTGTCATGTCATTTGATGGTAGAGATCATCAGTGAGGAAGCAGTACCCATTCTTTTTTTTCTTTTTCTTTTTCTTTCTTTCTTTTTTTTTTTTTTTTTTTCTGAGACTGGGTTACCCTGTGTAATAGCCCTGGCTGTCCTGGAACTTGCTTTGTAAACCAAGCTGGCCTTGAACTCACAGAGATCCACTGGCCTCTACCTCCTGAGTCCTGGGATTAAAGACATGTGCCACCACACCTGGAATCAGTACCCATTCTTATAAGGATACTGATGTGGTGCGATGAATAGAGAAATTCCCTACTACTTCACAGGGGAAGTGTAATATAGGAAAACCTAAATGTATCAATTTACTGCTGAATATACATCTTCACATATATCTCATAAAAATAATCAATAGATTTAATAAATTTAAAGCAAAGATACTGATAGTCTAGAAAAAAAGATTTCTCCTAAAGATCCTGATAGTGAATACGTGGGATTTCACATGCCATGCAATTTCTGTGTCAGTTAATTAATTCAGGTATTATTGAGAGGTCAGTAGGAAAATGAAGGTTTCTTAAACACCATGGAGATCAAAAGCAAAAACTACCACAGGCAATGCATAAGCAAATGGTGTGGCTATGCTTTGATAAAACTCTATACAATTAGCCTCCAAGTTGAAGTGACCTGAGTAGACTCCTGGTTTAAAGTAGCCCTGCCCAAGAAAGATATGGTGTGAGCCATGTAGCTAATGTTACACTTTCTGTAGTCACCACAAACATATTTTTAAATGGCAAGAAAGAGATACTGCCTGAAATCCCAGGATACATACAGAATAAATGTTGCATATTTTCATTCATAGACAGAAGAAGTATTTGGTAATAGAAAGAGGATTAGTAGCAGGAAGAGGACACCAAAAAACAGTAATGAGGATTAACTATGATCAGAGTATACAATACTGAACAAAAAAATCTATTATGAAGCTCATAACTTTGCATAATAAATATACAGTGATAAAAAAAAAAGCAAAAGTATTGACTGGTATCCTGGAGTTGGCAGGTACTCGGCGGAGTAATGGGTGTTTTCCTGATGCACATGAACAATTTCATCAAGCATCAATATTAAACAAAACCATTATATGATGATGATAGAAAATGATATGATCAAGACTCTAGCATAGTCATATTCGAACTCAGACAACAACACAAACACCATCCTACAGACATCATCCAAGCCACAAATACAATAACCAATCATCCTTTCCTGCCATTTATAACCCACAGTTACTTCTTTACAAATTATAGCTTTAGCCTTGTTCTTGTCTGCCTACTTTTAGGTAAGAGTTATTGGGATAGCCAACTGTAGTATTCACTGTTACTTCTTTAGGTTATGTGACTCAGAAAAAAGTCACACTCAAGTCTATTTCCCTAGCTACACATGGTATCCACTTCATTATGGCTGGGTGGGTGACGAGAAGAGAATTCACTTGTCCTAGGTCACATAGTTAGTGGGTGGTAGAGCTGGAAATGTAGTCACTGAGTCTACTAACTATAAATCCTGTGCTTTTACAATGTTTTATGTGCTTTTATGCTACTCCCCCCATCCCAACTGTGTCATATCTGAGAGGAAGCAAATGATGGGAGGAAGAGCATGAAAGTATTTGTGGAGGAATGTCTCAGGCAATGTGCTTTGTTTCAAGCAAATGGAACACAACACTGGGGAGTGAAAGATAAGTGGAATTCATTTGGAAGTTGAAAGCATAGCTGGAAAAACAATGGAAAAGTTGTAGGCCTAGAGCTGGTGGGAAGCAAGGACAGCCAGATCACTGAGACATCCAAGTATTGCCACCCGACTTAGCTGATTTCTAGCAACTGTCTTCAAAAGCAGAGGAAGGCAGTGAAGGGTCTGAGGGACACAGGACAATGAGGGCACAGCCACTGACCTTGAGGGCATTTCAAATGAACAGAGGCCCACTAATCCTCTAAGAACAATAATAAAATCAGTTCTCATGTAATAGTGCTCATAAAACGTTAATGGAAGTAACAAGAAAGAAGCAATTAGTCCCATAAGCAGGCCACAGGAAAGCTTTATAGAAGTGTCTATATTGTCAAAGAAATGTTCTTTTTCCCTGCTTTTTTTTTTTTTTTTTTTTTTTTGTGCCTCAATTCCAAAATCAGATTGGAAAATATTCAAACATATATCCTCTAGTGTGGTGTGGAAAAACACACATTGGCTCTTCTTAGTCTAGCTTGATGAAAGTCTTTCATTGGCTAAGGAAGTATATCAGCATCCAACTCTATACAGTTGTGGAAATAAAGTGTATTTGACACAGGATATACAACATACTTGCCTTGTAGACAGGGTGACATTTTGTGGGTAGGTTAGTGTTCTCCTCCATCCACTAGGAGTCTTGTCTAGTTAGAGGGTGTCCTCTTTAGTTTCCATGACCCCTGCTACTAGGAGTCTCAGGTAGAGTTCGCCTCATAGCCTCCAAGAGGCCTATTCTGACTTAGTCTCCAGCTTGTCACAGAGATGACCCCACTCACAGTTTCTATTTTCTCTGCTGGCCTTCTGTCTTACCACCCCCAGGTCTGATCTCCACTCTTATTTCTCCAGATAAAAATAGAATATATAGAGCAGAGACTGAGGGAATGCCTAACCAATGCTTGGCCCAACACAAGACCCAATCCACGGAAGAGATCCAATCTCTGACACTATTAATGATACACTGCTATGATTGTAGACAGGAACCACTCAGAGGACAACTATGATAGGCTCCACCCAGCAGCACGTCGAAACAGATGCTGAGACCCACAGCCAAACATCGGGAGAAGCATAGGGAGCTGTTTCCTGGAGAGACAGAAAAGTTTCATTCTACTTTTGCAAATATTGAAGCCCTTGCCATTAAGTAGGAAAGGAGTGGAAAGTTTACAGAGGGAAAGTTTTTCCTTCCTAAGGAAATGGGGTGTCAGAATTTCTTGGGGGGCTTTGATAGTATACATGTTCCTGGGAAATTCTGATTACTCCAGTTTCAGTAGAATCCCTTACCCAACTACCCCCTGCTTCTTTGGAATAGAGGAAGTTCGGATATTCTCCCAAAGAACATGAGAATCTCTGGCTAAGAGATTTCTATAGGTCATATTGAAGCTCAGAATAAGTCTCCAAGTGTTTACATTTAGAATGCCTGACCCAATGCCCAGATCTTGCCCTTTTCTAAAACAAGTTGTCAGATAGTAAGACTATCATCTCATTCCAAGAGTGCTGACGACATGAATGCAAAGTCTTTGCAATTTGAATGGATAACCAGTCTTTTTAAAGCCTATGTCTTCTCCATTTTGGCATAATCTTCCTGGTTCTGCTAGTATAAAAATCTCAGGTTATTTTCAAATGAAGGTTGAACAAACTTCTAACACACAAGTTACTTGCTTTTTCTCTCTTCTCCATGTATCATTTTAATTGTCTTTCTTTTTCAGAATTTTCCTGAAATTTTATCACATTTTCCTGAAAAAAATGTATGAACCAAACCCTCTTCCATAGCATATCTACATCTATTTTTTACAGTAGATTACAATAGCTCATTCATATAGGATAAATAAAGCTGTCCATGTCTTAAAACCAGCAATAAGTAATGATACAAAATACATTATTTCCTACAATTTCAAATCCTTTAGAAAGACCACTATCAATAATAATCCCATTTGCATGACATCAGTGATAGATTCTAAATTTTTGTGGATATTTTAAAATAGATATTAGCTATAGAGCAATCTTAAGTTCACAGCAAATAGACTGGGAGGCACAAAAGTTTCTAATATGCCAACTGTCCTTGCATGGCCTTTCTCATTTCAACACCACCACCAGAGTGTTGCATATTTTACAGTTGATAAACATGTACTGACACATCATTATTATTGAGAGTCTACAGTTCATATAAAGTTTTGGTGATATATTTTTGTGAGCTTTGACAAACGTATAAGGATACGTGTGCATTATATAATATTTAGTGGTTACCAATGGGTTTTTTTTTTTTTCATTTCTTTTTTCAGTGATTAGGCATAGTTATATCTGAGTAAATCCATTTCTCTCTTCTTTTAGGTCTAGCTTTTTTTTATTAACTAAATTTATTCTTTGACAATTTCCTGTATGTATATATTGCCTTCCGTTTATTCTTACCCCATCCCCTCTTGCCTCTCTCTAGCTGTCCCCATATAGGCTTTAAAACAAATTCATATCTTTTAATTTTTTTAATATAAGCTATCCAGTTCACTAGAGCTGTTTGTTTGACCATGGATTTGGAATTATCCGTTGGAGCCTGATAGGCTCACTATTGTCTACATAACTGAAGACATTGGTGAAATATTGATTTCAGCTTCTTCTTCTTCTTCTTCTTCATCATCATCATCATCATCATCCCAAATTGAGGCCCTCATGCTTGTGCAATCTTACCTACTAGAGATATAATACAAATAATTTTAAAGTAAGGTTATGTTTCGTAAAATACAGAGCACCCCTTCAAATAAAAAACTCCCCTGTGTAATAAAATAGATTAGGACATTCCCTACCCTTGTCATTCTTATATTTCCTCATGACTTACTTTTTTCACATGTTATACTAATTGGTCTTCTTTTAACTATTCATCATGGACTTATAAATAGAGCCCTCCACATACATAACTTTCCAGTAAAAATCAAATGTTTCAAACTCACTTGGCTTTTCCTCTATTAAGAAATAAAAGTCAGACATAAAATATCCTTTTAGTGGACAACAGAGTTAGCATCCAGGTATTGGGACTCTGTGTTAAAGACTTACACATTTGTACAAACAGTAAGCTGTCAGGTCACTTAAGTCACTAAAATTTAGTGACAAAGCTGGAAAAAATTTATTTAAGGATATGACTTCATGTGGTTATTTCCATTTTAATGCTAAAATAATAAATTTCTCAAACTTTACTTACAACTGAATTTTAATATTTATTTTATAGAAAACAAAACTTAAATGTCTTCTAATTTCTTCCATTTTTCCAAAGCATAATCGTATATCCTATCACTAGAATTCTCAATGACTATGAAAGCATTTTATAATTCTTTTAGTATTCATACATTTATTGAGAATTATAATGTCTGTCTCACTGGATGAAGGGCCCAATGAAATTACAAAAATGAAACTTATTTCTTTTAATTCTTTTTTTTTTTTTTAGCACAGGAATGCATAAAACTTTTCATTTGGCTTTCGAAATGTAAAAAGAGAAAGAAGACATTCTTTTGGACATTGCATTGTTTAAACTCTCCTCATTGCTAGTACTTTAAGCGACTAGCTTACTTTCATTATTTCTATGTCCTATTTAATACTTAAGTATATAATAGGAAATGAAACCTGGGCTTTTAAAACATACCCTAATAGCACTTTTTAAAAAAATCAACTTCTGTGTTGTTGCAACAAGTATACAGTTAATTCTAAAGATATGTTCAACCTTAACCATGTGTAATTCAAGAACTGCATATTTTCTTTTGTTCAAGAGATGAATATTTCTATATGCCAAAAATAAAAATTAAAGAAAATAATACAAGGAAAGTAATGAGAAAAAGAGAAAATCCCAGGAAATCTAGGAGATATTTTAGAAACAAGGGAGACTTTATTCAGGTTCACAGGTAACTATAAGATACAAAAATTTTATTCCATTTGTGGTTACTCTTTTATTCCGCTAACAGTGTCCTTTGATGCACTAAAAATTTACAGAACTTTGATTTGATCTAAATTATTTTTTTTATCTTGTTGCCTATACTTTCTATGTCACATTTAAAACAGTGCAATTAAATTAAGTTGTTAATATCCAGGGTGTATAAAGAATACCTATGGAGCTTCAGTAGTTAAGAATGCTTGCCGTTCTTCCAGAGGACATGAGCTTGGGTCCCGGAAACCATGTTGGGCAGATCACAGTCACCTATAACTACAGGGAACACAACACCTCTTCTGACCTCTAGGGATACCCACACTATACATGTGCATTTACACATATAGACATGTGTAGCAGAAGAAGTAGAAAAGTAAAAAGGGAGGAATAGAAGGAGGAAGAGAAAGAAGAGGAAAGAAGAGGAGGAGAAGAAATAGTAGTTATAACATGGCATACATATCAATGCAATATGATCTATACTATTCCAACATAAAAAGGTATGAAATCCTGGTCTATGATACAAAGATTGTATCATGAAAGTTTTAAGTAAAATAAGTCAGTTTTAAACAGAAAAAATAATATATGCTTATTTTACACACACTTTGCCCCTTAAAGCACCAAGTTGCTAGTAATATAATTGTGGTGTGCAAGATCCTTGTTGGAAGGGAAAGTTTAATAAAGACAATGTTTCAGTTTAAGAAGCTGAAAAAAGTCCTGGAATTGGATGCTGGTGATGATTATCCAAAAAATTGAGCACAATACCACTGAACTTAACATTTAAAAATAGCTAGAATGTATGTTTTACATTATGTAAATATTACCACAATAAAGGTAAAATAAAATTGTTTTGCATCTTGAAATAGTCCTCAGTATTAATCAAGATGTGGGCCAGGTGTGACGGCACATATCACTATTCCCAGTACTCAAGAGGTAGAGGCAAGAGGGTCAGAAATTCAATGTCATCCTTAGCTATATAGTGAGTCAAAACAATCTCAGCTTTATGAAACTGTCTCAAATATGTGAGCGATAAGGGCATGATATGGCTCAATGATATAATACCTGCCTAGCTTGTGTGAGGCTCTGAGATCAATCCTTAGTATATACATAAGTAAGTAACAAAGATGTCAGTTCCATTATGCATCACGTTTATATAAATCAGTAGATGTCAGATTATGTTGCAATAGCAAACAATTCCAAACTCTAAATCCTTAATCCAACAAAACTTTCATTCTTACTCATATACTCAAAACAAGTTAGTGCTCTCTTATCATTGAAATAATTTAGGAAATGTACTTGGACTATGTAGGTAGGCAGAAATGTTAAGATACTCTTAAAGGATCTCCACAAATCTCTACTATGGGGACAGTCAGCAATAAGATTCTACGGCATGACAGAAAACATAGACTTGAAATGTTTGTATTGCAAACTTCTATGCTTGTAATAATTAAACTACAAATATTTTAAGAAATGTTGTATATAAAGAGTAATATGTGAACACTTAAAGTTCTATTTTGTATTATCTAGTTTCAGAAAACGAGAACAGTTCATGCAGGGCATTTCTTATAAAACAGTATTTTGATATGTTCTCCCCATTTTCTCCCTCCCTCCCTGTATTTTTGAAAGAAGAGGATTAAGAAGTGAAACCTATTATATTTTTGAGTTAAAAAATGAGTATATCTCGGGATAAAGTGAAAACCTTGTGAGTGATGACTTTCTATTTGTCAATATAGCATAGTAGTTAAACTGTCTTGATATCCTGAATTTGTTCCCCTAAGTTGGTTAAAAAGTTGTGCCCCAATCAATAGACTTATCTTTCCTCCTTCCATTCCTTTGAATGAACCGAAAGGAATATAAATGTATGAGAGGGCAGAACCTGGAATTGTTAAAGGGGTAAGACAAAAGAGCTATCCACCTTCATATTAGGCAGAAAGGAAGGTGGGCTATAAAAAGTCCAGCAGTCTAAAGCCATAGCCACTGGAATTGATAGACTACAGGGACCACACTGAGATGCTTCCTTGACACTCAGTCCTCTTCTCTTTTTTTCATATGGGAAAGATTTAGACAGACTAAATAGCTCAATCCTGGACCACGAAAGGGGGATTAGTGCCTTACTGGTGTAAATCATATTCTGGAGAAACCTCTCCACAAAATAATCTGACCACAAGACAAAAGTGAAGGCTAAGGAATAAACTCTTCCAACTGCTTCCTTCACTTCACCTGAAAGGTTATTTTTGTGTCAACAGCTTAATTTGGTGGAGACATGATGTGTTGGGTGGCCTTAGAAGAACTCATATGCACTGGTTTGAAAGCATAAAAGTATTTTGCAAAGTAACCAACATTCATTCATTCAACCCGTATCCAGTAAGTAGGCACCAACTCATGAAAATGGTAGGTACAATGTACATATTACACTTTGCTCCTTGCAACCCTCCTACAGAGAAACTACTGCACTCTGTCCTATTCTACCCCATCCCCGAGTTATGTTACATACTGCATTTCTACAACTTGAAAATAATGGACCCAGCTTTTCATTAAAGACAGTGGGCAAGAATACATATGTGTACTCTTCTCTTTCCTAAAATCCTCCCTTAACTCTGATGACTGTAAAGACATTTGCTAACCGAAGGCAGACACTCAGAACAACAAAGAAAAAGAGAGGAGATAATAGGAACAGAATTTCAGCAGCTGGTGAACAGATGGATATGCTAATTGATTTAGCAGGCTCAAGAAAGTGGGAACCTAAATCAGCAATGGAAAAACCTAAGGGAAAACCAGTATTATGGAAATCCCAAAGGCACGGGAATTGATTGGCTCAGGTACTGCAGCAAAAACGTGCAAATGTGAGGCTAATGACAGACGGGTTAGTGGAATGTTTATTTAAGAAACAGTTAAAACCCCAGATCCTCTGAGCAAGTATGGATCTAATGTTCACCAAAGCCAGAACAAAAACCAGTGCTTATTCTTAAGGACAAGGCAGAGAGCCTCCAAACTGGTAGATATAGAACAATGCCTCTCAACACAGAGCAATCCTTTCTTCCTTCCTTCCTTCCTCTCTTTCTTCTTTTATTTTTCTTTGGGACAGGGTTTCTTTTTTGTAGCTTTGGCTGTCCTGGACTTGCTTTGTAGACTAAGCTGGCCTCAAACTCATGTAAATCTGCCTGCCTCTGGCTCCCCAGTGCTGGGACTACAGGTATGCCCCGTCACACCTGGCTTTCAGAGCAATCTTTTCTTTTTTTATTTATATATTTATTTTAAATAATTTATTCAGATTACATCCAGATTGCTATTTCCTCACTTATATCTTCCCATTTTCCCCTCCTCCCTTCCTCTTTCACCCTATTCCCCTCCCCTAGACCTGTGAGAGAAGGGGATCTCCTCCCCACCATATGACCACAGCCTATCAGATCTCATCCAGATACTCTGCTTCCCCTTCTTCTGAGTGCCACCAGGCCTCCCCACCAAGGGGACGTGATCAAAGAGGGGGAGCCAGAGTTCATGTCAGAGGCATTCCCCACTCTCCACACAACTGTGGAGATTACACTGTTGACTGGCTAGATCTGAGTATGGTGTCTAGGTTTATTGCATGCATTGCCCTTGGTTGGTGCAACAGTTTATGCAGGCTCCCCTGGGTCCAAATCTACCAGCTTTGATGGGCTTCTTGTAGGGTTTCTGGACCCTCTGGGTCCTTCTGTCTCCCCATTATTCCATTCCACTCTCACCTGGAGTCCCAATAGCGAGTCCCAGCATCTGTCCCAATCCCCTGCTGAGTGAAGACTCTCAGAGGGCATCCATGCTGGGCGAGTATCCAATTATAAGTGAGTATATATCATGTGTATATTTCTGGGTCTGGATTAACTCACTCAGGATGATGATTTCTAGTTCTATCCATTTGTCTGCAAATTTCATGATTTCCTCATTTTTAATAGCTGAGTAATATTCCATAGTGTAGATGCACTACAGTTTCTTTATCCATTCTTTGACTGAGGGACATCTAGGTTGTTTCCAGATTCTGGCTATTATGAATAAGGTTGCTGTGAACATAGTTTAGCAAATGTCCTTGTTGTGTGCTAGAGCATCTCTCAGGTATATTCCAAGGAGTGGAATAGCTGGGTTTTGAGGTAGCCCTATTCCTAATTTTCTGAGAAAGTGCCAGATAGATTTCCAAAGTGGTTGTACAAGTTTGCACTCCCACCAGTAATCAAGGAGTGTTCCCCTTTCTCCACATCCTTACCAGCATGTGCTGTCACTTGAGTTTTTATTCTTAGCCATTCTGATAGGTGTAAGATGGAATCTCAGAGTTGTTACTGATTTCCATTTTGCTGATAACTAAGGACATTTAGCATTTCTTTAAGTATTTCTCAGACATTCGATATTCCTTTGTTGAGAATTCTCTGTTTAATAGTGAACCCCATTTCTTAATTGGGTTATTTGGTTTGGTGATGTTTAATTTCCTGAGTTCTTTATATATTTTGGATATTAGTCCTTTGTCAGACGTAGGGTTGGTGAAGATCTTTTCCCAGTCTGTAGGCTGTCGATTATTTCTGTTGACAGTATCCTTTGTCTTACAGAAGCTTTTCACTTTCATGAGGTCCCATTTATTAATTGTTGACCTTAGAGCCTGGGTTGTTAGCATTCTATTCAGGAAGTTGTCTCCTGTGCAAATGAATTCAAGGCTCTTTCCTACCATTTCTTCTAACACATTTACTGTATCTGGTTTTATGTTGAGGTCTTTAATCCACTTGGACTTGAGTTTTGTGCATGGTGAGAAGAAGGAAATTGAAAATGATCTCTGAAGATGTAAAGATCTCCCTTGTTCATGGATTGGGAGAATCAACATAGTAAAAATGGTCATTTTACCAAAATCAATGTACAGATTCAACGAAAACTCTATCAAAATATATGCACAATTTTATAAAGACATTGAAAGAGCAATTCTCAAATTCATATGAAAAAAAAAAGCCAGAATAGCTAAAACAATCCTGCACAATAAAAGATCCTCTGGAGGAATCTCCATCCTGAATCTCAAGCTGTACTATAGAGCAACAGTAATTAAAACAGCATGGTACTGGCATAGCAGTAGGCTGATTGTTCAATGGAATCGAATCAAAGACCCCAAAATGAATCTATACACCTATGGGCATTTGATTTTTGACAAAGAAGCCAAATCTATACAATGGAAAAAGAATACCATCTTCAACAAATGATGCTGGTCTAACTGAATGTCTACATGTAGAAAAATGCAAGTAGATCCATATTTATCCCCAAGCAATCTTTTCTTAAGGAGACATTTAGCAATGTGTAGGGACATTTTTGGTTGTTAGATCTGGAGCAATAGTTGCTACCTGTATCTCAAGAGTAAAGACCAATGATGCTGTTAATCATACCACAGTACTTCCCATAGTCACCCTTAGCAAAGGGTCCATTCTTTCAAAAGTATCATTAGTGTCCAAACTGGGAAACTCCAGGTGAGGAAGAGGAGCCCCCATTAAAAAGAATAAATTTGATAAACCTGTCTCTTCTAAATACTGAGACACCAACGTGGCAACTTAGGCCAGCTTCATACACGCAGCTTCCAGAGTGAAAGATCTTGTGCTGATGGGAAATGGGAATGTAACTGTCTTCTCAGAGAAATCTTGACAGCTTAAGAGGGTGTCTAAAGACCCCAGCCTCAGAAGCTCCCCAATAAAACACATCGTGTTTGAAAGAAAATCAGAGTAAACAACTTCCTTAGGAGGAGCTCAAAGTTTCCTGCTAGTCTCAGGCCCCTGCTCTTACACAGCAGCCAAAGGGAGGGAGCATGTAGTATCAAGGATAAAGTAAAAGAAAAATAACTGGAGCAAAATAAGAGAGCATACAGAGAAGAAAAGTTCATATGTTAGTGCATTTGGGGAAATAACAGGACAAGAATAAAAAATGAAGCAGGAAGACTTTCAGAATTTAAAAATGAAAAATGAAGCAATGGAAATGACCTAAATTATTAAGTAGGGAATTGAGAAAATCTGACAGAAAATACCTTTAGAAAGAAAGTTTAGGAAAATAATGAGAGAGTTAAAGAAGCACAAAACTTAAAAAGGGGAAACCCAAACAGAAAACAATGAAAAAAAAAAAAAAAAAAGAAAGGGAAAGAGAATTGAAAAATGCTAAATAAATATTCCAACACAATTCCCAAGAAGCAAAACATGTGATTTTTTTCAATCAGAAACTCTTACCCAGCTAGGCAGTGGTGGTACAGCCCTAACATTAAGTTTGGGGGTAGGCAAAGGCAGGAGCATCTCTATGAGTTTGAGGCCAGCCTGATCTATAAAGTGAGTTCCAGGACAGCTGGCTACACAGAGAAACTTGTCTCCAAAAACCAAACCAAACCAAACCAAACCAAAATCAAAACCAAAACAAACAATCAAAAACACCAAAACAAGTCCCTATTTTGCACTGGCTACCATGTTTGACAACAGATGCAAACCAAGGTGTTTCATTATAAAATATTCAGCAAGGAGAGGAAGAGGAACAACATCATTCAAAGGACCAACAACAAGAATGCTTTGGGACTTGTGAACAACAACACCAGAGCTAAAGCAGAAAGAAGCTATCCCTTCACCTTTTGGGAGGAAATGATCTTCAGCATGGAATTCCATAGAACAATAAAACTATCAATGGGTGTCATGTGAGGTCCTGAAATGTCCCCATCTGGTGTACTGGTTCTCAGGAATCCTCTAAGAGATACACTCTAATAAGGGAGGAATAAAACAGACTCAAGGAGACAACTTAGGAAATAGGAGACCTGCAGTGAGGGGTAGGGAAAATCTCAACCCCACTGATGAAAGGAGACATTAGGTTGGAGGAAAGACAAAGAAAGCAGAAGTTATAGAGAGTTTCCCAAGAGGATGAAATAGAATATAACAAGAAGACACTCAACAAAGATAGTTTTGTAGAATACATCAAATGAATGCATAGAAACCTAAGCTTACCGGATAAATAAAGGGGCTGTTCAATCTCTGGACAGAACAAACTATCAGTGAACTCAACTGTCTGTCTACAGTTTTACCATTTCTGTGGCATAAAACCAGAATCATGATCTGACCAGTTAGAGAATGAAACACTGCCAAGAGGCAGGATAATCTCTAAACTTAGAAAGTGTACATCCAGTGGAGCCATGAGGTAGGAATAAGTAGCCATACGTGTGAATAGAGATGAAACAGCAGAAAGGAGAGTTTGGAGTTCTCAAGTTGGGATGAAGGGAAAGAGAATGATGCTCTGATGGGATCAGAAAAACAAGCAAAAGAACACTCAGTTTATCATCAAAAAAGTCAAACCAAATGGCTGGGGAGGTCCGGGCACCCAGTGCCACCTTTAAACACCTTCCTGCCCATGGTCCTCCATTATCAAGTCACAGTCATGCTCAGTGACCTTATCTTTTGAATGAAGAAAAAAGTTACAATCAGATCTGTGTGTAATCTAAATACATGTAGTTGTAGGCACATATATTTATAATACATATAAAATAAATATTTGTGTTATGTAATTTAAAAAAAGATGGCCTTTCCTCTCAACATTGTGGATGCCTACTCACCTCAAGATTATAATGAACAACTTGATTATAAACGCACATAATACTATCAGATGGTCTTTGTGAGCCTGAGGTTGAGTTCCTGAGTTTTCTTTTTCTTTTTCTTTCTTTCTTTTTGTTTTTTGAGATAGGGTTCCTCTGTGTAGCCTTGGCTGTCCTGGACTTGCTTTGTAGGCCATCTGGCCTCAAATTCACAACAATCCACATGCATCTGCCTCCCAAGTATAGGCATTAAAGGCATGTGCCACCATGCCCAGCCTCTTTTCTCTTCTCTTATCATCTCACCTTTTCGCATCTTATTTCTTCTCTTCCTTTCCCTTTCATTTTTTTTTCAAGACAGGGTCTTATAATGCAGCCCAGGCTGTCCTGGATCTTACCATGCAGACCAAGCTAGCACAGAACTCACAGAGATTCTCCTGCTTCTGTTTCCTGAGTCCTGGGATTGAAGTTGTGTACCACCACACCAGGCAAATTGTGAATTTTCGAAACCAAAATAAGTAAGTAAGTAAGTAAATAAATAAATAAATAAATAAATAAATGGTTGGGTGTGTGGTTGCCTGGTCAAGTATGTACAAGGGCCTGGGTTTAATCTCTAACACCTCCACTACTTCTCTTCAAGAAAGAAGAGAAAAAGATATCACCCATGGATGATTCAACCTTAGACAAAAATCTATGGGCAACTGGAGAGTGATTAGAGCAGGACAAACAGTATTTCCTGGGGAAGAGTTACCAAGTGGTCACCCTTGAGATCATATACATACAGATAACATTTTAAGGACTGAGCAGGTGGTATTTTTGTGCTAGGAGTGTGTGTGTGTGTGTAATAACAAAGAGAAAAGGTCATAAGTTTAATAGCAGGTGGTGGGTTATTAATGAAGTGGAAGGAAGGGAGGAAAGGAAGGGAGGGTAACTGATGTGATTATATTATTACTTCAAAGAATAAAAAAAAATTGAAAAGAAGAAGAAATCAATGCTGCAAAAGAATCTAAAAATCTTCCCAGCCTCAGCCTTCTCCTTTTAACATCAAGAGTGAAGGCAGGTCACACTGTGCTACTTCATTCTACACATAGAAGTTTTGAGTACTAAAGTTCTGCTTATGACAGGCTTGACACAAGTGCTAAGCTTGTACGAATTACTTCAATGATTTTTTATTATGCTTCTTTTTTAACATATACATTTATATTATTACACATGGGTAAAATAAACTACATACGGCCAGAAGAACCACGAGGCAATTTGGTAAATTATATTTCCTTAAATCCCATTTCATCAGAATTACAGATATTTTCATATGATACAGATGGTAAAATTCTACATAAGAATATTTGCCAAACGCTTTCTCAGAAAAATGGGAATAGGGCTTCCTCAAGACCCAGCTATTCCACTCCTTGGAATATACCCAGAAAATGCTCCACCACACAACAGGGACATATGCTCAACCATGTTCATAGCAGCCTTATTCGTAATAGCCTGAACATGGAAACAGCCTAAGTGTCCCTCAGTAGAAGAGTGGATAAAGAAACTGTGGTACATATACACTATGGAATACTACTCAGCTATTAAAAACAAGGAATTCCCGAAATTTGTGGACAAATGGATTGAACTAGAAATGATCGTAATGAGTGAGTTAACCCAGAAGCAGAAAGAGTCAAATGGTATATACTCACTTATCTGAACACTAGCGCAAGGGGCATGTCCTATCA
The DNA here is from genome assembly GCF_903995435.1 of Acomys russatus. Taxonomy (NCBI): domain Eukaryota; kingdom Metazoa; phylum Chordata; class Mammalia; order Rodentia; family Muridae; genus Acomys; species Acomys russatus. The sequence goes on along the minus strand of NC_067169.1, from coordinate 25,114,044 downwards.
AAGTCTTCACTTACCAGGAAAGTGGGACAGAGGGGAGAACATCCTATTGGGATTCCAGGTGAGAGAAGCATAGGAGAATGGGGAAATAGAAGGATCCAGATGGTCCTAGAAACCTACAAGTAGAGCATTATGACAGGCAGATCTGGGCCCAGGGGTCCTGCTCAAACTATGGCACCAGCCAAGGACAATATGTGCTGTAAACTTCGAACCCCTAAACAGATCTAGCCAATGGACAGGACATTCTCGACAGTTGAGTGGAGAGTGGGGTCTGACTTTCACATGAACTCCGGTGTGTCATATTTGACCACATCCCCTGGATGGGGAGGCCTGATGGCACTCAGAGGAAGGATAGCAGGCTATAAGAAGAGACTTGATACCCTATGAGCATATACAGCGGGAAGAGGTCCCCCTTAGTCATAGTCATAGAGGAGGGTAGTAAGAGAAAAATGGGAGGGAGGGAGGAATGGGAGGATACAAGGGACGGGCTAACAATTGAGATGTAATATGAATAAATTAATAAAATATATTTTAAAAAGAATATTTACCAAAATACCAAAAGCTTGTGAATTTCTGCTTAAAAGCTGCCATTGAAATGACAGCAGAAAATAGATAACAACAAAAGATGAAATACACACAAACCACCTCCTGCATTTATTGTGTCAAAATGAGGATGTGCTTGACTTGATATCCTAATAGCAACACAAACACTGGAATTAATCTCTACCACCACACAAAAAAAGAAAGAAGTAAAAAGAGAAATATAGAAGAAACATACAACTGAAAACATAACATAGCATCCCAGGTATTTCTATACACATGTGGGTTTATTTTTAAAAACAAAGCTAGACTCATTTAATGTATTCTGCATAGGTATCGGTTTTTTTTTCATAAAATGAAGACATGCCCCCACACACAATCAAACCCATTTATGGATTTTTCACATAGAAAATATGCAAAAGCCTGGTGCCCCATATTTGACCACGTCCCCTGGATGGGGAGTACTGGTGGCACTCAGAGGAAGGATAGCAGGTTACCAAGAAGAGACTTGATACCCTATGAGCATATACAGGGGGAGGTAATCCCCCTCAGGAACAGTCATAGGGGAGGGGAGTAAGGGGAAAAAGGAAAGGAGGAAGGAATGGGAGGATACAAGGAATGGGATAACAATTGAGATGTAATATGAATAAATTAATAAAATATATTTTAAAAAGCAGAATTGTCTTTAAACATTGGAGTTTTTAAGCAGGTTACCAAGAAGAGACTTGATACCCTATGAGCATACACAGGGGGAGGAAATCCCCCTCAGGAACAGTCATAGGGGAGGGGAATAAGGGGAAAATGGGAGGCAGGGAAGAATGGGAGGATACAAGGGATGGGATAACCATTGAGATGTAACAAGAATAAATTAATAAAAAATTTTAAAAAAATAAACTAAAAAAGAATCTAAAAAATAAAAAAAATTAAAAAATAAATTGTCTTTATCTGACTGTTGCAGCACCATTGCTGGATCTGGTATACTATAAAATGTGGCAAGATGGTATGATAGCAAGTTTCCTTAGACCAAAATCAAGCAACCTCATTTTTATCTTTTTTACAAAAAGAGAAAAATTGGAAGAAGTGGTCTAAAAGGTAAGTGTTGAGAAGATCCAGGTTTGTAGTCAAAGCCTCATGAGTTTGGTTTTCCCATTACTGGTCAAGTCACCCTCTGCCTGTCTTAGTTAGCTACCAGTGCTCTCTTGTGAATACAGCAACTAGAATTAATGACTTCAAAAGGCTATTCTATGGAAACATCCTTGCTTAGAACTCTGCCTGGCTTAGGCCTAAAATTGAAAACTAAAGCTGCTGCTTTGTGAAGAATTTAAGTAGCTTGGAACTGCCCTATTCCTCCATATATGAAGGGAACAATGTAGGGTAGTTTTCTTGTGAAACCCTAAGACATGCAGTGTAGAGTTATATATCACTGGCTTTTTACTGCAATTCAGATTGAGATTCAGATTCAGACTCAGGAAGTCTATATCTTCATAAAGCAACCAGTTGGTGTTGGTACAACTGGTCCAGGGACAGCATGTAAGACAGACTGAAACCCACAGAACTAAGGAAAAAAATTATTATGAGACTCATTACTTAACATTTTCACCAACACAGACTAGAACATTGAGAATTCAGTTATACAACCACATGAATCAGTTAATCAGCTAATACTTTGGGGGTCCCCAATACCTTCTCCACAACATTATTGAAATGGACATAACTTGTATTTACTATGACTCTATGTGACTATGTGTGGAAAAGTTTTAGTAATGAACTTTGAACAAAGTATCAGGCTTAAGATAGCAAATCAAGATTTAGGGACCAGGAACAAGATGGGATGACTCACGCCCATAACCACATCATTTAAGAGGCTGAGGCAGGAGGATTGCTGCAAGTTTGAGGCCCGTCTGAGCCCCATAGTGAATTCCAGGTTATCCTGGGTGATGGGGCATGGGGCTAGGAATTCAAATATGAATATAAAGGAAAGCCAAATATTTGTAAACATCTGTTTTAGTATGGCAAAGTAGAAGTGAACCTCTCCAGTGGAACATGATGAGTAGTCTCTGAACTCAACACCATATCATTATTATTTACAGTAGACACACCTTTCCCACCCATTGGAACATTCTTCATTCTCCTAACCTTTGATAGGGTGAATTTCTAAAACCAACACAAGATATCAAACACAGATTCCATCAACCATAGAGGTTTGGATTTGATCAAAGGTGGGTGGATATGACCTCCTCTGTTTTGGGTTTGTTACTACTGTTTTGTTTTTGATGATATGCCAGTGTGTATGTACCTGGATATAGTATGTGAATTGTGTGAAATATACCGTATATGAAGTATATGGATCACATGATATATGGCACATCATTTTACAGAGAGGTGATTTTTTCTAGCCTCTAAACACTGTGGTGTCAATAAGTCAATGCTGAGAAGGTCTCTACTTCTTTGGGTTAGCTACCATCATGATCTTTTCCTTTATGTGTTCCTGCTGAAAACCAGAGGTACTCTGGACAGCATTACTATGCAAACCTCTGGCCATTCTCTTTTATGAATCCATATTTTCAGATGCTCTACCCTCCCCCTTTATTTTTTAGTGTCTGAAAGTGCTACAAATGTGCTTGTAATCCTGTTTCATAGTAGTTGGAAATAAGAGACAGAACTCCAGTGACTTGCCCTAAGTCAGACATCAAAGCAGACATTCAATTAGAACGTAGGTCTCCAGGGTGTTTTGTTAAGCTCTTCTCTTTATTAAATGTTACACATAATAAATTTCCAAGGCAGCACCATTCGTGGAATGTACAGTATACATTATCCAGCACCCAGTGGACTTAACTTTGCCACAGATGCATTAGACTCATTTTTGTGTTTGCTTTTCAGTTGGTTGGTTTTTAGAAGACATATTAAGCTTTTCACTCATGGAAGACAGAGAATCTCATTCCCTCTAACCAATCTTTGAGTGTGCCTGCTCTTCCACACTTCACCTCACAGAGATGATTCTTTTCCATAGAGTCTGTCAGCCCACTATAATCAGCAGGGTAAACTGTCCAAATATAGAAACCACAGATCTAAATAAGTAAACAAGTTATTTTCTCCTCAGAGCCTTTACATTTCTGTTTTCAGTTAATAATGAAAACAAATTCAGCTCACTTAATTTTTTACCATTTGACAAGCAGTATGCTAGCCACTTGATATGAATTCATTTGCACCCTAAAATCACAGCTCCAAGCGACGAGCACTATTATCATACACATTTTACAAACAAATCACTAAGGTTTGGAAATGACAAGTAATTACCCAGAATGGGTCAAACCCAGGCAGCTTCCCAGGCAAGCTGTGGCCCTGAGGTATCTTTATATCATTTTTCTTTGGTCACCACCGAACACATATGTTGAAATTACTTTCAAGAACTGTCCCAATTAACCAGTGCAGCACAATAAACTACACTGACAGGAACTAGCTTTAAATCATGTGTTTCTACCTCGATGATTCTGTCGGTAAAATAGGCTCTTCTGTTGGGTCTTGCTTAGGGCTCTGGGCAATCCTCACCAGGTGGTATGCAGTGAAATCATCTGAAGCCTTTGCATTTACATTGGATGTGGTGCCTAGCACAGTGGGTACTATTGACGTTGATGAGGTCTCCTTTTCCAGGTAGCTAGCTTGTGTTTCCTTATATCTTGGTGAACATTCTTCTTCTCCTCAAGTGACTCCAACCTGTGGAACATAGGCAACATATAGCCAAAGATATCTATGAATATGGATAGACACAGAATTGTAAACATAAATATTATGAGATATTTTGTGATTTTTAAAAAATACTTCTGTTGCATAGTTCTTTTATGTGAACTTAGCAAGTGACAAAGCTGTAATGTTAAATGTTTTGGCAAACCTTCTTGAGCAAGAATTCCAAGATAAGCTAATAAGACTTCATACATCCTAGCCTTAGAAATTCTACAGCATTCATTCCACCACATTAAGTGGAAATTTCCTCTTTTGGCTATGGCCTACCTCTCTTGAGGAGAAAAAGCTCTTTCCCAAAAACATGTTCTCATTTTTTAAGTGGGAAAATATAATTCAACTCTGAAAGTAGAGATAAGTTTTAAAATATAAGTATACAGTAAAAACCAGTGGGTTTTTTTTTCTTACTTTCTGCTTGGATACAGTCATTCAACACTTCTAATGCCAGATGTGTAAGGGTTCTCCCACATATATCACATGATTCTCCAGAAGATTCTGAGAGAATGATGCTTTGCAACTGAACATTTCAAACAGCAATGGAAATAAAATAATCAGGGGACTTTGGTTTCCCAAGCTTTATCCCTCAAAAGTAGATGAGGGATTCCTAACCAAAGCTCAATCCTTTGGTGACAATCAGAATTACATTCAGTTTTTTGGCTTCAGTCATGTTGTGGTACTGAAGATGGCATCAGACCTTTATCTGCTTCCACCTTTGTTTTCCCTTTCCTTTATAAAGCCAGCTTTCTATAGAGGAATCCAGAAGGTAAATCTGAGAACAAAGATGCTTTTAGACCAAATCCTTGTCTCTGAAAACACCTGTCTTAAAATAATACAGGCTTTAAGCCATCACAGCACCATGGATCACTATGTTGGCAGCAGTCTTTTGTCTCTGACAGATAATGTCAAGGAAAGGATTCATCCAGTCTGGGGCAGGCATCTGTTGAATAAAATGCATCTGTACAATAGGCTATCCTTTTTATGGAATGGGAATTTGCAGAAAGATGGATTTCACGGATATGCTTGCTTGTTTGTTTTTTTAAATAAATTCAAAAGCCAGTTGGCCTATTTGAAAAATAAGAATTAGCCCCACAATAACAATTACTAATGTCAATGGATGTGTCAGTTGGACTAACCTTCTTCCAGTTGCTTGAGATTAAGTCATTAGTGGCTTGATTATTTTAGCAAGAGTGCAGGAGTGGACATTCTTTTTCTAGTTTGTTGTCTTAGTGTTGACTAAACATGAGTGGCAGTGTCGCATACCAAAAGCAAGTTCTCCTGATGCGCTGAAGGAGTGGAAGCCATTAAGAAGCTGAAATTTAAAACCTGACTTTGTTAAGCCTAAATTGAATCATTGTGCTGAACTTAATTGTTGGAACAGCTGCCATTAACAGCCAATTCTGCTTCATGTAGGATTTCCCAAAGCCCATATCATCTTCTCTCCAATCTTATCTGGGACTGATTTGAGAAAGTCATTTGCTTTTAAGAATTTTTTTTTCAGGCAGCGTCAAACATTCCAACTTGGCCTTCTAAATCTGTTTTTGAATGAAAGGAGCATAGCAGTGCCTTTGAATGGACACGTGTCTAATGGACCTTCGCATGTCCCTGGGTCTTAGACTTGAAATTCATTCTTTCCACAATCAACCCCTTATTTACCTCTGAATTTCAGTTGCTTGCTATTTTGTCTAGACATTTTGCCAAACCTGGCCTAAGTAGCAGAGCAAAATTTTCTTTTCCTTTTTGCACATGTGGCTTTCTCATCGAAGACGCTTATCTTTACCTTCTATAACATGGTGCTTATGCTATTAAAAGACACGTACATACCCTGCCAAATAGCTGCCATCCTATCTATTATGCTTCAATGGTAAGATTACAGGGGTCATATATTTCATAATTTACCTTCTTTGCTTCTGTTTTCTTCTTTGAAATGTTTAGATGGTCCTTGAGAATGGAGACTAAGCCTTTAATTCACTTTAGCAAAAATGTTGAATGCAATATTATATTTATATAATTCTTTTGAGAGAAGAACATTACATCTTTCTCTAAATTTATTTTATGTGTGTGGGGGGAGTTGTTTTGTTTTTTATTTGTTTTTTTGTTGTTTGTTTTTTGAGACAAGGTTTCTCTGTGTAATAGCCCTGGCTGTCCTAGCACTCTCTTTGTAGACCAGGCTGGCCTCGAATTCACAGAGATCTGCCTGCCTCTACCTCCCAAGTGTTGGGACTAAAGACATGTGCCATCACACCTGGCTTATTTTATGTGTCTTACAAATAATCCCTTTCAAGTACTAAGCTTTCTTTGAGGCATTTGCTGCTCATGCCTTCCCTGATTTTTTTGTTTACTTTTCCCAGATTTCTTATTTGCATCTTTTCTTACATTTCACATTCTGCTACATCCTTTAAATCCATATTTTCAAAAATTCTATAATTGGATTAGTAAATTAAATCAGATGCTGTCCAAGGAAAGTTTGTAATATAAAGACATTGTATAAGAATTTAAATCACTTCCTTACTCATACTTGCAAAGCAAAAGGTTTTGAAAAGCAGGTCAATCTCATTTTCTTTTCCCAATATAGAGCTTTTAAGAAAGGCTTCTGATGTCAATCTCTAATCCAAGTCTCACCATTAATCCATTAATCCATTAATCCATTTTTGGAGGATAGATGGACTTCTAGAGTAAGGTTTGTTTTAAGGAAAGAACTAAGAAGCCCCAAAGGAAAAAAATAAAGGTTTGATTTCCTGGAAGTCCTGGAAAATTAATATGGCTGGCTTCAGGTGGATCACTGTGAGTTTGAAGCCAGCCTGGTCTACAAAGTGAGTCTGCAGTGGGGTGAGGAGAAAGGGATCCCTCATCTAGGCTGAAGGTTCTAGATAATAAAGACAGAGCGAGTAGAATGAACTGTGGAACTCAGTAACAGCAAGTTAGCATTCCTGGAAAATACTTAGGGCAGGATATATCACCAGAATATTGCAGCTTGCAGTAGTTTTCTCAACATTACCACTCTTAACATTTTGAATCAGAAAACTTTTGATTATTATGGCTCTTCCCTGTATTATAGAATGTATAGCAGCCTCTCTAGTCTCTTCCTACTAGATGCTAATGGGCACTCACTCACTAGATACAACTGCTAACATGGTCTCTAGTTAAGGATCTCCATTCTGTAGAGATAGAAGACTGAGATCAAAACTAAAGTGAAAAAAACATACCCTTGAAAGTAATGAGATGGACAGGGATTTACAGCAAGGAACCTAAGGATCACATTGGTAGAAAACTCCCACCACTGGATAGAGGAGATGATGGTTAGAATGAGTCCTATAATAGATGACCGAAGTGGTTAAGATGACACATGCAAATTTCTGTAACAACTAGTCTCAAATCATGTTGGCTTGATATTATAGAGGTTTCTGGAAGACTATCTTTGCTTCTTGCTTTTTATTGCATAGCCAAATAAAGCTTCTATACTTGTTGAATGAAATGTTCAGAAAACACAGTCACTATACTGTATTAACTTGCCTTTGTTTACAGTGCCTACAAAGTGAACAACAAGTTATTCCTTTCATAATAAACAAAGGAAGAGATGGTGTGGAGGAAAACATGACTGACTTTCCACATAAACCTTCAATTATTATCCAACTTCATTCCATCCCCAACAGCTACAATACCTGAATTTCTCAAGATAGGATACATTGTTTTGAAGGGGTGAATATTTTTCAACTTGGTGCCAAGTGCTGCATTTTGTTTACCAAAATAAAATACTCCTGTCTTTTAAAATTTTAGATATTATTCTTTTAAAAATTAAAATATAATTATATCAATTCCTGTCTCCTTTCTTTCATCCCTCCAACTACTATTTACCCACCTTGCTCCCTCTTGAAATAAAAAAATTCTTGTAATTAAGAAAAGCCACTTGAAGGGCTGTATAAACACGGCAATATAGTAAACCAAATTACATCCTGCTGAAAAAAGAGCCCCACATTGTCATACCTTAATATAGCAGAGCAGTGGTTCCCAACTTTCCTAGCACTGCAACCTTTTAATGCAGTTGCTCATGCTGTGGTGACCTGAAACCATAACATTATTTTCATGGCTACTTCTTAACTGTAATTTTGCTACTTTTGTGAATCACAATGTAAATTTCGGTGTGCTCTGATGATCTTCAGTGACCCTGTGAAAAGGTCATTTCACCCCAAAGGGGTTGTGGCCCACAGATTGAGACCCACTGCTGTAGAGGTTTCTGTGCCAACAAACAGAGGTCTCCTTCACACAGATCTTTTGTCAACTGTCTTCCAGTCAGACTGTTCTGTGACTCCACAAAGCTCCACAGCTTCAGCATCCCCACGAACCTTAAACTACACTGATGAAGCCCCTCAAAAGAAGACAATGTGGAAAGGGAATGTGAAATTCTTCTAGAATTTCAAGAATTGTAATGAATTTAATTGTCCCTCAGTGCAGATGTGCATACACACACACACTATTCAGTTGAAAAGATAAGTGAAGTTTAAAATTGTAGGAAACTGAATGGTTGGACTTAGAAGGTACAATATTAAGCAATGTCACAGAATCTTAGAAAGAAAAAAAAATACATATGTTCTCTCTTTTTTAAAATTTTTTTTATTAATTTATTCTTGTTACATCTCAATGGTTATACCATCCCTTGTATCCTTCCATTCTTCCCTCCCTCCCATTTTCCCCTTATTCCCCTCCCCTAAGACTGTTCCTGAGGGGGACCTCCTCCCCCTGTATATGCTCATAGGGTATCAAGTCTCTTCTTGGTAGCCTGCTATCCTTCCTCTGAGTGCCACCAGGTCTCCCCATCCAGGGGGCGTGGTCAAATACTCTAGATGAGAGAAGCATGGGAGAATAGCAAAGTACAAGGATCCAGAGGATCCTAGAAACCTACAAGTAGAACATTATGATAGGCAGATTTGGGCCCAGGGGTCCTGCTCAAACTAAGGCACCAGCCAAGGACATTACAGGCAGTAAACTTTAAACCTCTACCCAGATCTAGCCAACGGTCAGAACAGTCTCCACAGTTGAGTGGAGAGTGGGATATGACTTTCTCACGTACTCTGGTGTCTCTTTTTAATTTTTATCTTTCTATTTTTAATTTGTTCACTTTACATCGTGATTGTAGCCATCTCCCTCATCAACTACTGGTCCCGTCCTTCTTCCCTCATACCCGCTCCCTCTCTCCACTAGTCCTCAGAAAGGAGGAGCCTTCCTCCCCTAACATCTGATCTCAGCCTATCAAGTCTCATTTGAACTGCCTGTGTCCTTTCCCTCTATGGTCCAGTAAGGCTGCCCAGGCAGAGGGAAGTGATTAACATGTGGTTACCAGAGTCCATGTCAGAAGTGGTGCCTACTCTCCATATTGTGGGGCCCACAAGGAGACTGTACTGCCTATGTATTACATCTGAGCAGAGGGCCTAGGTTCTTACCATAGATGGTCCTTGGTTGGTGTACCAGAAACAGTTGAAGAGAAGGAACAGGAAGGGAGCCTTCCATGGAGGTTCTTTCAAAGACTCCACCCAACAGGGGATTGAAACACATGTTGAAACTCACAGCCAAACTTCAGGGTGAAACTTAGGAGGTCTTATGGAAGAGTTGAGGAATAGAAGAACCTGGGGGGGTCAGGAGGTCCACAAGGAGACACATGTTCTCTCTTATATGTAGAATCTAGCCAATAATATGTACATATGTGTGAACAAATGTTCATGTGGGTAAAGGATAACTTAAAGAAAGAGACCAAGACAAACTAGGTAAAAGGGGATTAGGAAGGACTGAATTGGGTAATGGGGACATGAGTTATGAAAGGGAATATAAAGCTAATTCTTTTTTCTTTTTTTTTTTTGTTTTTTTTTGTTTTGTTTTTTTTGTTTTGTTTTTGAGACAAGATTTCTCTGTGTAGCCTTGGCTGTCCTGGACTTGTTTTTTAGACCAGGCTAGCCTCGAACTCATAGAGATCCCCATGCTTGTGCTTCCCAGAATGCTGGGATTACAGGCTTGCACCACCACATATGGCTCCTTTTCTAATTCTAATTCTGTCATGAATTGTTTTGGCTTTGGTGGTGAATATGTGTAAAAAATATATTTGATATGAAAGTGTAAAATTTAACATGAGCTTCTGCCACTTCCATTCCCAATGTCTATTGTAACTGGATAGAAGTTTATTGAAATTTATAGAATTTAAGTATGGTTAATATTGCTGTGTGATGTTTTTACTTATATGTAAGATTTCTTACAATAAAGTTTATTTTTTTAAAGGAGCCAATATTAAAAAAAAATGTAAGGATTCTTCTGGAATTTCAAGAAGCCACACCTGCAAGGGTTAACAGCATCAGGGCTCCAAACCCATCACACATATACCAGTCTATTGGTCATTTCAAGCAAGTGTCACCCAGTGGCCCAGGAAAAGTTGGAAACAGTTCATTTAGTCTTACACTAATGCTTTCATAAGCACCAAAAATGGAAGTCAGTCAGACAAGGCAAGGAAGCAACCATTCCTGGGAAGAATAAACACAGACAGGAGAGGATAAAGAGGGAGCTGGAAAACAAATTCAAAGTTAGAGAAGTGGACGAGGGGCACCCTAATGGAAAGGAGAGAGGCACTGCATTTCCTGTTCAATTAACAGAGAAAGTGACATCTAAAAATAAATGTGAGGGGAGAAATCTATGCAATGACCAGAGAGGGACAATTCATGGTGCTTTCCAAAGAGAGAGACAAAGACCTTCCACTGCATTCTACAGCTCAGTTCTTTGTATCTCTTTTTCCTTTCTGCAAGTTAGAACAACAAGAAATCTTGAAAGTGTCTTATGACTATACAAGAATGTGGTCTTTCTGGAAAAGCCACAGGGAAGAGACTGAGTGTGCCTAATATTTATGTAAATTTTAATCACATAATAGACAACTCCAGAAATGATAATGAGACTGCTGAGACCAATCCCTTGAATTGCAGATGCTTTTGATTGGCAGGGAACAGGGGTGATTACTGCTTTCAGTAGTATAGGTGCCACATTTGAATCAGTTTTGGTGGGAATAGAATATATGAAACCTAAACGATTGTGACTCTAGTAATGCCCATGAGAAACATGCAACATATAGTGGAGGAACTGTTGATTCACACTGAGCCCTAAATGTGCCAATATAATAAGACACATGACCTCTTAAATACCAGCTTTACTCTTTTTTTCTTTTGCACTTCAAATAGTTAGAGAAAGATGTATGAAAGTAGAAAATGCTCCTTTTCCCTGCATAAATCTGTTCAAAATCATTTTTTGAAACAATAAATTGAATGCTATACTATGGTGTGCAAGACTGGGACAAAAGCCAGAAGTGTACATATATTTCCCTCCTTTCATTTTCCTAGGATTAACTTTCTCTCTCACATACCTAAGTATTAACTCTATTAACTCACATTGTTTATTGTTCTTTGTATACATTTCTATGCATAAAGCAGATTTGCATCTGTTCTAATAATGGTCCTAGGTTTCAATATTTAAATATTGTTTGTTGTTTCCCCCATACAGGCCCAAAGCAGGAATTTATTTGCGTCATTATAAAATACTTCTAAATTCTATTACCATTCTCAATTCCTTACAAATGGCTTATAGAACCTCTCCTACCATAACTAACATTAAATTTTAAATTCTCACGAGAATCACATGCATATCTCAAATACTCCTACTTCATAATTTTCTATTTCTTCAAAGGAAGCCTATATTTAAAAGTGGAAAGGAGACCAATAGATTCTAGTGTCCTTGGGAGTTTGGAGTTGTGTTCTCAGTTTGTGCCTGCACAGTCAACTCATTTCCAACAATTGAGAATAACTGAAGATTGCTAAATAGAAAGGAACTCTTAGGTATATCAACAATTGATTAACAGGTCGTATATAATTCTAGAACAGAGATGTTTGTACAAATAAATGTGATCTAACATAAATCTCTTTAAAAAGGAAACATGTTTTTATTAATTAAATCTGTTCTTTGGCAATTTCATATATTAGAATGTATTCTAATTGTTCTTTTTATCTACCCTGTCTTATTTCTCTCCCATGCTTGTCAATACCCCTTTACCACTGCCAGACTCTCTCCCAGATTTACATCTCTTGGTTTTGTAACTGATTCCATTTAGCCAAAACAATTTATGTGACCATTGGATTGGAACTACCATTGGAACCTGGTGATGTCATCAGTGTGTACACAACTGAAAGCAATGTAACACTCCCTGGAACCCTTCTTGAATCCATCAGAAGCAAAATAGTCCAGCAACAGTGGACAGGAGCCTCTGAGCCCTTCTTCCATACAAGCCTGGCTGTCTATGGCTGGCCCTTTCTTGTGCAGCCCCAAGGCTTTTGTAAGTTTGTGTTTGGAATGGATGTGTCTTGCAGGAAAGGTTACATTATCCAGTCCTCCCTATCTTCTGGCTATTGCATTCTTTCAATCTTTTCTTCTGCAATGTTCCCTGATCCTTAGAAGGGATGCTGTAAGTGTCATGTTTAGGAAGGAGCACTGATCAGCGTCTTATATTCTTTGCACCCCATGGAGGCACAAGTTTATGCATTCACCATAATTCACTGAAAAAAGTATGTTTTTATGTTACATTTATTACTAATGTAATGTCCTCATTTTAAATACAAGAAGGTCATGAAAATGTAAAAGACCCTTGTCAGATGATTTGACTCTCGGCATTTCATAGCTGGTGAAATGAATGACTTGCTCATATACCAAGAAACACTTCAGTTCCTTTCTGTAACTCTTCTTACACATCCTGAACAGTCAAAATAGATTTACACTTAAGAAGACCACATACATTCCCCTGAGAAACACAGTCCTGCTCGATTCCATTTTTCCAGAAGGCTTGACAACCATCTATTCAGTACCCAGTACATTCTGACTTCCCTTTCATGACTTAGGAATTAAAAGGCATGACCAGGAATGGGAGATGTCTTTTTTAGTCGTTGCAAGCAGAGACAGTTGAATTTGGTTTCATTTAAATTTAATTGCACATTTTGACTGATTCCGGTTTTGGCAAAATCCAAAGCATATTTCGAAAATCGCTTTTCCCATTAAATGCTAAAACCCTTCATTTTTAAAAGGAAATGTAATCCATATGTTTGGAATTTGTTTACATTAAAATTATAAAATGTATGCATTTTTATTCATGTCCCAGAAGCTTTCTGCACCATTTTGTAAATTTCTTTTTAAAAATCACGAAGTGATACATTGCCAAAAACTAATGGGAACAAATCCATAACTATTAGAAATATCAATTTATGATTCCTTATGGTCTGACTTAGTAAAATATACCTTTGGTTTTTAGTCATCTTGTGGAGGAAATGATGCTCTTTCTTTAAAAGAAATTACCCATATTTGTAGTGGATCCATTCTTGTCATGGAGAAAGGTTTTTTTGTTTTTTAACTTACATGTATTAAGCTGTTTGACCAAAGTCGATTTTGAAAAATCATAATTCAGGACATGAACTAGCAAACAAGAAGCTGAGATTTAAGATGTTCTATTCAGTTACAATATATCTAAAATTGACAAGTTTCACTCTTGTAGTTTTCACACAGTCAAAAGTCTCCTGCAGGGCCTGGAATTCACAACTCTTAAGAGAATATACTGTGCTTTCATAGGACTAAAGTTTCCTTCTCAGGACCCACACAGTGGCTCACAACTGCCTGTAGCTACAGCCCCAGATTTGAACTCCAAGGACACTCATGTGCACAAACCCACATATATACATAATAACAAAATAGTAAAAATAAATCCTCAAAAAACCTCCCACCTGAAAATAAGAAATTAAGAGAGTAGGCAATACAGCCTAGGTGGTCCACTAAAATAAGGCTGATCCTTGTCTAAAGATCATGAAATACTCTTTGCCTTTGAATAAAAATAGGCAAATAGTTTCTCGGAAGGACCAGATAGAACTATTTTAGGCCTTGCAAGCCATAATGTTTATATTACAAGAATTCAGTTTTGCTGTTAGTGTGAGAAACTTGATATAGACAATACGTGAATAAATACATGTTGTTGTGTAAAGATAAAACTTTATCAATAATATAATAGCTATTTTAATAAAATATGCAATATATTATATAAGGTACATATTATATAGAGAGAGTTAGAGCTACTTTAATAAAATATGTAATATATTATCATATAGTTGCCTGACATGTATAATTGTGTTTAATTTATACCTGAGATTGGATTTTTGTTGGTTTTGTTTGTTTTAGACAGGGTTTCACTGTGTAGGTCTGGCTGGCTTGGAACTCACTATGGTGATCAGACTGGCCTCAAACTCACAGAGATCTACCTACCTATGCCTGGGATTGGAGGCATGCACCACCACACTTGGATTATACCTGAGATTGTTTCTGAAGAAACGGACTTAGATGCTGAAAGACAATCACCTTTGCATTTCTTTTTCTGTTTGAACTCTTTAGATTTATGTTGAAACCTAAGAAATTAACTTATAAAGAGATGAAACTTTATCCTTTGCACTTATGGACGATTAAATGGCAAAACATATAGGGATGTTTAAATCTCCTGATGCTGAAATATCGTGTAATTTCAGTGGCATTAATAGCATATTCTTCATGATCTCAAACAATACTGAAGTTTCTGAGCAAAGCCAGTTTGAATAGGCTAAGCTATGGTGTTTGACAGCACAAGTTTGGTGTCTCTTCTCTCTTTTATATGTTTTTATGTGCCTTTCCATACACTATGGTGATTTGTGGTCAATGGTTGCATACTCGAATCTTGGATCACAGTCTTATGCTTATATCATGCAGCAGTAGTTGACAGCATAAGCTGTGGAGCCAGGCTATGATTAATCAAATGTGCAAGCTGAACCTTACTAGCTGCAACCTTAGAAATATATACATGTAAATTCATCTCTTTTTTATTATAGCATACAATACTCAATATTTTGGGGGCACATATCTCTGAATAAATAAGATTAAAAACTATAGGGGTAGTGCTACAGAGATGACTCAGCAGTTACAAGCACTGGCTGTTTCTCTGGAGTAACTGGCTTCAATTTTCAGTACTCACATTGCAGCTCACACAGTGTGTAACTCCAGTCCCAGGGGCTCTGGTGCACTCTTCTGAACTGTGGGCATCAGGGATACAAGAAGTGCATAAACATACATCCGGGCAGAACAACATAACATATGAAACAGAAAGAAAGTTTAAAAATATATATATATATAAAACCTATATTTTTAATTTCTACTGCAAGGAGTTTTTCTATATAATTAGTTTCTAGTCAATTAGAGTAAAACTAAAGACCTGCTGATTCTGTTTTCCACAGCTTAATACAATGTGTTTCATTATGGGTAGTTTTTGTCTATTTGGGATTCTGTGATGGCTGTGTATTGATGTCATTGATCAGTCCTAAAAATTTCCCCAACTTTCATCTCTTCAAAATGACTTATCTGCAGGTCTTTCTCTTTGGCTCTATGTCTGCAGTTAAACAAACATTAAATATATCACTTTCTTCTTTCTCAATTGTTAATTTTCTATTCACAGGTTTTCTATGCTTCAGTTTGAACAGTTTCTGTGACCTCCTTCTCAACCTTCTGCTAAATCTTGTTCTTCTCAGTGGTTTATAACAACTATGTAGTACAGCTTTAGACTTCATGAGTCAGTTAGTTGGTCTGCTACCACTGTCTGGATTTGCTCATGCATCTGCAGTCAGCTTCCTGGGCAGTAGATCTAGAACAGATTAACTTGGCTGACTGCTACATGTTGCCCCTCCTATACATTTCTCTACCATGCCAGCTTCGGCATTTTGCCAAGATGGGGGCAAGAGCACATGAACAAGCAATAGAACAAGTAGAAACACACATGCAAATTGTTCTCAGTGGATGCTGTTCTTTGAAGTAAGCTGTTTGGGAAAGATGCTAATATCAGGCATTTTTGCGTATTGCTAGTGTTTTTTGCTTTCCTGCCATAGTAATTGTTAATAATTAAGGAAAAATAAGCCCATTTCAAAATGTTTCTCTTTAATATGTTCACTTCAGTTCACTGCCCAGGTAAAGTGGCCAAGAATGAAACTAATAAACATTTTTAAATTAAATACAAATAGTGTCCATAGGTCCTAGGAAGAGGTGATCAGAGAGTTCAGAAATGCTCTAATGATTCCTACAGTTTCTAAATGGGAAACTGGGTTCTTACTCAGCTTCCTAAATACTCTCAATGAGGAGTGATAAGAACACTGAGACTACATTCAGGTGAAATTCTCAATATCCTATTCTAGCTGCTCATTTGGACATTAGAATGAGGGTCAAGGAATGAGAACATATTGGAGGGCCACAAAAAAGACAATCCACCAGAACAGGGGTGGGGAGATATCCAGCTTAAAGGAGGTTGAATTTTTTTTAAAAGATTGCACAGATGCTCTTCTCCTCTTTTGTTTACTGTGGTGGGGAATTTGCTCTCCACAGTGTTCTGCAGCTTGCTAAAATGGAGCTTCTATTTACTTTGAGTTCTGAGCACGATCTTATTTAAATAGCTGAGGACAAATTTCTAGGATGTAATCAATACATAGAAATCTAAATTTCATTGTCCAAAAATGTTGGTGCAAAACAAAGCAAGGCTCTTAAAGACGTGAAAACTTCCCCCCAGCTGAAGGAGCTAAGGCCAGGTCAGGAGCAAAGAGAGTATGTAGGGATGCAGAGCTTAAATGAAGACTGACTGGCTAGAATTTCATCATGTGGCTATGATGGCCTTTGATATAGAAGACTTGGAAGCTGATTCCCACCACAGTTGCTCTATCAGCTTTCAGAGTGAGGACCAAATAGAGTACAAGAGAAGTCAGTAAAATATAGCTTGTGGCCCAAACCAAAAGCTTTGTAGCTTCATTTTACTCTTAATTTTTATTTGATGTAAAATTCACATAACCTAAAGTGAAAAATTTCAAAATGTACAATTCAGTGACATCAATATCTTTATAAACTTGGGCAATCACCATCTCTATCTAGTTCAACACAAAAGATATACTGTACCTATCAGCTCATTACGCTCTGCCTTTTCTTATTTTCTGGCAATCACCAATATATCTGTATCCACTGGTTACCTACCAGGGACATTTTATATTAATGGAATCATTAAATGTGCAAACTCACATATCTGGCTCCTGCAGTTCAATAAGAATTCTGAACTTCATCCACTTTGTGGTATGGATCCACATTTCATTTCTTTTATAGCTGACCCCTATTCCACTGTATATATAGAGCACAATTCATTTATTCATAAGTCCATGAACTATATTGCTTTTGGCTACTGTGACTAGTGCTATTACTGATGTATGTATACAAAGATATAGTTGTGCATCTACTTTTTCATAGAAGTGAAAAGCCCCCTCCCTTTGAATATTAGATTTTACTGAAACACAGCCACTCCCATACACTTATAGGGACTACGTAGCCACAGAGACAAAAATAATTGCTATCCGTCAGACTTATTACAGGAAAATGCTGTTGACTCTTGATGCACAAGAGAGTCCACCCCCATCCTTCTGACCTTAATATGATTTAAGTTACTTCTTTTTTTTTTCTCTCCTTTACATGGTCCAAGAAAGTGGAGCTTTCCTTCTATCCAGGATGGTTAACACAGTGTTAAGTTCTAAGTTAGAATGAGAAAACGAATGTTAGTGAAAATCGCACCTCTTCTCTCTTCTTTTCCTCCCCCTCCTTTCTTTTCTTCCATTTGAAACTTTCAGATCTTCTCTTAGGAAACAAAGAAAGAAGGGGAGGGAGGTGGGAGAGCCAGGGTTCTGCTTAGTGATGAGTTCAGGATTGGAGTTTCAGCAAGATTCAATTGGCTTGGAGTCAGCAAAGTGTCTACCCACCTAGATCCCAGGGCAGATAGAAACCTTCCCATTCCCTGTGTGACTTCCACATACATCTGAGTGTCCAAGTAAATCACCTACCACTTACTGTGGAACCTATTCCAAAACTAGATCCTAATCCAGTGAGTCCATAATGTGACTAGCAACATTGTAACTCATTCTCAAGTGAAGCCAACAAGCTTGCTCTTCGAACTAGGTTTAAACTTTCTCTGAACTAGGGAGATGGGGAGGGAAAAAAAAGACAAATCTTGATGCTTCGGTCTTACCCCTAAAGACCTTGGGCCCTATCCTGATGAACTTACTGTGGGGTGAAGGCTGGCATTCAGAAGTTTGTAGGTTGTAGAAAGATTCTAACATGTTGTGAAGTTTGAGGAGCACTGTACTAGAGTTCAAGAGGGGAAGCTTTGGAGTTGTATTGGCAGTGGTTGTTTTCCAAACAGGTCATAGATAAATATGAATGAAGATGATATTCGCTCAATACTCAAATTGGTTCAGTGTCCATTGAGTGACTTCTATCATATATTCTATATTACACAACTAATTTAAGCTATCAGGGGAATCCAGGTAACTCAAAGCTGGATGCATTTCATTCCCTCTTTCCCAGGAAACTGTGCCTGGCCAAG
The DNA here is from genome assembly GCF_903995435.1 of Acomys russatus. Classification (NCBI taxonomy): domain Eukaryota; kingdom Metazoa; phylum Chordata; class Mammalia; order Rodentia; family Muridae; genus Acomys; species Acomys russatus. Next base: position 25,095,296 of record NC_067169.1, on the reverse strand, counting down.
CTGTGAGCTGCTTCCTGCCTCTTGCTGTATTAACAGCAGCATGCCACTGGGACTTCATCTTCACTGAGAGTAGAATGTACACGTTGATCCAACACTTCATGTTTTAAACTTGTCTCTTTCTATTTCCACATTACACACTTATTATGTTCAGATGACTCGACATGAGGCCAAGTCTGCAGATGTTTGAAAACTTCCAGATGAATCCTTAACTTGTTCTTCCTTTACACTCATGTAAAGATGCCTACATTCATGTGCTTTATTGTGTACATCAAATGTGTTCTGATAAACGTACATGGTCTATCTTAGCTTCCATATCTTCAGATTAGAAGGCACATGGATGTTTCTTAATGAAAGTACAATTCTTGTCTATGTGCCAGCCTCCTCACCAGTGTGGTTGAATCTGTGGCAGCTTCCCTTCTAAACTATTGCGTCCAGAACCTTGTATGCCATTCTGTCAGAAATTAACTCATTATCACATGTCTCTCTCCTTCACCACTTGACAACCCTATCAACAACACTGATTATGTCCTCTTCATTAAAGCCTATTTCTCAATAAATTGGTCCTGTCCAGAGCTTATACCATATTTTTTTGGTTTTTCAAGACAGGGTTTCTCTGTGTAACAGCCCTGGCTGTCCTGGACTTACTTTGTATACCAGACTTGCCTTGAACTCACAGAGCTCCATCTACTTCTACCTCCCAAGCGCTAGGATTACAGGCATGCATCACTACACCCAACACTTATATCACTTCTTAAAGTGATTGCAATTTAAGAGCACAGCCATTTCTAAATGTGCAGTATAACCTGTCCAAACATGGTTAATCTTAGTAGTCTCTGCCTTATGTTGGGTCCTTGGACCAGAAGCGCCAGCATTACCAAGAAACCTAGGATAGATGAAGATCCTGAAACCTCAACACAGAGCAACAGATTCAGACTCTCTTGTCGTGGGATGAGGAATGTATGCTCATTCTAGTGGTTCTGACAGGAGGGCATGGCTAAGAAGAGCTGGCAATTAATTGTGGTGATAAGGGAACATCTATGATCCAACTATCATCATGAGAAACAAATACTGAGCATACACTTCTCTTGGCTGAAGTCAGAAATTCCCAGAGGGCAGATCATTTTTAACAATTTAGCCTTAAATTTGACACCTATTCCTTGTTATGCATCTAGTCCATTGACCCACCATGGCCATATAGGTAACTGCAATAAAGTAGAGAAATATTCTCCCACAGAATTGATAGGGCCAGGGGTACAGAAGGGAAACTATTTGCTAAACAAGAGCCTAACATACATCATTGGGATATTGGATAAATATATGCAGTACTGACCCTGATACCTATTACATGCAAATAAATTCTATTGGAACAATATGGTAATCAAAGTTGAACTGCACAATATCAAGAGAGGACCATTCATACTACAGACAATTTTTATCATTTTTCCATTTTCATGTGATAAGCCTTAGAAAAAGAATTTCCGTTCACATTTCCTTTCTGGATCCACCTCTAAATAACATAAATTTCTTTATTAAAAAATCTAGGGAAATACCTGCTGCAGCAATTTTCTAATGTTCATTTTCACTATGAAAGGCTAACTAAACATTTTTATCTCTCCTAGTGAATGTTTTTAAAAGAAAACTCCCAATTCCCATCATTGATTCTCTATTATCTTCAACTGGAAAGAACCTAAAAGAAAGGAACTCTTCCTCAAATGTACAGTAAAGTGTGCTGGAATTAGCAAAAGTAATCAATTATTTATTATAGAATCACTATGGGATTGGCAACAGTACCTTAGGAGACCAAGAAAGCAATTAATAGTTCCCTGGTGACAAGAGTAAGCATGTCTTTATTAGCTTCACTTTTCCTTACCTCAGTCACTAGAACATTATGCCAAATAAGTAAGTGTTTGTTGACCTAAAACACACAGAGTTTGTTCAAGATTTGACTCATCTGTGCCAACTCCTGCCCTAGAGAAATTGTAAGACAAGCTTTGTGTACTGTTTTAAGCTACCAAGGTTGTTTCTTATTGATACACAGCAGTAGAAAATGGATACATCACTATATTAAATTATCATAGTGATAACTGACCTTCAACTTAATTCTCTAATGCTTTACAATTTGAGTATATCTTATTCATAGAGAGAAGTCTACTGTGGCCTGAACTTTTCTACCCACAGCATCTTTGCTTTAAATACCAAGCATCCTGCTCTTTGAAGAGTGTGAAGCCTCTTAGGGTGACTTCACCCCATTACTATCAGTCCATGGTCAGTGGCCCACAATTCTCATACAAATATATATAGATAACTTGTATCTATATGATTATCCTACATGATTAAAGATATCTATATGATTCATATACTACAATTTCAATAAATAATTTCAACAATAAATGTTCCCTCAAGCACAGCTCTTAACTCTCATAGTACTCCAGTATTTCAGTCTTAAAAAGTTCTCTTTTTCTCAGGTACCAGAGTGACTACAGGGATGAACTCTAAAGAGGGGTAGGCTAGAACTTTTTGTGATGTTTGAGTGTTTTCAGAGATTCTACTGTCCCTAGTTGGGATTAATAAGTTATACAAAATAGAAACAATGCACATGGCTTGAGAATTTTGAGCTCTTAGAATAAACCACATAAAACACAAAAATTATAGTAAATCTGATGGAAAATGGCTGGTGTTTTACTTTAGTCCTTTGTAGACAGGCTCTTACTATGTAGGCCAAGTCCGCTTCAACCTCTCTGTCTCACAGCAGCTTCTCAAGTGTTAGGAATGCAAGAATGTGCCATCATGCCTGAATTGAAAACAGTTGTTATATTCTTACACTTAAATTGTGCTTTCATATGAATAGCAATTTCTATTTTAAGACTCATGAGCTGTTCCTAGTCAAAAGTTCACTTTTGCTTAAAAATTGTCAAGGAGTTGCAAAGATAATTCTGTAATTCTTTTGACTATATTGAGAACTGATTCAACTTTTAAATATCCTAAAATAACCTGTTTTTTTTTATCTTCTGAAATAGCACATGACAGTGGACTCCTTAACTAATTGATCTCTGAGAGACTAGAGATGTAGCTCAGTGGTACAATGCATGAGGCCCTGAGCCCAATCCACAGCATTCATAAACCTGGTAGAGTAATAACTGCCTGTAACTTCAGCATCCATGAGTTGAAGGAGGGGGGATGAGAAATTCAAGCTTATCCTTAACTGTATAGCAAGTTAAAATTCTGCCTAGGCTTCCAGAGGCACAGGGTCTCAAAATATTATTCTCTGAGTATTATCAAAATTTGTAAAATTTTCTAGGAAATAATATATGTCCTAATTCCAAATAATTAATTACATTCCATGTACTGTCATTAATGTGACATGGGACTGTGAAAAATTGTTTTACCTTAAGTTCAACAGACTCATTTCTAACATCTCGTCTTGGTGAAATGGTCTGTGAATTTTGGGTAACTCCATCACCAGGATCATAGAGGCTTAAATTAAATGATCATAGTAGGCCATTTAAGTCTGACATATCATTTGTAACATTTAACATTTTAGAGAATATACTGATCTACAAAAAGAAACACACAATCTAAGTATTTAAGTCTACATTAAAAGCATCATTTAGAATTTCCAACCTGACTTAGGGTTGGCATCAACTATGATAAAGATGGTTCCATTATTAACGCTACAATATGCCATCATAACTAATAAACCACCATTTTTTAGCTTTCTGACTTAAAGTACAGTCTGTAGAACAGCAGATGATCACCATCTGGAGCTCATTAAAACTGTGCAATGTCAGGTTCTGTGGGTCACTGCTGGAAAGGTTGAAGTCTGACATTTCTGCAAAGCTTCTGACATTAGTCTATAATGGTGCTCTAAGGAGCATCACATAGTCCTCAGGGAAGATTACAGGCCCAACTCTTTCCTGATAGCAAGCACACCTGGGAATTCCTGGAGCACCCCACCCTATGCTAAGGAGATCCTGGTCTTCAGCAAATGACCTTTAATTGTACCTAGAAGCTCTTCCCCCACCCATAGGATAATTAAGTACCCTGTTTTCCTTTTCCTGATAGCACCCTGTGCTATTACATGGAAATGAGGTATTGTACCACTGCATGTAGAGTAAGTATCCTGACAGCCCCGGTGCAGTGAATCTGACACACTTTACCCACAAACTCCTTTCTACTGCCCAAAGTTTATAAGTAAAGGTGACTTGCTTGCTGTCTCCTGCCTGTGCCATTTCTCCACCATGACTGTCTGAGATTCCATTTATTCTGGAGAAGAACCTCTGATGGATGCCTGATAGTCTGGCAGTGGTGGCAGAACTACCATGGCAACCAGGAAATCATTCATCATTGCTAGAGTGGTGCTGACTGCAGATGAAGCACCCACCAAGGCCTGTGTCTCACCAAATCTGCCTACCAGACAGTTTCAAAGATCCACTTGCTTCCTCTGCCATGCTTAGCATAGCAGCTAGACAGATGTAATACTCTTGGAATCACCATGGCCTTATGGATCTCCTAAGTCTCTACTGCCATATAATATCAGCAATTTTATTCTAAAAGAGGTAAACTGTAACACCTCCCTTGTAAGACTGGGGACCTGGCCTAACATGAGGACCTCAGGCCTTACCACGAATGCTCTAAGCTTCTCCTCCCCCGAGTGAGAAATGGGACCTTGGGATCTTTGATCTAAAGGTCCATTGGTTCTCATCTGGAAGCAAGCAGTGCCTGAATGACTTGGAATCCAGGCTACTAAATCGACTCTGAATGACAGGCTCCACCGAACACCTGCTGTATCTGCATCATTGTACCATCAGCATCCTCACAGTCTCTCATACTCACACAGACATCTGGCAGTGCATTCTATGGTATACTGTACTCTATGTTATACTGGTAGAACAAGTGGGTTAAGAATCTAACTTTAGAGGATAAGGGACCTTCTCTTTGATTCAACATATAACTACCAGCTCTTTTTATGTTCCAAATATGCTCACCACAAGCAGCATTACACAGTATGAACTAAATCATTGAGTAGCTTCTCACATTCCAGCTATGATCTCCACACATTATTCAAGGATATTGGCACTACAAAGAAATAGTAAGCTATAATGAGGCCCACGTTGAGCCAGGCAAACAAAAGAGGCTTCCATATCAATATACAGGAAGTTCAGGTGCAAAGAACAAAGAAAACTTTTGTTAATCAAAGTTCAATGTCACAATTAATGACATGTGAAAGGAAAGGGGAGGGGAATGAAAGAAAAAGGCCAAGGAAAGGGGAGGTAATGAAATGGAAAGGCCAAAGAGAGGGAAGGGAAGGGAAGAGGAAGAGAATAGAAGGGAGACAAAGGAAAGGGAAAGGAAGGGAGACAAAGGAAAGGGAAGGGAAGGGACGAGAAGAGAAGGAAAAGGGGAAGGGAAGGGGAAGGTTGGGGAGGGAAAGAGAATGGGAAGGAAAAGGAAGGGAAGGGCAAGAAAAGGGGAAGGAAGGGAAAGGGAAATGGAATGGAAGGGTAGGAAAGGGGAAGGAAAGGGAGAGGAAAAGAAGAAAGGGGGAAGGGAAGGGAAGAGAATGGGAAAGGAAGGAAAGGTAAAGGAAATGGGAAGGGGAAAAGGGAAGGGAATGGAAAGGGGAAGGGGGAAGGCAGGAGGGAAGGGAAGGACAAGGAAAGGGAAAGTGGAAAAGAAAAGAAAGGAGAGGGAAGGGAAGAGAAGGGAAATTGGAGCCGAAGCAAAGGGAAGAGAAGTGAATAGGGAAGAACAAAGGAAGGGAAGGGAAAGAAAAGATAAAGGAAAGGAAAGGAAAGGGGAAGAGAAATGGGAAGACAAAGGAGGGGGAAGGGGAGGGAAGGGAATGGAGGGAGAAGGAAAATGGAAAGGGGAAGGGAATGGGAGATAAGAAAAATGGGAAGGTAAATGGAAGTGAATGGAAGGGGAAGGGAAAGGAAATGAAAAGGAAAAGGAAGGGAAGAGGGAGGGAAAACGTAGGAAAGGGAAGGGAAATGAAAGGAAAAAGGAAGGGAAGAGGGAGGGAAAAGGTAGGGAAGGGAAGGGAGGTAGAAGGGAAAGGAAGGGAAGGGGAGGAGAATGGTAGGAAAGGAAAAGTGGAAGGGAAGGAAAGGGGAAGAAAGGGAAGGGAAAGGGACGATGATATAAGGGATTGGAAGAGAAGGGAGGGGAGAAAGAGAAGGGAAAGGAAGGGAAAGGAAAGGGGAAGGGAACACAAGGCAAGGAAACAGAACAGAAGGGGAAGGGAAGAGAAAGGAGAGGGTAAGGGAAGGAAAAGGAAAGAGAACAGAAGGGGAAAGAAAGGAAAAGGAGAGGGGAAGGGGTGGAACTGGAAAGGAAAGGGGAAGAAAAGGAGAAAAGGAAAGGAAAGAAGGGAAGGAAAAGGGATGGGAAGGGAAGGGGAGTGAAAGGGAAGGAAAGGGGAAGGGAAGGGAAGAAAAAGGAGAGGGGAAGGGAAGAGAAGTAGATGGAAGAAGAGTGTTAAGGGAAGAGAAAGAAAGGGAAGTGAAGGGAAAGAGGAAAAAGAGAGAAGAGAAAGGAGAGGAGAAGGAAGTGGGAAGAGAAGGGAAGGAAAAGGAAAAGGAGGGAAGGGAATGGAAGGAAGAGGAAGTTAAGGGAAAGGGAAATAAAAAGGGTAGGGAAGGGAAGGGGAAGGGAAGGGAAAAGGTAGGGGAAGGGTAGGTAATAGAAGGGGAAGGGAAGGTGAAAGGAAAGAGAAGGGAAGGGGAAAAGAGTGGTAGGGAAGGGAAAGTAGAAAGAATGGAAGGGAAAGGGGAAAGATGGGAAAGAAAGAAAGGACAGCGAAGTGAAAGTGAAAGAGAAGGGATGGGAAACAGAAGGGAAAGGGGAATGGTGAGGGAAGGGAAGGGAAAGTGGGAGGGACGGAAGAGGAAAGATAAAAGAAGTGAAGGGAAAGGAAATAGGAAGGGAAGGGAAGAAAAAAGGAAATGAAGGGGAGAGATGGGAGGAAGGAAAAGGAAAGGGGGAAGGGATAGATGGGAAGTTAAAGGGGAAAGAGAAAGGAAGGGTAAGGAAAGTGAAGGGAAGAGAAAGCGAAAGTGTGGGGAAGGGAAAGGAAAGGGGAAGGGAAGGGAAGAAATGGAAGGGAAAAGAAAGGAAAAGGGAAGGGATGGGCAAGGAACAGAAGGAAAAAGGGAAGAGCATGGAAGCTGAAGAGAAGGACAGTATAAATGAAGGGGTAAGGGGTAAGGAAGGCAAGGGAAAAGGAGATGGTGAGGAAGGAAAAGAGAAGTGAAGAGAGAAGGGAAAGTAAAGGGAAGGGAAGGAGACGTGAGTAGAATGGATGGGGAATGGGAGGGAAGGGAAAGAAAGAGAAAGTTAAGGGAAGAGAAGGGAAGGGAAATGGGAAGTGAAGGGATGGGAAAGGGGGGATGAAAAAGGGGAAGGGAAGGTAATGATGAGGAGAAGGGAAAGAAAGGGAAAGGGAAGGAAGGGTAGGGAAGGGGACATGAGTGGAATGGATGGGGAATGGGAGGGAAGGGAAAGAAAGGGAAAGTTAAGAGAAGGGTGGGGAAGGGAAATGGGGAGTGAAGGGATGGGAAGGTAAGGGATGGAAAAGGGGAAGGGAAGGTAGTGATGAGGGGAAGGGAAAGTAAGGGAAGGGAAGAGAAGGGAAATGGGTAGGGAAGTGAAGAGAAATTGGAATGAAAGGAAAGATGAAAGGAAGGGAAAGGAAAGGCAAAGGAAGGGAATGGTAGGGGAAGGGAAGAGAAGGCAAGGGAAGGGAAGGGAAAGGGAGGAAAGGGAAGGGGTGGGAAAGGGGAAGGAAAGGGACAAGATGGGAATTGAAGGAAAGGAGTAAGGAAGACAAGGGAAGGGAAAGGGAAGTGAAGAGAGAAGAGAAGAGAAAAGGAAGGAAAAGGAAAGGGGAAAGAAAGGAACATCAGGGAAGAAGAAAAGTGTATGAAAAGGAAAGAGGAAGGGAATGGAAGGGGAAAGGAATGGCTTTGATGGGAAGGGAAGAGAAAGGGGAAGGCAAAAGATGGGAAAGTGGATGGAGGGAAATGAAAGGGGAAGGGAATTGAAGTGAAAGGAAGAGGGAAGGGATGGGAAGGGATGGGAAGTGTAGGGGTAGGGAAGTGATGGGAAAGGGGAAGGGAAGGGAAACAGGAAGTGGTGGGAAAGGAAGAGAAAGGGAAGGAAAATGGAAGGGAAAGGAATGGAAGAGAAGGGAAAGGGAGAAGTGAAGGGATTGGAGAATCAAAGGGAAAGGGGAATGGGTAGGAAAGGGAGAGGGAGAGAAGCGATAGGGGAGAGAAAGGGAAGAGAATGGAAGGCAAGGAAGGGAAGAGGAATGGATGGAATAGTGGAGAGAAAGGGAAGGAGAAGGGACAGGATGGGATAAGGAAAGGGGCTAGAAAGGGAAGGGAATTGAAATGAATGGTAAAGGAAGGGATAGGTAAAGAAAGGGAAGGGAAGGGAAGGGAAGGGAAGGGAAGGGATTGATTGGGAAAGGGTCATGAAAGTAATAGGAGGGAAGGGAAAAGGGAAGAGAAGGGTAGTTAAAGGGGATGGGAAGGGAAATAAAGAGAAAGGAAAGGGGAAGGGAGGGAGGGAGGGAAGGGAATGGATTGGGAAGGGGAAGGGAATGGAAGGGAAAGTGGAAGGGAATGGGGAAGTGAAGGGATGGGAGACTGAAGGGAAAGGAAAGAGAAGGGAAGGGAAAGGAAGGGAAGAGAAGGGAAGGGAAATGGAATGCAAGTGAAGAGAAGGGAAGACAATCCAAGGGAAGGGAAGGGAAAGAGGAAGAAAGGGAAGGGAAGGGAATGAAGGGAGGAGGAAGGAAGGGATGGGGAGGAGTAGAGAAGGGTCAGAGAAGGAAAGGGAAAGGAAGGAAATGGGAAGGAATTGGAAGGGAAACAAAAAAATAGGAGAGAAGCAATCATACCTGTTCTGTGAGCATCCTAATAAAAATGTTGAGAATATAAAATTAAAACAGAATCTCCCTCAGTCAGATTGAATCATCTCTCCTTCCAAATATCTACCAAAATATTAGTAGGGAAGGTAGTAGAAACATATACACTTAAAATAATATCCACCCACTATATACGAACCTTTTCGATCTTATTTATCATTCAAGGTTCCTACTGGCGAACAATGGAATCCTTTCTCTGACAAGTTTAAACAAGATAGAGATTTACTGAAAGCTACACAGCAGCTTCTGAATCACTGGGAGAGCTGGGGAAGCAAATCTATGACACAACTTTCAGGAGAAATGACAAAATCATGCTGAAATCCATTTGATTTGAAGAGAAATACCACTGTGGCTTTACTGGCACCACCACTGAAGCCCTAGGGCTAGAGCTTTGGCTCTGTTATAAATGATAACAGCTTCTACCCTTGTCCTTGTAAGTGAGGTACTGAAACTTTTCACCTCTGTTATACTATGAAAGGCAGCTAGCCAGACTGCTACCTAGCCATGAGGGTTGGAGCTCACTGAGGAATCTGTTTTCTTTCTCCACTCTTAATGGAGGTCTAGGATAGCTACTTTATTTTAAGTAGCAGCATGTAGGTGGCCCCAAGGGAGCAGAGGATTTGAACTGATAGTCTAGTAGCTAAAGTTGAGTGTGACTCATGCCAATCTTTTCAGGATTTTTCTGCCTTTGTGATTTAAATTCCATATACCATGAAGCTCCAGTTTAAAACAAACAAACAAAAACAAGTACCATTAGGCACTCTACTGATTCAAATTTTCCTATATATTGAAATGCTTCTTAAACCATAACATGTACCCATAACCATGATGCATATCATCCTCCAATAGTACACATTAAAGAAAACAAGAGTTTGAGGCAATTATATCAGTGGTCAAACTGGTCACTTGGCCAATTGATCTATCTTATAAATTATGTTGCTCTCTCTTTTTATTCTCTTCATCCTGTACCAGCTTATATGTTATTTCTGTTCACACATGGTTGTATAAAATGACAAAATCTTTCAAGATCACTTTGCCTTTCTATTGTAGTATATATATATATACCAGCAAAGAAAGGCTAAACAGTATGATTATGTTAAATGTCTACCCTGTTAATAGTTCAGAAAGGGGATTACTTTTCAACACATCAACCTTTCGGGGACATACTCAAAGAAGATCCAAACTATAGCACCTCATGGTATTGGAGTTGACTCTTACAAATTTAGAGAAGACAATTATGTGAACTTTTCCCATTGTTTTCCAGGGACAGTACTGGTGGCTTGAAATCTGTCAAGGAGGAAATCTTTATGTGGTAAAAACAAGAAAGGGCTATTCATCAGAATTGTTTTTCAGAGCTGATTATTAACACTCACAAACTATAGACAGTGTCATCTCTGTTGACCTGGTTTATGTTGATCTAGCCACACTGTTTCCTTGTCCCTTGAACAACAGACCTGTGCATTGACTGTTCTCTCTGCCTAAGTTCTCTCTCTGAATACTATTCACGGCTTTTTCTCTTAGTCATGTATTTTTTTTAATTTTTTTTATTAATTTATTCTTGTTACATCTCAATGTTTATCCCATCCCTTGTGTCCTCCCATTCCTCCCCCCCCCCATTTTCCCATTATTCCCCTCCCCTATGACTGTTCCTGAGGGGGATCACCTCCCCCTATATATTCTCATAGGGTATCAAGTCTCTTCTTGGCTACCTGCTGTCCTTCCTCTGAGTGCCACCAGGTCTCCCCCTCCAGGGGACATGGTCAAATGTGAGGCAGAGCCTTGATACTGACACTGTCTCTGGACAGTTTTCTGAAAAATCATACCTGTCTTCTCCATACTCCTATTAATCTATGTTGACTTCAGTTTTCTCTTAAGTTCTTTTATCATCTAAGATACACTAGTTTTATGCTTCATTGTTCCAGTTTATATCTTCTTTCCCTCAGGAGCAGTAATTTTGTGTTTGTTCATTGTTCAATCCTTGTGTTCAAAATACTTGGACACATAATAAGTGCAGAATGAGCAATTGTTAACAGAGACCTAGTTATTAATGTTGTCCTGGATTAAGCAAATAAATAAATAAATAGAACCACCCCAACAAAACTACCAATAATTTGTTTTCTTTCATGCAAAAGATAAATCCTTTGAAAGTTGTGTCATTCATTTTTGTTCCAGACATATAGATTGGTTGAAGTTGCCAGCATTTAGGAGATGCTGCCTATCATCTAGAGTGTGGCCATTTAAATATGATAATGTCCTACAGGCCATTTTAATACTGTGTTAAGTGTGATTTCTTTGTATTCATCACTCTTAGAATGTATTATGTTATTTTCATTCATAAGTTTGTGATTTTTATCAGTTCATCAGTATTAAAACATCTCTCCTGAATTCTCTGTTTTTTTTCCCATGTAGAACTCCAGTTAGATGTGCACTAGCCTTTATCTTACACATCTCTTCACTTTCTTTCTTTTTTTTTTTTTTTTTTTTTGCATCAGTTTGTTATTCCTTGCTTCATTCTGTATATTTTCTTCAAATATTTATTTAATTTCACTAATTGTTTATGTCTAACCTGATGTTTAAAACATATAATTTAAATTTTTTGTTAAAATACAGTACATGCCAGAGAGGCACCAGAGGTGTTTCCAGTGTCCAGCCATATTACGGGTCCTCGCTTCATTCTTGGGGATACATTTTTTTCCCTGGAAGCTGTGCAAACACAGTCAGTTACTCAGCCTGATGCTTATGTCATTGTCTTTGAAGGAGACTCAGTGGAGCTGAGATGCAACTACTCCAATGGTGGAACCCCTCGTCTGTTCTGGTACGTCCAGCACCGTGGCCATGGCCTCCAGTTTCTCCGCAGGTACTGTTCAGGAGACATAGTGGATCACGGGGTGAACAGCTTTGAGGCTGAGTTTAGCAGAAGCGACTCTTCCTTCCACCTGAAGAAAGGCCCTGTACACTGTAGAGACTCGGCTGCGTACTTCTGTGCTGAGTGCACAGTGTCTGGGGCTGCAGGGGGAGCTGAGCAAAAACATATGGGTATGGGGAAGATATTGCAGCTGAGTGACTTCAGATCATACATGCTCTTGTAAGGAACTGAGATAAACATGAGTTGGACTTCTCTGGAACTGTTACTTTGGTCTGTCATTGGTTGGACTTCTCTGTAACTGTTACTTTGGTCTGTCCATGGGACCATAACTGGGGTATATACAGACATTCGGTGTTGGCTCCCTGGAAAAGTTATACAGCAGGATAAAAAGCACGAAATGATTTCTGAGACGTGATTGCTTCCCTAAAGTATATTTCAAATACATTCTACATGTATATTCTAAAATATAAAGTTTCAATTAGAGTGGAAAACACTTGCCAATAAATTTGACATTTTTCTTTAAAAAAATGCAGTACATATAAAGTATGCACATAACATTCAGCAAATTAAATAACCATACATCAAATATCTTTGCGCTTTTGTTACAGCCAGGTTGGGATCTAAACCTCTTCCCCAAGGGAGCTTGTACTACATTTTTAAAGGATGGGAACAGGAGCAGGGTGGGCTATTGCATTGACCAATCATATTTCGACACAAGGGGTTAAGCAAGGAAGGAAATGTGGTGAGTTGGCCTTTCAAGGTCACCTAGTTTCAGGATCCTTGAGACAGATCTTCGCACTCAGGTCCCTTCCTGCACTCTAACTGGAATTTATGATAAGGAAAAAAAGGGGGTGTTGGCAAGCTACATGTAGTTAATTAAGTCAAGACAGGCAACACATTTACAACTGTGTGCCTTAGTTTAGATAATGGATAATGGCAGCTTCCCACTTTACATCTTTTACTGGTTAATAGACAAACATGAAACAACTGAAGAAGCCGGATAAGAGTTGGGTTCCAGGGCCTGGGAATATGAACTCAGTTTTGACCCTGCCAGCAAGATGGATCTTGTCCCTGAGATGGCTGGTCAAAGAAAACTGTCTCCTAACTTTCCTAGGGGCCTGTATCAATACAGAAGTTTGAAGGCCAACATCCTTACTTTCCATATATGATAGATTTGCTATCATATTTCCATCCTTATCCATCCTTTCCTGATAAAGTAGTGGAACTTATGCCAAGACCACTTCTGATAGCTTCCTGCTTGTGTCCCTAGTGTAAACATTTTTGTTATTTCTATTATTATTCTTATCATCATCATTATCACCATTGTGTATTTATTATTTTCCTTCTCCTCACTGGGGACTCAGAATTAAATTACAATGTATGTTATAATTTATCCAGAATCAAGGCATTATACTAACAGGACTTCTGGTACCTAGAAAATAGATTTCCCATGTCAAAAACAACGTTACCAAATTAAAATAATGAAAGAAATACACATTATGTCACATTTCTCATGTATGAACTCAGCAGATGTAAACATAGATTTGATAAGAGACTACCGATGAGAATTGAAGAAAATAAATACTCCCATGCGTTTCTGGTGGGAGTATGTACTGGTACCACTTTTATGGAGGACAATCTAGCTATTTTTGTCATAACTACAAATACACATAACTTTTGACCTAGCACTTCTACTTTTGGGAAATTGTTTTATAAACACTAGCATATGTGAAGATTATTGCAGCATTACTTATAATAGCCAAATATTTGAAATAACTTTTATGTCTATTAAGAGGAAACTATTTAAATAACTTACATTACATTCATACAATAGAATATTATGCATACATTTTGCAAATAAGAAAGTTTTAGTATACTGATATGATGCAATATGCAAGACATATATTCAATGAAAAACATAAGGTACAGAAATGTGTGCATATTATCCTCTGCTTTTTATAAATGTATATATATATTCACATATTTGTGCGCATAGCACTAACATAGTTTTGGGATGGTGCATAAAACATCTGTCAATGTTGGCTGCCACTAGGTTAAAGATATGGGTGCTTGGAGAAGGAATGTGAGGGACACTTATCACAGCAAATCCCTCTGTAAGTTCTGACTTATAAACCAAACTGAGTTAATATACTGTCTATTTTTTAAAAGAATTTGTCAGCTTGTGGTCTGCCTTACAAGGAAGTACTGAAGAGGGCGTGCCAAAGACAAACTTTGCTTTCTTTTTTGTTTTGCCTGAGGCTGTTCTCACTTTAAAGGCGTAGAAAGAAATCTGGAAGCCAAGTTATTCTAAAGAGATTGGACAAGCCAATGATGATTTATCATCCACGTGATCTACCCCTTGACCTCAACAGGTAACTAATAATGAATCCTGACCTGATCTTTGTTTTATTGCTTTTCACGCAGAAATTTGGAATTTCACAGATGGTTGTGTTTTGACAGGCATTCAGTGCACACTCAGACAAAATCCCAGAATCAAAAGTCTTAAAAAGGATCACTTCTTTTGGCTGGGCTCATGTTTTATGTTTGGTGCTACTGACTGACAGCTTCCACTGAAAACACACTCCCAGCTAATAATCTCTGACATTTTTGAATGAATACCTTGTCCCCAAAATGTGAGAATAAATGAAAAAGTACTGATTAAATTTTAACTGTATACAGCACATAGAACTCACCACTTAAGAATACAAATATTAAAACATTAGAATTCACACTCTAAATTACAAAGATGAAAATTCAAAGAGAAATTCTATTTCAGAAATTAAAAATTAATCATATCACTCAATTGAATAATTTTGTTTTCTAAAACATCTTAAATCTATAGCGGATACAATAAAATTTTAATCCTTTGCTTTTTAAATTTCAGTTTTAGTATGGAATGTTTCAGACAAGATACAGATATCTGGGAGGGGCCAGCCTGAGCCTCTTTCTTGAATTTCAGGCCATCCAGAACTACAGTAAATCTCTGTCTCAAGAAGATGGAAGAGAAGAAAGAGGAGAAAATGTTTCAGATATACAGAAATGTACAGAATATGTTTTTTAAAAAGTACTTCCATAGGTGTTGGCTACAATTGCTTAACGATTCTACTTAATTAGGGAATTCTTTAAAGGTGTGTACCTCCCATACAACCCAACTACCTTAATTAGGAGGGAAACAAGATTAAGGGGAACAAGAATCAAGCCTTCTGGATATCAGTTACATGGGGCAATTACCCTGGCGTATTTCTCTAGAGCCTAGCAGATCATCTATTGGACAGAAGAAGCGGGGCGCCTCCAATCTTGAAACCCTGGACACCGTGGGCAGGAACCTCCGATCTCCCTCTCCGGTTCCCCAATCTCTCTCTCTCTCTCTCTCTCTCTCTCTCTCTCTCTCTCTCTCTCTCTCTCTCTCTCTCTCTCTCTCTCTCTCTCTCTCTCCCTCCCTCCCTCCCTCCCTCCCTCCCTCCCTCCCTCCCTCCCTGCCTATCTCTCTCTCATTCTCTTCCTCCTCCCAATCAATGGCCACTTTTTCAATATGCCGGCTGTCTTTTGTTTTGGGCTGATCATTCCTCCCTCTCAGTCTATACCAAGATGATTATCGGTTTGTAAAGACAGAGTCTCAGTGGGGTCAAGCATCCCAAGACTGTTTTCACCTTGGGCCCAGACTAAGGCAAGGTTACATTCTCTTCACACATGGGCCCACAAAAGAAGGCTTTGCAAATTGGAAACATATCATTATTATTCCAGATAATTTAAAAACAAAATACTCTTAATGCTGCTCAAGGCCCCTGTGTCTTCCCTACATTATCTCATCTGCTTCACATGTTCTTGAAAGGTAACTGACTTTGAGAATATTGAGTTTATTATTTCTATGGTTGCTTTATGATTTCACAGAAGACTTAAGCATCCATAAACAATATATAATGCAGTTTTGCATGCATGAACATTGATGTTCTGGAGCCAACATTCAACACCTTCCTTTTTACATTTTTCTTTAAATAAAATATTGTTGTTATGGTTCTTTATTTCTTTCTTTTTTGACCCATAATTAAGAGTGCCATAATATTTTTTCTCTGAATGCACATATAAGACATGCTCTAAGAGGTCTTAGTTGCTTACATTTCTATTATAGAGAAAAGATTTACTTTGGGCTTACATTTGCTGAGAGTTTGAGTATATAAGGGTCAGGATAGCAGGCAGCATTTCTGTTGACTGGATCTGGAAGCTGAGAGCTATGGATTCACATCTCAAACCACAAATAGGAAGCAGGGAAAGCAAACTCAAAATGACACAAGCCTATAAACTCTCAAACCTTCTGCCAGTGACATACTTCTTCTATCAAGTCTACACTTTCTAAGCCTCCCTAAGCAGTGCCTCCACCTGAGAACCACACATTCAAATACCAGAAAGAATAGGAGATATTCATCATTCAAACCAACACATAAGCTAAATGCCTCCTCTCTTCCGTGTTTTAATTAAACAAACAATTTTCAAATGTAGCCCTATCACTTTATCATCTTGAGTCTGTGGCAAAAGCTGTGAGCTCTTCACCCTTGTTATTTCAGTATAACCTGAGCAACCAGCTACAACTGCCAGTATGTGTGTTGTTTTGTGTCTGAGATCATTCTCTGGTTTTCAAGTCCAATTTTACAATAGAGATAGCAATAGCAATTGGGACCATCCTTTGGGAAGTACCCTTAACGAAGGACTGATCGGAATTGACATACCAATAACTCACTTCCTTCATCTGCCAGATGGATAACTCTAAACCCTTGTGTTGTCTAGATATGTTTGAAGTGGCCAGTATGATTTAAGCGTAGTTTGCACCAGTGACATTCTGCTTAATAGCAAACACTGTATTCAGCAGTTCTCTGTAGCCTTTTCTCTTCCTTTCCCTTCCCATGCCCATTCCCTTTTCCTAAATAAATAGCTAGCACTCAAATCCTTTTCTCCATTTGTTTCTGAGGAACCTGCTATATTTCACCTGGCTCTCACATGTGTGTATTCAGATGCTGATGATGGTCATAGGAATGGGGGGAAGTTGTCCACACTTGTAAGGCTCAGTTATAGGACTGGCCTATAGTGTCACCACAGAAAAGCAAAAGGAAAAGAGAAGTAACAGTTTGCACACCATTAATAGACAAGATAAGATAACCACCTTAATGTTTAGTTCTTAGAGAAGGTTAGGCAAAATATCCTAAGAAAGGTGCTAATAATATTTGCTAGGTCAGGAAGCTTTCCTGAAATCCATACCTCTAATTTTCATTCTGACAGTCTTGACCCACCAAAGGATAGTAATTTTCTGTTGTTTGATAAAACATCATGACCAAAAGCAACTGAACAAGATTCTATTTCGACTTACAGTTCCAGAGGGATAAGAGTCCATGATAGAATGTGCAGGGATGGCTGCAGGAAAGCTCACATCTGATCCTTGGACACAAAGCAGAGTGGAAGAACTGGAAATGTCACCAGGCTTTTAATCTGAAAGTCCATGCCCAGTGCCATACTTCTTCCACACCTCCTACACCTCCTCAGACAACAAGTATTGAAATGTCAGACTATGGGGAACATTTCTCATTCAAACCACCACATGTAATGATTTGAACATTAAAAGCCACCCTGTTTGTCTCAGTTTGAAAAGGTGAGATAGCTTAAACCTAAGTTTTGGCATAGCTGTACTATTTTCTTTTTGTTCTATGTTATGTTATTTTCTGAAATTTCCTAAACAATGGTAACTGAATACATGGGAATTAAGCAGCAGTTATTGACATTTTGCTAGGTCTTTGAGAATTTCAATCAATGTAGTTTGATTATATGACCTTTTACTTCTCCCCACAATTCCTCCAGATTCACCTCCTCACTTTGTTACAACTGCATATCGTCTTTTTAAGTAAAATAACTTACTGAATCCAGCTTGTGCTTCCCATTTACTCCTGCCCCTACAGACAAGCATCAACTGTCAATAACTCCTCAGTTAGGGATGGTGGCCCCTCTTCTCTCCATGCTAGAATGCTGACCAGCTAAGCAAATTTTTGTTTTGTTTTTTGAGACAGGGTTTCTCTAGGCAGCCTTGGCTGTCCTGGAACTCACTATGTAAACCAGGTTGGACATGAACTCAGAAATCTACCTGCCTCTGCCTCTCAAGTGCTGGAATTAAAGGCAGTGCCACCACTTCCTAATAAGCAACCATTGAATAAAGTTTCTTAAGATTCAACCTTAATCCTTTGTTTTGTAAATATCAAGACAGAATTATCTTAAGCTTTATCTTCAGCAAATTTATAAGAGCATTTCTTAAAATGGTCCCCTGAGAGATGATACCTAGATAAGTTTTCAATTTGTTTTGTTTTTTAAAGCTACAATTTTAATTAGTGTCATATCAGTTGATAGAATATCAAGGTGATGCTTGTCAGCCTGTGAAGGCTGACAGAACCAAATCAAGAAACTAACTTATGATGCCATGAAGACAAGGAAAACACTTTTTATGTTGCAAGAAAACAGCTTTAGGCACTGAGACAGAGTGTGTGTGTCACTCTAGGGCTGGATTAACTGAACTGTAAAGGCCTGTCTTCAAACTGAAGACTTTGTTTTAATGAAAAAGATGCCTTCATGTCAGTTATTAACATATGGTGCCTTATTCATTTGGTTTAAACGTTTCATAGTTTAAAATCCCCTTGGGCTATGAATTCAGAGTTATATACTTGGCTTTGTGGTTCCATCTCAGAGACAAAGTTTAGAATAGCAGTTAGTTCAACACTATCTCTTATTCTCTTTGAGGTGAGATCTTTTATTTTTACATCAACAGATTAAAGGTACACACCATAACCATAAATTTATAAAAGACTAATCAATTACAATTTTCCCTATGTGGTACCAAACTATATATATAGTAAAATATAGATAATAGTAGTTCCTATATTATTGGGTAGTTGGGTAGTTAAATGATGTCCTTGGATAGTTATGTACCTATCAGCACATAACTTTTGGAATGGAATATTTTGTGTTGTTGTTGCTATTTGTTTTTTTTTTTAAGGCAGGGTCTTATAAAGGGAAGCTAGTTTTAAAATTGCCTATCTGCCTGCTTCTACCTACAAAGAGCTAGAATTATGACCATAAGCTACAACACAGAAAGACCATTCTAACAAAAAATTTTAATGCCTTGATTTATGACTTTCTTTGTACTGTTACTATGAAACTTCATGAAACTGTTTCCACATGGGAACATGGAACCTGAGGTAACTTAACTTCATGTTTTCTTGGCCAATGGTCACTCAAATCTGGCTCCAGAATAAAGCTATATCTTTCTTTTTGAGGTGAGAGCTGTAATTTTTCCATCAACAGATTAAAGGTATACACCGCCATCCTAAATTTATAAAAGACTAATCAATTACAATTTTCCATAGGTGGTACAAAACTAGTAATATCATGGCTGTATAATCATGGTGGATCTCCTCAACATCCTTGTCAACTATTTCTAATGGATCAACAGAATCCCATTGCCTCAAGAGAGCTCAAAACCTTTCCCGTCACATGGCAGATGACAAAAGTACCTCAATAGAACTCTAAATTTGTTCAAAGGAGCTTCAAAGTCACCAAGTCCTGTTCTCCAAGTGCTGTTTTTGTTAAGTTGTGGGTCTGTCCCATTAGTAACTCTAGAAATTTTCTTTCCTGGATCTGATGGGCCCCTCCTACACAGATCAGAACAGGCAAAAAGAAAACTCAATACATAAGAGACATAACCATGTCTCCTGAAGTCTCTGATTTCAGGAAGGCCAGAGTGGTGTCTCCCTGTCTCTGCAATCCCTAATGTTAGTGGTCAGATTTCTAATTCCTCATCAATTCACACTCCCCACCACCATATAGTTCACTATTTCACTTTAACCCCAAATTTACAATATCCTCAATGTTGTTCAACAGAAGAACCCCCAAAGACAAAGCCAGTTCGCAAATGGAAACACCCCAAATATTGAAAAGAATCCCCAAATTGCTCAAAAAAGAAGCCCAAAGGCACACAGGAAGGAAAGCCTAAGTTACACTGAATAGGGAGAGACTTATCAAGGCTCAATCCAAACTTATCTTTCAGTTTCACCAAGGAGGGGTAAAGCAACCGTACTGCAGTGGAAACAGAAAAAAGGTCCCTGGAGTCAAATGACTCCAGCAGATGCTGGAAACGCCCATCTTTCAACTTCACCTGGGGTCAGCTCTGTGCTTTGTGAGGTACAGCCACTTATCCTCCATAAGCCAGTTAAAAGTACCAAACTCTCTGTGATAGAAATGAGGACATTTTGCCCAGTGGCTTGTTTTCACATTTGGAGCCATCTCCATAAGGAGGTTCTTTGATACTCATCATCATCCTCTTTGAGGTAAGCTGGATGCTGCCAGGAGTTAACTTGTCTCATTGTAAATGTATCTTTGAAATAATAAAAGCATCTTAAAATGTCATATTCTGTATGTCTTTGAGGGTTTTGAAGACCTTACCTATTTTATCTTATCTTTCTATAGAATCATATCTATCTGTTACACCTAGGCTGTGTGTTCTTGTGATAAAAATAGACTAGTAATTGATATGACCATGATTTGATCAACTAACAATTAACTTGTATAACTTACTTATTCTAAAGAGCCTGCAATAGCACTTTCAAAATACTGGAAGTAAATCTGATATTATAATTTAGTTGTTGAGTTGTATGGGTACAATATCTCATATTAGAATAGAAATATATATTATGTTTGTGAAGAATAATCTTAAATTAAATTCTATAGTAGGGAATTAAAAATAACCTTGTAGCAATTATGGCATTAAGGAGTAGATTCACTAATCTATTTTTGTCCTATCATCCCTATATATTTCTATATTCCCCCGTCTTTATTTTCAACCCCTATCTCCAAACCTAAGAATGAAAGATAAAGGAAAGGAGAGACATCCCTGAGTCTAACCCTGTTTTCTCTCTAAATAAGACCAATGGATGCAGGCAAAGTCGATGGCCAAACTCTGCCAAGACAGGGTAAGCAAGTCCTCAATAGTTCCTGCCTCACAAATATGGCTGTCAGATATATTGGGCCAGAAGGCTGAAGGTGATGCTCCAACATGATAGAGAGTTTTGGGTGACTGTTCAGGTAGCAAACTGTCTCTGTCATCTTCTCATTTGGAAAGCTACTAACCTGTATTTCTTACATACTCAGGTAATCAATTTTATTCCTTCTCAAGTCTCTGATAGGGTTGAAGACCAGATAGTTTAGTTTTACAATTAAGCTTAGTTGTTTTGGGATTAAGATGTTTTTAGATCTAGATAGGTGTTTTAAGTTGATAATGAGGAGATATGATAGATATTGATTTACATTCAGAATTTTAGACACACCACGATAGGAAAGATGTTCTCTTCAAGGCTGTCAAACACAAATAGCAAAAACGCTATGAATGTAACATTTATATAATTTCTGATTATTTCATGGTTCTTCTTGCTACAGGTAGTTTATTGTATATATGTGTAATAATATAAATGTATATGTAAATTTTTTTAAATTCTGCAGATCCTAACAAAACAAAACAAAACAGCTGAACTGAAGATAGAAGGGCAGAAGAAAGAATATTTTCAGTGTGCTCTATCTGAGAACAGGAATAAAGAGGTGCAAGGATGCTTCCCTCCCCACCATACCTCTAAACTAGCTTCCAAAACTGTTTCTCTTCTCTCTGCAGCTCCTTTGTTCTCCTACCTCAACTTTCCCCAGGTCTGATCTCAACCCTCATTTCTCTCTGTGCTTGCTCTCCTGCCTTATTCCCTCACTTCAACCATTTCTACCATCTATTCTATTTCTATTTCTGAGTGATACTTAAGCATCTTCCATTGGGTCCTCCTTGTTACTTTTCTTCTTTGGGTCTGTACACTGTAGTATGTTATTCCTGAACAGCATGGCTAGAATCTGCTTCTAAGTGAGTATATACCATGTGTGTCTTTCTATGTCTGGATTACCTCACAAGGATAGTTCCATCCATTTTCCTGCAAGTTTCATTATCTCCTTGTTTCTAATAGCTGAGTAGTATTCCATTGTGTAAATGTAGCAGAGTTTCTTTATCTATTCTTTGGTCGAGGAACATCTGTGTTCTTTCCAGTTTCTGGCTATTACAAGTAAAGCTGCAATGAACATAGTTGAGCAAGTGTCCTTGTTGTATGATATATGCCCATGATATATGTCTTGAGTGGATTGAAATAGATGCTGAGACTCACAGCCAAACACTGGGTGAAGTGTGGGGAGTCTTGTAGAAAAGTGAGGGAAGGATGAAAGGACCTGGTGTTGACAGGAGCTCCACAAGAAGACCAACAGAGTCAACTAACCAGGGCCCAAAGAGGCTTGCAGAGACTGAAGCACCAACCAAGGACCTCATATAGACTGGCCCTAGGCCACCTACACAGATGGGCAGCTCAGAATTCTTGTAGGCCCCCTAGTAAGGAGAACAGGGACAGTCTCTGACTTTGTCTCTTTTGCTTGCTTTTTTATCACTTCCCCTGGCAGGGCTGCCTTGCCAGGCTACAAGGGATGTCCTGATGGGATTTCCTGATAGGGTGGGTTGGTTCTGGGGTAGAATGGGGGAGGGAAGGAGGGTGGGACCAGGAAGAGAGGAAGGAGGAGGCTACAATAATGATGTGGGATGTGAAGTGAATAATTAAGTTTAAAATTCAACAACAACAAGAAAGAATTGTGTGGAGTCACTTTGCAGGAGATAAGATTCGTGCCCTAGTTGGTATCTTTTCCTTCTCCCAGCATGAGATTCCTAGGAAATTTTCCATTTCTTTGGGGTTCATTATTTCAGTAGTCTCAGGGTCATATTGAGAAACACTAGTGTCTCCTTAGAATATCTTTATTGGTGCCAAGCCTGTTCTAGCTATGGCTCACCTTAAATTTCCAATTGCCCTGCATCTACCTCCCAAGTGCATATGCCACTACACAGACAGGGCATTGTAATATGAATCATATAACCAAAAGCAAAGAGGTAAAGTTGAGTTTTGAAATAATTTTTTTCTGACTACAAAACTCATATCTCAGTTAGTAGTCTTTAGGGCATAAAGGAAGCTATAGTGGACATTTTCTGCCCATGCTGTCAACACTTGCACTCAGTAATCCATAGAAGGCTTTGCCATTTACCTCTGAGCCTCACCCCAGGGGGAAGGCTTTGGGGTTTTGACATGGATAGCCCACATCAACACACACATGTAATCAGTCACTCACTTAGGCCTTTCATTGCTCCTTACAAAGCTGACTTTAAGTACAGTATTTTGCAAGCTATGCTTTCATTTAAAATATGATAGAAAGTGGGGTTGGAGAGATGGATTTGTAGTTAAGAATGCTTACTCTTCTTGGAGAAGACATAGGTTCAGTTCTCAGCACCCACATTAGGTATTATCAACCATCTGTAATGTCAATTCCAGGAAGTCCAACACCGTGTTCTAGATTCTATTCCTGTGTTTAAACAGGCACACACACATAAATAAAAGTAAATAAATTGATTTTTGAAAATGATGGAAAGTACTCATATCAATAAACTATCCTGAAAAACATGTCTTTTTGTGGCCTTTCATCTTATCTAGGAGAGTTCTATAACTTATCCTGTGCAGCAAATTTCATGAGGTGTTGTATGGTCTCTTCTAAATCTTCAACACTTTGATGGCATTCTTTGATGATATTCCTTTGTATGAGCACATCTCTGATCTTTTGACCTGAAGTCCTGTGAGAGCAATCAATTGATCCAATGATGAGCATGTATTTTTTAACACATTTTTATTGAAAAATAAAATAATTCATATTACATCTCATTTTCTATCCCATCCCCTACATCCTCCCATTCCTCCCTCCCTCCCACTTTCACCCCAATCCCCTTCCCTATGACTGTGACCGAGGGGGACCTCCTCCCCCTGAATATGGTGCTAGGGTATCAAGTCTCTTCTTGGTAGTCGCTATCCTTCCTCCGAGTGCCATTGGACCTCCCCCACAAAGGGACATGGCCAAATATGGGGCACCAGAGATCCTGTGAAAGTCAGTCCCCAGTCTCCACTTAACTGTGGAGAATGTTCTGTCCCTTGGTTAGATCTGGGTAAGGGTTTGATGATGACTGCACGTTTTGTCATTGGTTGGTGCCTTTGATCAAGCAGAACCCCTGGGCTCAGATCCACCCATCATAATGTTCCTCTTGTAGGTTTCTAGGACCCTCTGGATCCACCTACTTCCCTATCCCCTATATTTTTCTCACCTAGAGTCTCAATAGGATGCTCTCACCTCTATGCCACTTTCCTGGTAGGTGCAGACTTTCATGGGACCTGCCCCTTGGGCTAGTGTCTAGTTATAAGTGAGTATATAAACATTCATGTGACAACACATGCTGGCGAGGATGTGGAGAGAGAGGAACACTCCTTCATTGCTGGTGGGAATGCAAACTAGTACAGCCACTTTGGAAATCTATATGGTGCTATCTCAGAAAAATGGGAATAGGGCTTCCTCAAGACCCAGCTATTCCACTCCTTGGAATATACCCAGAAGATGCTCCAGCACACAACAAGAAAATTTGCTCAACCATGTTCATAGCAGCCTTATTCATAATAGCCAGAACATGGAAACAGCCTAAGTGTCCATCAGTAGAAGAATGGATAAAGAAACTGTGGTACATTTACACTATGGAATACTACTCAGCTATTAAAAACAAGGAATTCCCGAAATTTGTGGACACATGGATTGAACTAGAAATGATCATAATGTGTGAGCTAACCCAGAAGCAGAGAGACTCAGATGAGCATGTTTTTAAAGTTTCTACTACTAAGGCTAAATTATCCTTTCTAAAGGCTCTTGCAGTTTATATGCTGATTCATGGTGAAAATAAGTGTTTGAAGACATGAACTATTTTATCACAGCATGAGAGGAAGAGCAAATACTGTGAGAAAAATAAAGCCCCTGGGTCCTTTTACACACTCTAGCCTTATTTTAACTCTGGTTTAATTTACACTTCAACACAATTACAAATTCTAGTATGTCTGCTTGGTTCTCCAGAGGCCAGTGAACAAAATGAGAATAACAAGTGCCTACCAACCCACACCATAGAAATAGTGTAAATTCTGCCAGATTCTTAAGGGCAGAGCCTTTTTAGATTGATCTTTTCATTTTCAATGCCTGACTCCCTTCTTATGTGTCCTATTCCTGACTTCACTGTCCCACATCTCTCCTGTTTGGCAAAGGTGATTTAGGGTGCTGATTCATTACTGGGAATGTTTTAATAGACAGTAAAGAGCTTCCTTGCCCTCAGAATTTCACAAGTATATCTTATCTCTCACATGCAAAAACAAAAACAAAAGACAAAAACAACAAACAAAAAAAAAACAAAAACAAAAAACACCAAGCAAAACAAAAACAAAAAACTTTTGCTAGAGAAAATAATGCAAATCTCACACTCTATCACACAGCAGTTAAAATTAAACTGCTTTCAAAAAAGCACCTCTAATGGTACCTCAAAGCGTTCATATTACTAGAATTGGCTCTTGCATAAGATCCAGATTCAGTTCCCAAAACTTACATGGTCAATCACAATCATCTGTAATTCAAGCTTCTGGGAATTCAATGTCCTCTTCTGACCTCCACTGGCAGCAGTTATACACATGGTATACGTAAATATGTGCAACAAAAAAGTCAATATACAGAAAGAAAGAAAGAAAGAAAGAAAGAAAGAAAGAAAGAAAGAAAGAAAGAAAGAAAGAAAGAAAGGAGAAAGAGAGAAAAAAAGAAGAAAGAGAAAAAGAAGGATTTTTTTTCAAAAACAAGGGAAGAAATAAAATGGGGCAAAAGAGAAAGAGAAAAACCTTGAAAAGCCCAATCTTTCTGAAGGCGTTGATGTGCTGAGCTGCTACACAAGTTTCCTATGCTCATAGCATCTGTAAAGACATATCCTATTTAAAATCCTATAGTCCTGCCCATGCCAAACAAGTTTCACTTCCCTGGACCTGCTGCTGAGACTCCTGAAAGCACTGTTTTCTCAGAGTCAAAAGTCCACACTGGCTTCAACAGCAGCAGCAATAAGAGCCTGAAGTTGCTCTGTGACTCAGCCTTAAGCATCCTATAAAACCCTGAGTCCTTCCTTGAGTGATGATTCTCCCACTTTCTGGCTTGCTGCATCATTGCTTCTTCTATTGTTGTCATCTTCCACTGCTTCTTTCCTTTTGGGACTCTATGATGGAGTCCTGTGACAGCCCCTTACTTCTGCTTCCTGCACAGACTAACTATAACTTTGTTTATGTCCACTCATTTTTTAAAACTCACTTTCCTTTTCATTCTATCCACCTTTCTTTCTTTTCTGTTTTCTTATATCGAACAGATACACATTTTTTTCTCTTCTTCTAACCCATAAATAACCCATCAGAAACATCTTGACTGCCTGAATGACTTGTTAGGCTTCAGAGTAATCTCAAATAGGAGTCATAATCACTGAATGTAAATTATTTTGTTTTAGTTTTTGTTTTTGTTTTATTTTGTTTTATGAGACAGGGTTTCTCTGAGTGGCCCTGGCTGCCCTGGAACTCTCTGTAGATCAGGCTGTCCTTGCACTCAGATGCATCTTTTTCTGCCTCCTGAGTGCTGGAATTAAAAGTGTGCACCACCACTGCCTAACTGAATGTATAAATCTTATTGGGGCTTTGAAAATAAAACTATTATAGATTTGTTTCCTTACAAAATGCCCTTAGGTTTTTTCTTTTTTTAAAAGATTTTATTTTTTTGACATATATATTTATATTGTTACACACAACTTAAAAAACTACAGGCAGCAAGAAGAACTACAAAACAATAAATGTTACATTCAAGGCTGGTTGTGGTAGCCCTTAGGTGTTTTGTTTTGTTTTGTGGCTATGATGTATATGTCATGAGACTCTTCACAGATTTTAAAACCAAAGTTCATGTATTCCTTTTCATCTCCAAAGAAGTTAAAAAAAAACTTTGAGCCTGGTGCAGTGTCCTCTCTTTCCTAGAAAGAGCTTCTTCCATGACCTGCTGCTTTAATGTCCATGAAGGAAGGGCACTGCAAAGTCCATCGTGTAATAAATTATGCAATGCCTCTTCACTCATTTAGTCGTTTGATTCTCTCTTTCTGCTACCATGTTGACTAAAAGGAAAAATTAAATTTATTTACAATAATATCATCAGAAAATATGACAATTTCTTATGTATTTTGCTATAGTCTATCAGCACAAAAGTCACACTCTGTATACCAAGGTTCATTTATATCCACATCATTGACATTTTGAGCTGTTGTTCTGGATGCCTGTCTAGTAAACTGTAAAATGCTTAGCAGTATCCTTAGCCTTTGCCTACTGGATAGTACCTTACCTGGTTGTTACAAAGAAATGTCTTCAGAGTCTAAATGTCCTAGCGAACAGAGTCCTCTCTAGTTGAGATGATGATCTATAGTACATAGAACATGAATGTTCCCAAACAGACATAAACTTAACTAAAGCTTCATTATGTTTATTTGTCATAAGCTACCTACGTACTAATTACACTGACTATAAAATCAGTATGATTCATTAGACTAAGATACCCATGTCCCATGTCTGTAAATAAAAAAAATTCATAATCACAGCAATAAAAGGGAACTTTGATGAGAACTAATTAATTTGAGTGTTTGATCACCATTGTATGGAATGACAGACTAAATTATTAATACTATTAATACTATATAGATGATGACACTGCTTTTCTGCGTCTTTGAACTCATGTTTCCAGAGAGAATTAAAAAAAAAAAGAATAATTAATGAATTGAACCAGTAAAGACTACATAGTTTGATTGGACTGATCTGGATGCTGTTACTAGGAAAAGATTTTCAAGAGAATGAGATTCCTCTTGATGTACAGTACTTCCTAAGATTTCTCATTAGACATGGAGACAAAGGTTAGGCTACTACAGCAGTTCACATAAGGGATAATGATACCCTCAGGCTAGTTCTTTCAGCACAGGATGCTTCCTGAAGGCAGAAGCTAAGGAAGAAGAGCATGCATATAAATATAATCTCTAGAATTATCAGCTCTGCAATCATTTGGGTTAAGGTGTTAATCTTTCTAGGTGTTAATTTTTGGTTCTATAGGATCAAAGGGAGAAAATTAATACAGTCTCATGGTCTTTCCAAGTCTATCCCTCAACACACACACACACACACACACACACACACACATAAAGCCACAGTTTCAAAATTACTCTGGAACATGTGATTGAAGCTCTAGTCAATGATATCCCCCTATCTATTTTTATAAGAGAATGAGAAGAAAAGTGAACAGCTCAATCTCAGCTCAACTAGCCATGGATTTGCACTGGCAAGGAAATGGCAGCACAGTCCCCTTGAGCCCATGTATTTGACAGTTGGTCTCCAGTTTTTAGAGAATGTGAAACCTTCAAGAGGTAGAGCCTTGCTAGAGGAAGTATATCACTTGGGGGAGGGTGTTGAGTGTTCATAGCCTTACTCCATTTCCTGCCCCTCTCTGCTTCCTGCACTATCCTGTGCTTTCCTAGCCATGATACATTCTATCCCTTTGGAATTGTAAATAAACTCTTCCTTAAGTTGTTTTTAGTCATGGTATTTTATCCCAGCTACAGAAAAGTAACTAATATAGAAGTTGATGAACTGATAAAAGGAGGTTATGATACTACCTAATCATTGTGGTTCATAATAAACATGGCAAGCACACACCAGGGTGTGCTGACATATTGTCACCAAAAGTCAATAAGCCATTCTCATAACAAAAAGTAATGGGCAACCCCATATTTTCGGGAAACATTGCTGGTATCACTGAGAAGCTACTGGCTCTCACTTTCACAGCAAAGAAAGTACATATGAAAATCAACAACTCTACATGACTTACATACCCAATTCTATCATCTTAATTGCTACTTATTGTATTATTTTGCATATTTTCATTCAATAAGTACCTACTAGGTGCTCAAAGAGCTAATGAAAAAAAATTTCAGTGTGCCTTAAATATTTAAAAAGATTTATGAAGTCATGTTTCTGTAAACTCCAGAAGAATAATATGCTTTAGGTTAACTCAAAGGCATATACTTTCTATAAATCACTTCACTGTGCTTCCCAAAATGTATTATTTTAAGGTTTATGTCCTGCAGCCTGAGAAATGACCATCAGATTAAAGGTTTCAGGGAGAAGGAGAAATGTGATGTGGTGGGGATGAAATTAAACACCAGCAGTATGAACAAAAGTCTTTTGCTTCGTTTGATGGGACAAGTCATGGGTCAGTCTCTGTGATTATTGACTGCAATTATCTGATTGATGTAGGCATGTACTTCCTCCAACAACTGCTGAACCTATCATGTTGGGATTGATAGATACATAATAGTCACAAACCCACAGTGAAATTTAGGTAGAGTCAATGATGTAGAAGAAAAGATAATTTTCACAAGATGGAGAAAAGTATGATTAATATTAGAAACTGCACTATAATGGCACACACATACACACACACAAACACAAACATGTGGACATGGGGAGAAAGGACAAAATTTGTTATGGATATTTAGAGTTAATCCATACAGTACACTGCTTTAGTCTCATGTTTTCTATGATTTGTGTGGTACACAATGTTATGTGCCTTCAATGAGCATTCTAGTGGGATAAATCCACTTATTACCCACATAACATTATAAGAATAAATATACATTACCCTGGCAATTATTATAAGAGTGAAAAAAATTAATAACTATCCTTCCAATGGCTTGAAAGACTATTCTAGTTCAAGCCAGTATTTCCCAGTCTTCCCTACATGTTTGCTGGAGAAACATCAAAAATAGTGTTATTTGAAATGCCCTAATTTTTTTCTTCATCCTCTTACATTAGATTTCTTTTCCACAACTATTCCTTATGCCAGTATAATAGATTGGTAATTAGGCTGTCAATATTTGTACTTTCCTGACATAGAAAAGTATGTTTTAATTTGTTTTTCAGAAAACACAGTTGCTCAGGTCTAATCTCATTATTTTTACTTATTAAGAAATCAACTGAGCCACTTTCACAACTTAAATTTCCCTATGGGAGATTACACTTGTTATGGCTAATTTGTTTGTCTACTTGATTACATCTAGAATTAACTAAACCCCCAAAATGGATAAGCATACCTGTGATGAAGCTTTGCTTAATGTGAAGTGGGAAGATCCACATCTAAGCCAGATCTTTGAGGTGGGAAAACACACCTATAGTCTGGATCTTTGAAGAAGAAAGATTGAATTTTATTTTTATTTATTTTTGGTTTTTTCTTTTCTTTTTAAAAATTTTATTAATTTATTCATATTACATCTCAATTGTTCTCCCATCCCTTGTATCCTCCCATTCCTTCCTCCCTCCCATTTTCCCCCTACTCCCCTCCCCTATGACTGTGACTGAGGGGGACCTCTTCCCCCTGTATATGCTCATAGGATATCAAATCTCTTCTTGGTAGCCTGCTGTCCTTCCTCTGAGTGTCCCCAGGCCTCCCCATTCAGGGGACGTGGTCAAATATGGGGCACCAGAGTTCGTGTGAAAGTCAGACCCCACTCTCCACTCAACTGTGGAGAATGTTCTGTCCACTGGCTAGATCTGTGTAGGGGTCCGAAGTTTACTGCACATATTGTCCTTGGCTGGTGCCATATTTTGAGCAGGACCTCTGGGCCCAGATCTGCCCATCATAATGTTCTAATTGTAGGTTTCTAGGACCCTCTGGATCCTTCTATTTCCCCATTCTCCCTTGCTTCTCTCACCTAGAGTCCCAATAAGAAGTCTTCCCCTCTGTCTCACTTTCCTGGTAAGTGAAGACTTTCATGGGACATGCCCCTTAGGCTCGTGTGCAGAAATAAGTGAGTATATACCATTTGACTCTTTCTGCTTCTGGGTTAACTCACTCATTATGATCATTTCTAGTTCAATCTATTTGTCCACAAATTTCAGGAATTCCTTGTTTTTAATAGCTGAGTAGTATTCCATAGTGTAAATGTACCACAGTGTCTTTATCCATGCTCCAGCACACAACAAGAACATTTAATCCCAGTCTTTTGAGGTGGGAATACCCTTCTCTAATCTGGGCCACTCCTTCTTCTGGAAGCCTATGTAAGGGCATGGAAGAACAAAACCTGTCCTCTTTGCCTGCTTGTTCTCACCTCAGTATCAAGTCCACTCTTTTATTATCATTACAGCTTACTTCTTCAAGATTCTGGAGTGTCCCAAAGACTAACTGAGACATCCAGTGTCTTGGACTGAACTATTGGATTCTTGGACCTTTCAACTACTCTTTCAACTACTGGAATTTTTAACCTTCTGCTCATAGTCAACCATTATTGTATTAACTAGGCAATTTGTCATTATAACAAATATATACAAATATATATTATGTATATATATTTATGAGAGAGATCCATTACTCTAGAGAATTCTGATATATATAGGACCATCATTCAGAGGACTCACCATTGTCTAAGGAGGAAAATTGTACTTCTCAAACCCACCGTTAAATTGTGCTATGAGGCTTTCTCTGGCTAATGCACTTGGGCAGTGATGGTAAGAGACAATCAGCAGGCTTCCAGACTCTCTTTGCTGTCTCCCAGAGTTTACTGTCTGCCGTGACAACTACCTGTGTTTCAACTACTCTTTCACCTTGTTATCAAAATGAACATAAGTTGAAGCAGAGTCATTTTCAATCCTCAGAAAAACACATATGGTGAGCCCAAGCTAAGCTTTCTGATGTAAACTGAAAAATTCAGGGATCATTTATTCCTACAACGTAAGCGATCCTGTGCAGAGCTAGTCACTCTTGGAGAGATTCTGATTCGAAGCACTTCAATTGGGAATCACAGATGTAAAGTACTCAAACATCATATATCTGCCCATGTTTGTATGTGTTCATAAGACAAATATGTGAGCCTCAAGAAGATGACCTATTCCCAGGCTTGGAGACTCCTGTGTGACACATAAAACTATGATGAATGAACTTCCCAAGACATATTCTACCCACATAGTGCCAAAAGACACCCCCCATAGAAAGGGGACTATGGAGCACAGTGGCTTTCCCTGAAGCTTTGTTCAGTTCTCTTTGAATATGAATTAAATCCTCATGGTATTAAAAGGAATTTCAAAATGAATGGAACCAATTATCTTCTGCATTTTCTTCATTGTATCCCCACAGAAATGGGTCTTTCAGAGACTCTGAATTCTCCTGGAAGAAGGAGATAAGATAATTTTGTCACATTTTGAGTAAGCTATTGGTTGTAGAAACAGTCTTAAGGTTTTAATAAAAACCAACATCTCAGGTATTTAATAATCATTTTTGGAGATGTGTGTGAAAGTGGTATATGTGTGGTTTGTGTGCACATATGTGTGTGTACATGGGTGTGCATACCTATGCATGCATGAGTGAGGACCAGGGAAGGACATCAAGAGGCCTTGTTCCCTGTTTTACTCCATTTTCTATTGCTATAAGCAAATGATCCAGACCGAATGCTATGTATGAAAAAGAGGTTTAATTTTGCTCATGGTTCTAAAGACTGAAAAGCTAAAAACTGGGGAACCATATTTAATTGACTTGTGCTGAGGTCAGTGTCAGAAGATAGAAGCACAAACACACAGAACAGAGAGGAAGGGGAGCTAGACTCTTTCTTCCAGCCCATTCTTATGATAACTAATTCCTTCCAGTCATCCAGAAAGACATTCATCTCTCATAAAGGGCTCACCTTCTGAGACATCTATATTGACAACCAAATTTCAACATGTGTTTTGGTGAATGTTATGGTTTGAATATAACGTGTCCTCCACAGATTCATGGATCTTCAGCTGATGACATTGTTTTAGAAAATCCTAGAATGATTGGAATGTGGAGCTTAACTCACAGAAGTAGGTAACTGGGTACGGGCCCTGAAGTTTATACTTTCCCCTGGTTATGTTTTAGCTTTCTATACTTCCTGTTTTGTACCATGCATACTCCTTCACTGCACAGCCAACCTAGCCATCACGACCTCTGTGTCATATGGATTGCAATCCTTCAGAAACTGAATTAAA